>NC_041384.1:266571829-266634490 GCF_002162155.2 Triticum dicoccoides
CCCGTCCCCATCCCCGTCGTCACCGCCCGTCTCCGTCCCCGTCGCCGCCCCCCATCGTCGCGCCTCGCCGGTGAGCTCCTGCCCCGGCCGCCATGTACCACACACACACACATTGTTATAGAAATGTTAGCAGTTTTTTTGTTTTTTAGTTATAGAAATATTAGAAATGTTAGTTATATAGAAATGTTTTTTAGTTATAGAAATATTAGAAATGTTAGTTATATAGAAATGTTAGTTATATAGAAATATTAGAAATGTTAGTTATATAGAAATGTTAGTTATATTAGAAATGTTAGTTATAAAGAAATGTTAGTTATATAGAAATGTTTTTTAGTTATAGAAATATTAGAAATGTTAGTTTTAGTTATAGAAACATTAGAAATGTTAGTTTTAGTTATAAAATTTAGAATTTGCATATATGAAATCACAATCCATCATTTAAAAATTGTTACTTTACTTTTGCGGCATATAGTATTTGTTGTCGACGATGCCTGGCCCGCATCCTCGCCGTCGACCAGTTCGCGACGACGTCCTGCTTCAGAGGACCCATGTCCGGGACTGGGCTCCGCCGGGGTAGCACTGGGAGGTGCTACCTTCAGGGGCGCGACACTTGGTGAGGAACCTGGCCCTGGGTCCCGTCGTCGACCCTGATCTCCTTTGGTGGCGTTCGCATGGGACACTTTCGGTGCGAAGGGAGCCGGCCCCACCGGAGGTCGTACGTCGCCGTGTCAGGGAAGGACGAGCACGTCCATCGCTACATGGATGATATGGACGTCAGGTTCTCCAATACCTGGCAGGTTCTTTTGGGAGATCACCCGAGCTATGATCCAGTGATGGTTCCTTCACTTTGCTGTCCACCGCCCGCGCCTCAGGAACCGCGACTGGCCTAGATTACTCTCTAGTATTCGATCTTTATTAGCTAGCTAGCTAGCTAGTGATGTATTCGATATATAATATTTGAGATTATATATATAATTCGAGACAATGTATTCGAGATTATATCTATTATTCGAGATGACATATTCGAGATTATATTCGATGATGCTTATTATGTACTATGATTGATTCAGTTTTTCCTTATTAATTGATTGCATCCATGCATTGTAATTTGAATATATTTCTTTTGGATTAGTTAAATAAAACCTATGGCGGACAATACCGGTAGAGAGGGAGAAGAGGCCCTGTTCAATATCATACGCAATCCTCGCGGGCCAGATGATGATCAGAATGAAGAAGATTTTGACGGCTCCGAATATCTAAACAACACCGGGGAGGGTGATATGATATTCGATCGCGACGACCGAATTGATGAAGTCATGAACTATGAACATGACGAAGAAAATGTTGATCTTGAAACAACAAAGACCGGCAAGGTATATTTATATAAGCAGGCATCTGGTAATCATCACAATGTTTTAAATGACTTGAAGATATATATTAACGAATTGATCTTTCTTCTTTCAGCCATCCTGATCGAGCAAATCTTCAGGCATCGGGACAGTACGAGGCCCGAACAAAAAGTTGAAGGAGGGCGTAAAGTACAATATCGAGGCCATCAAACCTAATGGCGAACCATTAGCGCCTAAGAAGATTGCGGACAAGTTCATTCGTCAGTGCGGAGTTCTTGTGAAGGACCAACTCCCGATCTCCCTTAAAGAATGGAGAGAGCCAGCAAAGCCACGTCCAGATCTTACTTTTGTCGACGACAAACAAAAACTTCTACTTTGGGAAACGCTCATGGAACATTTCACCCTACCAGATCATTTCACAGATGCAGATGTGGAGAAAGTCAAGGTCGCTGCTCTTAGGAAGATGGCGGTTGCATTCAACAACCACAAGAATCGTGTATGGGACCAGTACGTCAACGGAGGAAAGAAGACTCTAGTATTCAAGGGAACACTAGAGAAGCAAAGTGCTCATTGGGACGATTTCATGAAATTCAAGGAATCAGAATTATCTAAGGAATGGTCGAGAATAAACAAGGCCAATGCCGCAAAAAAGGATAAGTTCCATAAGGTGGGGCCAGGTGGCTACGCGGTGGGAATGCCTAAGTGGGATAAGTCTGAGAAAGAGATGGAGGATGCAGGTGTCACTCCAGAAACATTGAGCTGGCCCCCCAGGTGCAGGACTTGGTTCTATGCGCATGGGGGGAGTTGGACCCGAAGACAGGCAAAGTTTCTAAGAAGGCATGTCTGGACGGAGCCGAAGATAAGCTACTTGTTGCAATAGAAGAGGCTCGATCGGGGGTGTTCGAGCCCAACAGAGAGAATGACGAGCTTACGCGTGCCCTGAGAAATCCTTAACACCCGGGAAGAACACGAGGCAAGGGCGCTATTCCGTGGTATGAGGGGTTTTTGGACTAGAACACCGACTACAGAACCCGTGCGAGAAAGAAGATTGCGGAGGAGGAGAAGAGGAAGCTGGAGGAGGAGCAGAGGAATCTGGACTATGAACGCCTTCAAGACCTAGAATCAGCGCACGCGGACTTGGTAGTCAAATTCCAGTGGCAGCAGGAGCAGATCAACTCACTTAGCCAGCAAAGGGGGTCTCAGCAGCTGCAGCACCTAGCGGATGATCCATCATTGGATAGCACCGTCCCATCCATGCCGAGAAGCACCATGGGTTCCGCCTCGGGCGACGCATTGCTGGATAGCTACCCAGTGGATGACATCTTGAAGAACACTAACTGCAAGCTACACTTCAAAATGAAGAACATATCCATTAAGGTGGCGGACGCCGTTGTTTTTACAAATCCCCCCGAGGCAACCTTCCATTGCAACCCGATTCCAGCGGGCTATGCTCGTGTCTTGGTTGATGAGGTGGTGGACCAATATTCGGGGCTACAGCTTGACATTCCTGGAGGTGACGAGGGGCACACACTGGAAAGGCCAACCATCGTATCATCCTATGGAGAAAGGATTGCACCATCTTTCGAACGCCACCGACACCGCGTCAGCCGACTCCTCGTCGAAGTCCGCCACCGAGTCAGCGGACTCCCACTCCTCCAAGTCCACCAACGCGTCAGGCCACTCCTCCTCCTCCAAGTCCGGCAAAGCGTCAGGCCACTCCTCCTCCAAGTCCGGCACAGCTTCAGGCCACTCCTCCTCCTCCAACTCAGCCTCGTGAGCCGTCTCCGCTGCTTCAGCAATCACGGAAGAGAGCCGCCTCAGCTATGGTGCGTAGCGGTACAAGTCCAGGTAGTACTGGTGGTACAGGTGGAGGCAAGTGATTTCAATATGGTCCAAGCAGCCTCACGCCTCTTCCCTAGAGGCCTTACGACAAGTCCGAGGAGGAAAATGCAGCCATATCGAATTCCGAGGTGGAAGCCCATTTTGCGCCGAAACCGCCACCGCCGCCAAGGGAGAAAGTGCTTGAGGAAAAGATTGACCACTTCATTCGTATGGCTAGAGCACCAGCTCCCAAGCCTGTTGACACAGACCATGAGCGCCACCTCAGTAAGTTAAATCGAGCACGTCTACAGAAAGAGGCGAGCTCGAGCTCGAGCAAATCAGCTGGCAAAAGGAGCGGTAAAACCGTTCCCTAGCTGGGAGAACAGGCGGTGCAATCAATCCCCCCGCTTATTGTGCCAACAACACATGAGAGTATGCGCGCCCAATATTATTGTGGGCAAACTGTTAACATTCCCGGGATGGGCGATGTCATAATAACCGAGGAGCATATTGAGCAGGCTGAAAGGCTCATGATCATTTTTGGACAACTCCTCGACATCGAGCCCATGTCTCAGCTTAGAGAGGAGGAAATAAAACGGAAATATGTCTGGGGCCAACCTTTGGTCGAGCCAGACGAGGTCAAGAAGCTCCCAACGAGAATGTATGAATTGCATCAATGGTACATGGACATTACCAAGATTTCCAATCGAGAGTCCCTCATGGTGAATGTTGATACGTCTCCAATGTATCTATAATTTTTGATTGCTCCATGCTATATTATCTACTGTTTTGGATGTTTATGGGCTTTAGTATACACTTTTATATCATTTTTGGGACTAACCTATTAACTCAGAGCCAAGTGCCAGTTTCTCTTTTTTTGCCTATTTTAGGGTTTCGAAGAAAAGGAAAATCAAACGGAGTCCAATTGACCTGAAACTTCACGGAACTCATTTTTGGAAGGAAAGAAGCCCAGAAGACTTGAAGTGCACGTAAGGGAAGCTTCAAGGAGGCCATGAGGTAGGGGGCGCCCACCCCCTGGGCGCGCCCTCCACCCTCGTGGGCCCCTCGTGGCCCCCCTAACATACTTCTTTGGCCTATATATCTCCATATACACTAAAAACATCAGAGAGCATAATAGATCGGGAGTTCCACCGCCAGAAGCCTCCGTAGCCACCGAAAGCCAATCTAGACCCATTCCGACACCCTGCCGGAGGGGGCAATCCTTCTCCGGTGGCCATCTTCATCATCCCGGTGCTCTTCATGACGAGGATGGAGTAGTTCTCCATCGGGGCTGAGGGTATGTACCAGTAGCTATGTGTTTGATCTCTCTCTCTCTCGTGTTCTTGAAATGATACGATCTTGATGTATTGCGAGCTTTGCTATTATAGTTAGATCCTATGATGTTTCTCCCCCCCCCCCTCTACTCTCTTGTAATGAATTGAGTTTCCCCTTTGAAGTAATCTTATCGGATTGAGTCTTCAAAGAGAACACTTGATGTATGTCTTGCCGTGGATATCTGTGGTGACAATGGGATATCACGTGATTCACTGGATGTATGTTTTGGTGATCAACTTGCGGGTTCCGCCCATGAACCTATGCATAGGGGTTGGTGTCGGGGAAACTGATCCTCGAACACCTATGGGGCCGGCGGACCGGGCCCCTTTCGGTTCGGCGGGGGGCGGAGATCGCACGAAGAGCAGATCGAGGTGAAGCACACGAGCAGTTTACCCAGCTTCGGAGCTCTCCGGAGAGATAACACTCCTACTGCTGCTTGTCTGATTCTATTATCTTCTTGCTCTAGAGAGAGAGAGCTAGGTGTTTTCCGGCTCACGAATGAATCGACCCGAACCGAACCTAAAAGCGAACCCCCTCTACGTTGCGCATGGGCCTCCTTTTATACGCTAAAGGGGTCACCGACAGGTGGCAACGCAGAGAAGGGTACAAATGTAAAAAGTAGGGTGGTTGGTACAGCTACTTGTACAGTGCACCCTACCTAACCCTGACGGCAGGGGACAAGGGCATTAAAGGCCCGTCTGAGTCGCCCAAACAGTGCAGAAAAGGACCGTTAGGGGTGCCACCGTTCGCCACGACGGCGATCTTGTCAGCTTCGCATGCCACTGCGCACCGCTGGCTGCACAGCCTCCCGCCACGCGCGCCTGGAGAGGCCCCCAGAGCGACACGTTGGTGGATGCGCTGGAGCATGGGCACAGAGTGGCCGCCTGCCGCGGCAAGCGCCTTGCCGCTGCTGTTATCTTGTCGGGTCCGGAGGCTTGTCGCTTACCGGGCCTCGAGGTACCTTGTTTGGTCTTCCCGGCAAGCTCCTCTTGCCGGGGCCTTGTTGCCTTGTCGGATCGCGTGGCGCGTCGCGGCAGGTTCTTTGGAGTGCCTCGGTTGGCCTTCCCGGCAAGCTCCTCTTGCCGGGGCCTTGTCTCCTGAGCTTAAATACTTTGTTCTTGAATGGCTCCAAGGGAACCTTGGAGGATCTTGGCGTTCGCCCGGCAAGCCTTGCCGCGGGGTGCTGCAACTGCACGTGCACAAGTTCGGGGTACTAGGGTACCCCTATTCTAGTACACCGACAGGAGCCACACGTTTTCGTCGTGATTCTCCGGTAGAACTTTGGGGCACTCTTTGAGGTCCTTTGTGCTGGTTGAGTAGATGAATCTGAGATTGTGTGACGCATATCGTATAATCATACCCACGGATACTTGAGGTGACATTGGAGTATCTAGGTGACATTAGGGTTTTGGTTGATTTGTGTCTTAAGGTGTTATTCTAGTACGAACTCTAGGGCTGTTTGTGACACTTATAGGAATAGCCCAACAGATTGATTGGAAAGAATAACTTTGAGGTGGTTTCGTACCCTACCATAATCTCTTTGTTCGTTCTCCGCTATTAGTGACTTTGGAGTGACTCTTTGTTGCATGTTGAGGGATAGTTATGTGATCCAATTATGTTAGTATTGTTGAGGGAACTTGCACCAGCGAAAGTATGAACCCTACGCCTTATTTCCACGCATTGCAATACCGTCTACGCTCACTTTTATCATTAGTTACCTTGCTGTTTTTATATTTTCAGATTACAAATACCTTTATCTATTATCCATATAACACTTGTTTCACCATCTCTTCGCCGAACTAGTGCACCTATACAATTTACCATTGTATTGGGTGTGTTGGGGACACAGGAGACTCTTTGTTATTTGGTTGCAGGGTTGCTTGAGAGAGACCATCTTCATCCTACACCTCCTACGGATTGACAAACCTTAGGTCATCCACTTGAGGGAAATTTGCTACTGTCCTACAAACCTCTGCACTTGGAGGCCCAACAACGTCTACAAAAAGAAGGTTGTGTAGTAGACATCAAGCTCTTTTCTGGCGCCGCTGCCAGGGAGGTTAGCACTTGAAGGTATATCTTTAGATCTTGCAATCGAGTCCTTTAGTTTCGTGTTTTATCACTAGTTTAGTTTATAAAAGAAAACTATAAAAAAATGGAATTGAGCTTGTCTCATACGCTTCACCGTTTTAATATCTTTCGTGAGTATGATGGAAAGGATAATTGTGCTCAAGTGCTAGAAGAAGAAATCTATAAAATGTTTGGCACTAAATATGTGAATGATGAGCATGATTGCAATGTTGTTAGTATGAATTCCTTGAATATCGATGATGCTAATGATATGCAAATCCACAAGCTTGGGGAAGCTATGTTTGATGAAGATGATATTTTTGTCCCCCAACTTTTGATGAGCAAATTTATTATGATGAAAGCATGCCTCCTATCTATGATGATTATTGTGATGACACATATGCTTTAAAGAAAAATGATAACAATGAAACTTGTCTTCTTGATCTTAATTTTCAATCACATGATAGTCATTTTGTTTAGTTTGCTCCCACTACTATTCATGAGAAGAAATTTGCTTATGTGGAGAGTAATAAAAATTATATGCTTATAGATCATGAAAAGAATGCTTTAGGTGCTGGTTATATTGTTGAATTCATTCATGATGCTACTGAAAATTATTATGAGGGAGGAACTTATGCTTGTAGGAATTGCAATAATACCAAGTTTCCTCTCTATGTGCTTAAATTCTTGAAGTTATGCTTGTTTTACCTTCCTATGCTAGTTGATTATTGTTCCCACAAGTTGTTTGCTCACAAAATCCCTATGTATAGGAAGAGGGTTAGACTTAAATGTGCTAGTCATATTCTTCATGATGCTCTCTTTATGTTACAATTCTTATCCTTTATGTGAGCATCATTGAAATCATCATGCCTAACTAGGGGCGTTAAACGATAGCGCTTGTTGGGAGGCAACCCAACTTTATTTTTGTTCCTTGCTTTTTGCTCCTGTTTAGTAATAAATAGTTTATCTAGCCTCTGTTATGATTGAGTTTTTATGTTTTATTTAGTGTTTGTGCCAAGTAGAACCGTTGGGAAGACTTGGGGAAAGTCTTGTTGATCATGCTGTAAAAAACAGAAACTTTAGCGCTCACGAGAATTGCTGCCATTTTTTATTGGATAGTGATATTTAGTTAATTATTTTTGCAGATGATTAACATATAAATTTCTCAGTTCCTTCAATTTATTTGAGAATTTTATGAGTTCCATAAGTATACGTTTGATTCAGATTACTACAGACTGTTCTGTTTTTGACAGATTCTGTTTTTCATGTGTTGTTTACTTATTTTGATGAATCTATGGCTAGTAAAATAGTTTATAAACCATAGAGAAGTTGGAATGCAGTATGTTTAACACCAATATAAATAAAGAATGAGTTCATTACAGTACCTTTAAATGGTGATTTACTTTTTTATACTAACGGAGCTCACGAGATTTTCTACTTTAAGTTTTGTGTTATGAAGTTTTCAAGTTTTGGGTAAATATTTGATGGATTATGGAACAAGGAGTGGCAAGAGGCTAATCTTGGGGATTCCCATGGCACCCCCAAGATAATCTAAGGACACTTAAAAGCCAAAGCTTGGGTATGCCCCGGAAGGCATCCCCTCTTTCGTCTTCGTTCATCGGTAACTTTACTTGGAGCTATATTTTTATTTACCACATGATATGTGTTTTGCTTGGAGCATCAATTTATTTTGTTAGGATTTGTTTGCTGTTATTTAGAACAATTTTTTGTATCTTTTATTTCAATAAAAGTGGCATTGATAGCCTTTACTATGCCTATTTTAGAAGTCCACATGTTGCTGTTTGAAAACAGAAAGTTTACCGCTGTTGTAATAATTCCCTAGAAAAGTCAGAATGTGATAAAATGTTGACACATTTTGCATATTAAGCTCTGATAAATTTACTACACTGGGAATTTTCTTTCATAATTTTTGGGGCTAGGGAAATATGGATGTTGCTGCATTCTTTACAGACTATCCTGTTTTGGAAGATTGCTGTTATGTTTGCATTGTTTGCATATGTTTGCTTATTTAATGATTCTATTTGAGGATAGGAATATTAAATATGCAGAGGCATTTAGTATGTAATGTTGAATAATAATTTGAGTGATTTGCTACAGTAGAGTATGATTAGGTTTTTGCAATGGTTTATACTAACTTATCTCACGAGTCCTTGTTGAGTTTTGTGTGGATGAAGCTTTTGAGATTTAGGGAGACCGTGATATGAGAAGAATTAAGGAGACACAAAAACTCAAGCTTGGGGATGCCCAAGGCACCCCAAGATAATATTTCAAGAAGTCTCAAGCATCTAAGCTTGGGGATGCCCCGGTTGGCATCCCACCTTTCTTCTTCAACAACTATCGGTTAGTATCGGTTGATCCTAAGTTTTTGCTTCTTCACATGATGTTTGCTATTACTAGATGTCATTTTATTTTGTTTTTCTTGCTGTTTGAATAAAGTATCAAGATCTGAAATTATTAAATGTTAGAGAGTCTTCACATAGTTGCATAATTATTCGACTACTCATTGATCTTCACTTATATCTTTCGGAGTAGTTTGTCATTTGCTCTAGTGCTTCACTTATATGTTTTAGAGCATGGTGGTAATTTTATTTTGAAGAAATAGATGAACTCTAATTCTTCACTAAGATTATTTTGAGAGTCTTAAATAGCATGGTAATTTGCTTAAAATCCTAATATGCTAGGTATTCGAGAATAATAAAATTCTCTTATGAGTGTGTTGAATACTAAGAGAAGCTTGATACTTGATGATTGTTTTGAGATATGAGGATGGTAATATTAGAGTCATGCTAGTTGAGTAGTTGTGAATTTGAGAAATACTTGTGTTGAAGTTTGTGATTCCCGTAGCATGCACGTATGGTGAACCGTTATGTGATGAAGTCGGAGCATGATTTATTTATTGATTGCCTTCCTTATGAGTGGCGGTCGGGGACGAGCGATGGTCTTTTCCTACCAATCTATCCCCCTAGGAGCATGCGCGTAGTACTTTGTTTCGATAACTAATAGATTTTTGCAATAAGTATGTGAGTTCTTTATGACTAATGTTGTGTCCATGGATTATACGCACTCTCACCCTTCCACCATTGCTAGCCTCTCTAGTACCGCACAACTTTCGCCGGTACCATAAACCCACCATATACCTTCCTCAAAACAGCCACCATACCTACATATCATGGCATTTCCATAGTCATTCCGAGATTTATTGCCATGCAACTTTCCACCATTCCATTTATTATGACACGCTCCATCATTGTCATATTGCTTTGCATGATCATGTAGTTGACATCGTATTTGTGGCAAAGCCACCGTTCATAATTCTTTCATACATGTCACTCTTGAGTCATTGCACATCCCGGTACACCGCCAGAAGCATTCATATAGAGTCATATCTTGTTCTAAGTATCAATTTGTAATTCTTGAGTTGTAAGAAAATAAAAGTGTGATGATCATCATTATTAGAGCATTGTCCCAGTGAGGAAAGGATGATGGAGACTATGATTCCCCCATAAGTCGGGATGAGACACCGGACGAAAATAAATAAATAAAAGAGGCCAAAGAAGCCCAAAAAAAGAGAAAAGAGGCCATAAAAAAGAAAAAGAGAAGGGCCAAATAAATAAATAAATAAATAAATGAGAGAAAAAGACAGAAGGGGCAATGCTACTATCTGTTTACCACACTTGTGCTTCAAAGTAGCACCGTGATCCTCATGATAGAGAGTCTCCTATGTTGTCACTTTCATATACTAGTGGGAATCTTTCATTATAGAACTTGGCTTGTATATTCCAATGATGGGCTTCCTCAAAATGCCCTAGGTCTTCGTGAGCAAGCAAGTTGGATGCACACTCAATTAGTTTCTTTTTGAGCTTTCATACACTTATAGCTCTAGTGCATCCGTTGCATGGAAATCCCTACTCACTCACATTGATATCTATTGATGGGCATCTCCATAGCCTGTTGATATTCCTAGTCGATGTGAGACTATCTTCTCCCTTTTTGTCTTCTCCACAAACACCATTCTATTCCACCTATAGTGCTATGTCCATGGCTCACGCTCATGTATTGCGTGAAGATTGAAAAAGTTTGAGAACATTAAAAGTATGAAACAATTGCTTGGCTTGTCATCGGGGATGTTCATGATTTAAATATTTTGTGTGGTGAAGATGGAGCATAGCCAGACTATATGATCTTGTAGGGATAGCTTTCTTTGGCCATGTTATTTTGAGAAGACATGATTGCTTTGTTAGTATGCTTGAAGTATTATTATTTTTATGTCAATATGAACTTTTGTCTTGAATCTTATGGATCTGAATATTCATGCCACAATTAAGAAAAATTAAACTAAAATTATGCCAAGTAGCACTCCGCATCAAAAATTCTGTTTTTATCATTTACCTGCTCGAGGACGAGCAGGAATTAAGCTTGGGGATGTTGATACGTCTCCAACGTATCTATAATTTTTGATTGCTCCATGCTATATTATCTACTGTTTTGGATGTTTATGGGCTTTATTATACACTTTTATATCATTTTTGGACTAACCTATTAACCCAGAGCCCGGTGCCAGTTTATGTTTTTACCTTGTTTTAGGGTTTCGAAGAAAAGGAAAATCAAATGGAGTCCAATTGACCTGAAACTTCATGGAACTCATTTTTGGAAGGAAAGAAGCCCAGAAGACTTGAAGTGCATGTAAGGGAAGCTTCAAGGAGGCCATGAGGTAGGGGGGCGCACCCCCCCCCCTCCGTAGCCACCAAAAGCCAATCTAGACCCATTCCGGCACCCTGCCGGAGGGGGCAATCCTTCTCCGGTGGCCATCTTCATCATCCCGGTGCTCTCCATGACGAGGAGGGAGTAGTTCTCCCTCGGGGCTGAGGGTTTGTACCAATAGCTATGTGTTTGATCTCTCTCTCTCTCTCTCTCTCTCTCTATCTCGTGCTCTTGAGATGATACGATCTTGATGTATCGCGAGCTTTGCTATTATAGTTGGATCCTATGATGTTTCTCCCCCCTCTACTCTCTTGTAATGAATTGAGTTTCCCCTTTGAAGTAATCTTATTGGATTGAGTCTTTAAAGATTTGAGAACACTTGATGTATGTCTTGTCGTGGATATCTATGGTGACAATGGGATATCACGTGATTCACTTGATGTATGTTTTGGTGATCAACTTGCGAGTTCCGCCCATGAACCTATGCATAGGGGTTCACACACGTTTTCGTCGTGATTCTCTGGTAGAACTTTGGGGCACTCTTTGAGGTCCTTTGTGTTGGTTGAATAGATGAATCTGAGATTGTGTGACGCATATCATATAATCATACCCACAGATACTTGAGGTGACATTGGAGTATCTAGGTGACATTAGGGTTTTGGTTGATTTGTGTCTTAAGGTGTTATTCTAGTACGAACTCTAGGGCTGTTTGTGACACTTATAGGAATAGCCCAACGGATTGATTGGAAAGAATAACTTTGAGGTGGTTTCGTACCCTACCATAATCTCTTCGTTTGTTCTCCGCTATTAGTGACTTTGGAGTGACTCTTTGTTGCATGTTAAGGGATAGTTATGTGATCTAATTATGTTAGTATTGTTGAGGGAACTTGCACCGGCGAAAGTATGAACCCTAGGCCTTATTTCCACGCATTGCAATACCATTTATGCTCACTTTTATCATTAGTTACCTTGCTGTTTTTATATTTTTAGATTACAAATACCTTCATTTATTATCCATATACCACTTGTTTCACCATCTCTTCATCGAACTAGTGCACCTATACAATTTACCATTGTATTGGGTGTGTTGGGGACACAAGAGACTCTTCGTTATTTGGTTGCAGGGTTGCTTGAGAGAGACCATCTTCATCCTACGCCTCCTACGGATTGATAAACCTTAGGTCATCCACTTGAGGGAAATTTGCTACTGTCCTACAAACCTCTGCACTTGGAGGCCCAACAACGTCTACAGGAAGAAGGTTGTGTAGTAGACATCAAATGCCAAGAAGGATCATTACTACCATGAGAAAGTTGTGTCTGTTGAGTATTCGGAACTATTTCAGTTATACAATCAAGACGCACTTGACAAATCTATCGTCAGTTGCTATTGTCTGTAAGTGATTTCTTTCTGTAATTTAAGTCTCAAGCTAGTTGTAGTGATCATTTTGATCAATCATTACCTGTAATTATCCTCACTATATTCTTTTCTATGGTATTATGCAGGATGAAGATTTCTGAAATGAAAAAAGGTGGACGCCATGGCATTGGGTTCATTGACCCAAATACCATTAATGAATACACATGGAAATTAGATCAATATTATGAAAAAAAAGTGTAGAGGAAAGCATGCTAGAGTTCTTCAAGCGCCTCAATATGAATGAAGATATACTACTTCCTTACAACTTCGAGTGAGTCACACTGTCTTGTACTACAAATTCTGTTTTTGCCTACTAGCTAGCTACATGTTTTTGCTTACGTATGCCCGCTTAATTAAGACATGCAAACGTGTGTGCATGCAGATTTCACTGGATCTTGTTAATCATTAAAGTTGATGAAGGAACAGTTGTAATACTAGACTCACTACTTAAAAAGCAAGTGACTACACCATCTTGTTTGGGATAGTCAACATGTAATTTCAATCATGATTAACTATATCTCGGCCTATTTAGTTCGTCATTTCCTGATATGAACTATTTAATAACCCCTTTATTCATTTTCTTTGTCGGCGGGCAGGGCTTGGGCAAAGTTTATCAGCGTCACTCCAGGCCAATGGAAATGAAAGCTGAAATGGTATCGACCCAAGGTAAGTAATTAAGTAGTACTAGCTAGCTAGCTGCCATCTCTTTAATTATCATGCTTGATTAATTATTATCTGATCAAATTCCATTCTCGTAAAGGCCGTGAAGCAGGCGCCGGGGAATAATCTATGTGCATACTACGTTTGCGAGAACATTCGCATGATGGCGTCCAAAAGGAGTAGATCTCAAAGACAGGAGTGGGTACATTTGTCAGAACACTATTCACAATTTTTACACCATTATCGATATCTAGTCACACAACTAATACACATGCATATTGATCTCCTTCTTAACAGTTCAAAGAGGTGCGGGAGCAGCTCCTAGCAGAGGACCGCATAGAAGCAATTCAAGAGGAAATAGCAGGATTTTTGCTTGACCAGGTCATAGATCCCAAAGGATAATACTATTACCCGCTACCGCCCCATGAACCACTTCCAATTGTCATCGTGCTCCGAAGGCACCAATTAGGCTAATGCCACTGGCTCCGAAGGCACCAATTAGGAGTAATTGTATATAGCTAGCTAATTGTATGTATATACATGTGTGTATGTATGTGTGAATTAATTAATGGTGGTTGTGAGACATTCGATGATATATATATATATGATCGGTTCTACTAGAAATTCTATTTATATATATGCATAACGTGTATAATATGTAGTATCGTAAAATACCAACAAACGAAAAAGAATTAAATGGAAAACACAAAATTAAATGAAAAAGAAATCATAAACCCAAAACCCCCCCAACCTTTTAATACCGGTTGGTGTCACCAACCGGTACTAAAGGGCTCCCTGCCCCCGGAGCTGGCTCGTGCCACGTGGTTGCCCTTTAGCACCGGTTCATGCTGAACCGGTACCAAAGGGGGGGCCTTTAGGGCCCACACTTTAGTGCCAGTTACCGAACCGGCACTAAAGGGCCTTACGAACCGGTGCTATTGCCCGGTTCTGTACTAGTGACCCAGCCCCACCGTCAACCAATATCTTTGTGAATTTGAGGTTGTGAATCATTGGAGAGACCAACAATGGCAAACATCCTAGCACAGTGGTGCAGTTAGGATGGTCCTCTTCATCAAAGATGATGGGCGTGTGTGACCATTTGAGCGGCTGCCGAGCCTCTAGCGCTGGCTCCATGGCATTGAACTCACACGCCCATCGGTTAAGTTGGCGGTGAGAGGAGTGCAAGGATGCACCCCCGTCAATGCACAGGGTGTCAATGGCCTTCTGAAACTCCTGCTCACTGGTTTCCTCTTCATCCCCTCCATGATTCTCATCATTGCAAACTTCCTTCTCTCGGCCTCTAGCGGGTTTTTCATGGTTCCGAATGGGCTTGATGGGGCAATTTGCTTCACTGCCTCGTCCCTTCCCGCCAGCGCCATTCTGACCTTTTTCCTTACCACGCTTCTCATATTCTGCTCTCTGCCTCTTGACGAGCTGCTCAACCTGATGACACTCTTGAAGATCGTGGCCCTTGGTCTAATGGATCTTGCAGTATGGCCCATCGCCTTTCCCAGCCTTCTCGGCAGCCGCAGCCTCCTGGCAGTCAGCGCACACGATAGCCTCTTTGCTGGGTGCTTCGACTTTATCCTTCTTGCCGGTACCAAGCGTGCCCGATCCTTCCATGGTCATCACTGCCTTATCCTTGCACCTCTTGTTGCACTTCTTGCTCTTCTTCTGACTAGTGGATTCATCATCATCCTCTAAGTCGATGTTGATGCAATCTTCTTCTCCTAGGAGTTTCCCTCCCTCCTCCATCTGAGCACATTTGTCCACTAAGGTGTAAAGCTCCTTCAAAGTCTTGGGCAACCGCACGTTCATCTTGGAATGAATCATGCAGTTGCGTAGATTGGATTGGAAGGCAGCTATCACAGTCGCTGGATTGATATTTGGGATAGTCCTGTGGACTCTGATGAATCCCTACAAATACTTGCGGAGAGTTTCTCTTTCTTTCTGTTGGAGAACCTACAAGTCGCTGGGCCGCCCTAGTTCTTGATGGCCGCCAGTGAAGGCGCCAATGAACTCATGGCACAGGTCAGCCCATGATGAAATGGAATTCTCCGGCAGGTGCATCGGCCAAGACCTCACATTGGACTTGAGTGCCAAGGGAAACTAGTTGGCAAACACCTTCTCATCTCTTCCTCCGGAAGCATGAATAGTGATGGTGTATATGCTCAAAAACTCTTCCGGGTTCAACCTTCCATCATACTTCTCGGGTATCTCTGGCTTGAACGTGCGAGCGGATGGCCAAAGGACTTACCACAGCTCACGAGTAAAGGCAGGGCAGCCAACCGCGAAAGGCACGCACCCTCTATCCTCAAGTGCGGGCTTGTCTAAATCGGGTCCATCGCACCCATTGGTCCGGCGGTGTTCGTCGCGGTGTGCAATGCACAAGCAACATGAGGCAAGACATGGCTTGGAATGCAAGATATGATGTGCATTGCATATGGGTACTCCGGAAGGGAAAAGATGATCAAGGCATCAACTTGGCAAAAAATGTGTGTCGCTGGAAATATGAGGTGATTTCGGTCAAAATCGATATAAGGATCACCGGAAACGGATGCACGGTTTGCAAATGACAAGCAAAACAAGAATGATGCAAATCTGCGATTAACAACATCATAGCACTTAGAATGCAACAAGAAACTATGTTACAACACTCCAACATAGCAACAAAGCACATGACCATAAAGTACACATGAATCTCCACAAATCATGAGCACTGTGCTCCTGCTGGAACTCACTAGAACAAGCTCAAAATAGCATGGAAAAAATGCAAATGATATCAGCTTCATAGACTTACGAGAAAATACTAAACATGTCAAAATAGCATCAGGAATCAATGTTTAGAGCTAACAAACAACATGATACAAGAACATATAATAGCAAAAAAAGGCATGGCATGCTAGTACTAAAGGCATAGAACAAAAATCCCTTACGGAACCTTACCCAAAGAGGCATGGAAAAATATATGGCGCCCGTGCAAACATGGCAAGTTATATGAACAGTTTCAGATTTAGTAGAAAAACAGAGCATGGCAGGAACAGAATTGATGATTGCAACTTTACAAGCTCAATTCACTCACCAAAAGGCATTCCATTGCATAAAAAGGTAACCAACATGAAGTAGGCATATTCAAGAAGCTAAGCATGGCAAAAGCAAGTCCATAGGGTACAAGTATCAGTAGAAAAACACATGGCAAAATTGAATATCATGTTAACAATCTGCCAGGAACAATATTTAGCAAAAGTAGAGCACAGAATTGACATGCTAGAGTACTCCATAATTGTAACCAGAGGGGCGAATGGATAGAGCAATACCACATATTCAAAACATTCTTAATGTACTATCTCAAAATGTGCATGGATCTCATGGTAGCAACAAGTTTACATAGCATCAAAATGTAACAAGAAAAGACAGCAAAATATTCTAAGTGTCTGAAAAAACAACATTATGAAGCCTACTTTGCATGCTTGTGCTAGTTACCACAAAGCTCACAAAAATACAAGACTTGCACCCCTGTAAAGATGGCATGGAGATGCTCCAAAAACATATAGACATCAAGCTCATAGGATACACACACAAAATGCAACGAAAATGACAAATCACCAAGTTCTGTTAAAATCCAGCAAACAACATCATATAGCACTTCTACAACACGGTTTAGGGCATCAATATGGACAGTAACATGCATGCAAATAACACTAACCTGAAGAGCATCACGAGACGAACATTTTCATATATCATATGTGCGAAACGGAGTTATGAGCATGGAGATATGACATGATGAACAACGGCATAAAACGTTACATATTCGGGGACGAAATCGAGGTCAACCTTTTCAGATCTAGGGTTCGGCACGGATTTCGATGATCATCGGGGTACTCGCCGGATCTATGCCGGAGAAGTGGGTAGAGAGCGGTGCTCGCCGTATAGGGTCGGATCCGGGGCCGGAGGAGGAGCCGGCGACGAGGAGGCGAGGCGGCGGCGTCGGGCGGTGGTGAGGCGCGCCAGGCAACGCGGTGAGGTTAGCGGCGGAGACGGCCAGTGACGGGAGGAGCCGCAGCGGATGGCGGCGGTGGCGAACGGCGACGTCGGCGTGGTGGCATGCCGGCGAGGAGGCGACTGGCAGCGGAGAAGCTTGGCTCGGGCGGCGCGCGGGCGATGGGCTTCGGGGGCTAGAAGCGGGCCGAGCGGAGAAGTGGGTGCGAAGTGGTCCAGCCAATGGCGTTCTGCCACGTGGTGGCGGAGGGGGGCCAGCGGACGCGTCCGGCGGCGGTGAGGATGTGTTCGGCGGCGCAGAGGGAAGAAGGTTAGGGTTTTGCTCGTGAATTTCGGGGGGGAGAGGCCTTTATATAGGTAGATGGAGTTAGGAGTGTCCAAATGAGGTGTGGTTTTCGCCCACATGATCGTGATCCAACGACGGAGAGCATGGAGGGGGTTTAGATGGGCTAGTGGGCTGTTTTGGAGGGGTGTTGGCCTGCAACAAGAGAGGGGCTTTTACAGTTACCCGGTTAACCGTTGGGGCATCAAACGACCTCCAAATGGAACGAAATTTGACAGGCGGCCTACCGGTGATGTACCAAGGCCACTCGACAAATCTTGACCGATTCTGAGAACATTTTTCTCCCGCTCACGAAACAAGATTAGAGGGGTGCAACGGTTGCATGTGGGAGTGTCGGATTGCGAAACGGACAACGGGGAAAATGACCGGATGCATGAGACAAACACGAATGCAAATGAGATGCACACGATGACATGAGATGAAATGCATGACATGAATAAAATGCAAAATGAAAGACAAAACCCAACCATGAAGGAAATATCATATCACATAGCCGGAAATTGCAAGAGTCGAAGTTACAAATATGGAAAGTTACATCAGGGGTGTTACATCCTTAATACTTTTCTCGTAGTTGTGGATGCTTGCAAGGGGGTTAATCATAAGTAGGACGTTTGTTCAAGTAAGAACAGCACCTAAGCTCCGGTCCACCCACATATCAAATTATCAAAGTAGCGAACACGAATCAAATGAACATGATGAAAGTGACTAGATGAAATTCCCGTGTACCCTCAAGGACGATTTGCTTATTATAAGAGACCATTTTGGCATGTGCTTTGCATCAAAAGGATTGGGCTACCTTGCTGCACTTTTTTTTACTATTATCATTACTTGCTCGTTACAATAAATCCTGCTGTCAAACTACTGTGTTACTTACTATTTCAGCACTCGCAGGCATTACCTTGCTGAAAACCATTTGTCATTTCCCTCTGCTCCTCGTTGGGTTCGACACTATTACTTATCGAAAAGAGCTACAATTGATCCCCTATACTTGTGGGTCATCAAGTCTATTTTCTGGCATCGTTGCGGGGAGTGAAGCGCCTTTGGTAAGTGGAAATTGCTAAGGAAACATTTATATAGTGTGCTGAAATTTATTGTCACTTGTTACTATGGAAAACAATCCTTTGAGGGGTTTGTTCTGGGTATCTTCACCTTGACCGGAACCACATTAGCTACCCCTCAACCTGCTGCACCTACTGAAAATATTGAATATGAAATTCCTTCGGGTATGATAGAACAACTGCTAGCTAATCCTTATGCAAGATATGGAATCGAACATCCTGATATGCACTTAATATATGTGGAACAAACTTGTGTATTGTTTAAGCTTGTGGGTTTACCCAGAGAAGAAGTTAAACAGCAGGTTTCCCTTTTATCTTTGAAGGGAAAAGCAGTGGCATGGTATAGGCTATGCGATGATATTAGATCTTGGAACTGGAATTGATTGAAATTGGAATTTCACCGAAAAAATTATCATATGCATCTAGTTCATTGTGATCGGAACTACATATATAATTTTTGGCCTCGTGAAGGAGAAATTATCACTGTGGCTTGGGGAGGCTTAAGTTAATGCTATATTCATGCTCCCAAGAAAAATTATTATTCAAAATTTTTATGCTCGGCTTTCTCGTGATGATCAATCCATGCTCGATACTTCTTGTACTGGTTTTTTATGAAGAAGACTATTGAATTCCGGTGGGATCTTTTGGAAAGAATCAAATGCAACTCTGAAGATTGGGAACTTGACGAAGGTAAAGAGTCGGGTATTAAGCTTAAATATGATTGTGTTAAATATTTTATGAATACCGATGCTTTTCAAAAGTTTAGCACTAAATATGGACATGACTCTGAGATAGTAGTCTCCTTTTGTGAATCATTTGCTACTCATGTTGATCTCCCTAAGGAGAAGTGGTTTAAATATCACCCACCTATTAAACAAGAAATTGAAGAACCGGAATTAGCGAATGAGGAAACTATACTTTATAATGTTGATCCAGTTGTTCCTACTACTTATATTGACAATGTTGGGGAACGTAGTAATTCAAAAAAGTTCCTACGATCACGCAAGATCTAACTAGGAGATGCATAGAAATGAGAGGGGAGAGTGTGTCCATGTACCCTCATAGACCGAGAGCGGAAGCGTTTAGTAACGCGGTTGATGTAGTCGAACGTCTTCACAATCCAACGGATACAAGTACCGAACGTACTGCACCTCTGTGTTTAGCACACGTTCAATATGATGACGTCCCTCGAGCTCTTGATCCAGTAGAGGGTTGAGGGAGAGTTCCATCAGCACGATGGCGTGGTGACGGTGTTGGTCATGTGATCCGCGCAGGGCTTCGCCTAAGCACTACGACAGCATGACCGAGGTGGTAAACTGTGGAGGGGGGCACCACACATTGCTAAGACAATTGATGTTGTGCCTTTGGGGTGCCCTCTTCCCATGTATATAAAGGAGGGGGAGGCCGGCCAAGGAGGAGGCGACCAAGCGGGGAGTCCTACTAGGACTCCAAACCTAGTAGGATTCGGCCCCCCTTTCCATCCAACGGAGAGGGGAAAGGGGAAAGGAGGGAGAGGGAGAAGGAAAGAGGGGGGGCCACACCCCCTCCCCTTGTCCAATTCGGATTGGGGCAAGGGGGGCGTGCCGCACCTCTTGTGTCCTGCCTCCTCTCCTCCCCTATGGCCTATTAGGCCCAATAACTTTCCCAGGGAGTTCCAGTAACCTCCCGGTACTCCAAAAAATCCCCAATCTTCTTCGGAACCATTCCGATGTCCGTATATAACCTTCCAATATATCAATCTTTACCTCTCGACAATTTCGAGACTCCTCGTCATGTCCGTCATCTCATTCGGGACTCCGAACAAACTTCGGTCACTAAAACACATAACTCATAATACAAATGGTCATCGAACATTAAACATGCGGACACTACGGGTTCGAGAACTATGTAGACATGACCGAGACACATCTCTGGTCAATAACCAATTGCGGAACCTGGATGCTCATATTGGCTCCTACATATTCTATGAAGATCTTTATTGGTCAAACCGTATCCATATGTCATTCCCTTTGTCATCCGTATGTTATTTGCCCGAGATTCGATCGTTGGTATCACCATACCTATTTCAATCTCAATACCGGCAAGTCTCTTTAGTCGTTCCGTAATGCATCATCCCATAACTAACTCATTAGTCACATTGCTTGCAAGGCTTATAGTGATGTGCATTACTAAGAGGGCCCAGAGATGCCTCTCCGTTACTCGGAGTGATAAATCCTAATCTCGATCTATGCCAACTCAAAAAACACCATCGGAGAAACCTGTAGAGCATCTTCATAATCACCCAGTTACCTTGTGACATTTGATAGAACACAAAGTGTTCCTCTGGCATTCGGGAGTTGCATAATCTCATAGTCAGAGGAACATGTATAAGTCATGAAGAAAATAATAGCAATAAAACTAAACAATCATTATGCTAAGCTAACGGATGGGCCTTGTCCACCACATCATTCTCTAGTGATGTCATCCCGTTCATCGAATGACAACACATGTCTATGTTCAGGAAACTTAACCATATTTGATTAACGAGTTAGTCAAGTTGATAGAGGCGAAGGTGTCCCAATGTTTCGATGAGATAGCTATTGTTTTCTGTGGGAGTCGACTTTGACGATCCGACTACGAATGTCCGAAGACGTCACGCCATAGCAATCGATAAGCCAACTTCCAAGCGTTATTGACCACGTCGGACCACGATCAACCTGACCACGAGGGTCTATTTCCTGCGAGCAAAACGAAGAAAAATCAAGAAACTGAGATTGCAATCTGGATATTGCGAATACAAGATGAAAACTTTATTGATTAAGGAGGGGTTCTACGACGTCTTGGTCTGGTCGTTGAACACAAACGAAGTACGCGAAGTTGCAGCTATGTCAAACTTTTAATCTAAACAAAACCCAAAGTTTAAACGACGCCCTAAGGGTTGTATATATGGAAGAAGAGGGGGGATTTCATGGCCCTTGGAGGAGGGGTCCTAAACCAACCCTAACTCTTGTTTCCCCGGACATAGGGACTCTAAAAACAGCCTATACTTAAGTATTTAGAAATTACATGGGCCTGGCCCAATAATAAGGTGACGCAACACCTAGAATAGCCTCTGGACGAAATATATGAAGTGACATCTTGTATATTTCGTCCAAGCCTTCATGCACTCCTTATGGTGGCTTCAAAGTCCTAAAATCATCACTTGCAACTCCGTTCTTGTTCCCCTTGCGCATCCCATCATCTCCATGCTTGGTCTTGCTCCAGTGTTCATCCCTATTATCCATGCCAGGCCCTTCATTTGTAAGCAAAACAAATTTATCCAATTTAGGCTGCATCATATTCTCATGAACATTAAAATCATTACCAAGAAATGTAAGTACCTGATAATTTAGTTGGCGTGCGCGAGCTCTAGTAATTGGTCTAGTATATGTAGTAGTAGGGGCTGTGGGTGTAACAATGGTATAGATGTCCTCATCATCCCCCCCTTCTTGAAATGAATTCATCCTCGACGGAAGCTCATCTTCCTTCGCCCAAATAAGGCTTCAAATCTGCAATGTTAAAAGTGGGACTAACCCCAAAATCTGCAGGCAGCTCAAGTTTATATGCATTATCATTTATTTTCTCTAACACCTTAAAAGGACCATGAGCATGTGGCATTTGCTTTGATTTGCGCAACTTAGGAAATCTATCCTTACACAAATGTAACCAAACAAGATCTCCAGGTGCAAACACAACATGTTTTCTACCCTTATCTCTAGCAAGTTTATATTTAGCATTCATACGCTCAATATTTTCCTTAGTTAACTCATGCATTTTTAAAATCAATTCAACACATTGTTTAGCATCAAAATTAACCTTCTCCGAAGATGGAAGAGGCAACAAATCAATAGGTGCACGAGGTAGGAAACCATACCCAATTTCAGAAGGGCACATTTTAGTAGTACAATGCAATGAATGATTATAAGAAAATTCAATATGAGGCAAGCATTCTTCCCATATTTTCTTATTATTCTTCAATACATCCCTAAGCATAGTAGACAATGTTCTATTGACTACTTCAGTTTGTCCATCAGTTTGGGGGTGACAAGTAGTACTAAAAAGCAGTTTAGTCCCCAACTTAGCCTATAAACATCTCCAAAAGTGGCTAAGAAATTTAGTATCACGATCTAAAACAATAGTATTTGGCACACCATGCAAGCAAATAATTTCATGAAAGAACAAATCAGCAACATTAACAGCATCATCGCTTTTATGACATGGTATAAAGTGTGCCATTTTCGAGAACCTATCCATGACAAAAAGTATGCTATCCCTCCCCTTCTTTGTTCGAGGTAAACCTAAAACGAAGTCCATAGATATATCCTCCCAAGGAACACTAGGTACAGGCAAAGGCATATATAAACCATGAGGATTTAGTCATGACTTAGCTTTTTGAAATGTAGTGCAGTGAGCAACAAAACACTCAACATCCCATCTCATCTTTGGCGAAAACAAATGTATAGCAAGTATATCCTCTGTCTTCTTCACGTCAAAGTGTCCCATTAATCCTCCTCCATGCGCCTCCTGTAATAACAAAAAACGAACGGAGCTAGCTAGAATGCATAGCTTGTTAGCACGAAACAGAAATCCATCGTTAATGACGAACTTGTTCCACGTTCTTCCTTCTTTACAATTCTGCATCACATCTTTGAGGGTCTCCAAACCAAATATTTTGAAGTTAAGTTGTGAAAGCATAGTATAGCGATGAGACAATGCATCATCAATAACATTTTCTTTACCCTTGTGTTTAATGACTTAAAGGAAAGTCTCAATGAATTCAACCCATTTAGCATATGTACGATTCAGTTTAGCTTGACTTTTAATATGTTTCAAAGATTCATGATCAGTATGTATAACAAATTCTTTGGGCCATAAATAATGTTGACATGTTTCTAAAGTCCAAAGAAGAGCATATAATTCATTATCATAAGTAGAATAATTCAGACTAGGCCCACTCAATTTTTCAGAAAAGTATGCAACAGGTTTGCCATCTTGTAATAGCACACCTCCTAATCCAATTCCACTAGCATCACATTCAAGCTCAAAAGTCTTATTAAAATCAGGAAGTTGGAGTAAAGGAGCATGTGTCAACTTATCTTTCAATATCGTAAAGGATTCTTCCTGTGCGGTACCCCAAACAAAAGGCACATCCTTCTTTGTAAGCTCATTGAGAGGTGCAACAATGGTGCTGAAATCTCTCACAAAACGCCTATAGATTCCAGCGATGCCAAGAAAACTCCTCACTTGTGTGACCATTTTGGGCTGCGGCCAACTGTCAATAGCTTCAATCTTGGCTTTATCAACTTCAATTCCCTATGGAGTAACAAAATAGCCAAGAAAAGATACTCGGAGCCACCTTTCTTCTCTGGTTACTTTGCGGGAAGTGTTGCTCCTAGGATGGCCATGGATCCTCCTTCACTCAACTTTGCTCGAGGTAAAGATTTCCAGCTATCCATGAGGCAAAAGTTTGGTCACCCTGTAGTGTTTTCGCCTGGTTTTCGTCAACAGGAATTCTCTATGGTGGTTTCCTTCTGCCGTGCTTGTTTTCGGTTGGATTGCCACACGGTTAGTATCACGTTGCAATCATGTTTTGGTGGCTATACTCAAGGTTTCCGTGTGCTTCATCTCAAAGATAGAACGTTCAAATTTTCTGTTGCCTCAAAAGCAGTGGGTTTTGAGATCTATAACCATGGCCGGATAGTTGAGAAGGATTTTGAGTTAGTTTTCAATCTTTGGGGTTTTGGTGGACCTAACTGGTTACGTGAAGAACAACTCTACTACCGTGAGGATGAAGCTTCCTGGACTAGAGTTGTCAATGGAGCGCGTCTGCGTGCTGTCGCCGACAGAGTCTCCGGCGAGCAACTCCGGCAGTTAGTTTTTGCTCGATTAGCGGATATTCCAACCACCAGCAATAATGTGGTCACAGACTTTAATGTGCCCTCAATGCCCAATATTACTACCTCAGGAGAGGATCACGCAGCGACTGTTGCGGGCGGGAATCTGGGTTGTTCAAATGCTTCATCTCAGTCCTACGCGTGTGGCAAGATGGGCCACTTTGCTCGGGAGTGTCGTGACACTCGCCTTCCTGGGCTCTACCCCTCTCTCAGGTTTGCTACCTTCCCCGGCCCACCTATTGAGGCCTGGAACCTGGATGCGGTCCACGATTGGTTCAAGTCCGTTGGCCCGGCCCGCGACCCTTCGCGAGTTTCCTCTTTTCGCGAGCTATGTTTGGGATCTTTTCCTAATTTCCAGCCTCTCCTACTCTTGCCTCCTCAACTTCTCCGCTCTGCTCCTCTGTTTCAACACTCTGCCCGAATTCCGCCACCACCACCTTGAGCTTGTCTGTGCCGGTGAGCACTGCAACTCCGATGGCCAATATCCCGATTGATCCACGTCCTTTCGTGCCCCATGGCTTCGACATTCAGCAAGTCCCTGGCCGCAATGGAGTGGCTCGGGTGGTGCTGCAGCAGCGTCCCTGTCGTCATGAAGATTGGGCGATTGCGACCATTCATCCTCTCCCTGCTAATGCTCCATTCAACAATGTAAGAGATGTTCTTGAGGAATTTATTGTTGAGCATAGGCAGTTAGGATTGAGGGACGTTCAGCGTTGCCCGTTCGGCGAGGCATATCTTCGGCTCACAAGGGTTAGGGACAGGGATAAATTGGTGCTAGATAGTCCTCATGAATTTGGGGACGTGTTCATTACCTTTGTGAAGCATGATGAGGGCAGAAATCACAGGAGGGTTCATTTCAATCGAACTGTTTGGTTGCTTCTGACGGGAGTTCCTTTTGATTTCCGTAATACTGAAGATTTAGCTTGTGCTGTCAGTAAGTTTGGCCGCATGATTTCATGGGACAAGGAGGATGATCATATGGGCCGTATTGTGGTCAAGGCCCGAGTTATGAACCTAGATATCATTCCTAAAAGTATGCGCTGGTCTGAAGGAGATGAATGCAAGGAAGATGGCTGGTCCTCCTCCATTGAAGTGCTGGCAAGTGAGGTCCTTGGTGGAGGTCCTGCAGATGAGGACCCTACCCCCTGCCAATGTGGACCCACATCCTCTCCCCGAAGATGCTGAGCAGGCTCATATTTTTCCTGATGATGCTGCCAACAATAATGATATGGATGCTCAGGTTGCAGAGAACTGGGATAACTGGGAAGAGATTCAGCAGAATGAGCAGAATGATGTCCTTGAGGATCTCTTGGATGTTGTGCAGCAGGAAGAATTGGCTTGGGCAGATGGAGAAGAGTTGCATCCTGCACCAAGTAACAGCAGTTTATCTTCTGATATGTCTTTCTCTGAGGGTGACAACACAAATATGCTTATGGCCCCTGTTGCAGTGGAGGTTTTTCCTCCAAGGGAGGCAGTACCTGCTATCCCTCCTCCCCCTTCCTTGGTGATTGCTAATGGTTTGCAGAACATCATCCAAGCCTATTAGTCAGATGATGAGGAACCTCCTCTATTGCAAGAGAACTTCCAGGTTGTTGCATTAGTTGATGTTGTTTTGCCTGATCAAGTTCAAGTTGTTGCAGAGCAACTGCAACTTGTTTCTCCCAACAGTGATGGAGCTCATGCTACTGATGGTGTTTCTGCATCTTCTCATTTGGATATTGCACAACCTGTGCTGCTGGAAGTTGCATTGGAGGCTCCATTGGGCCCTGATCCACCTGTGTCATCAGATGGTCAAGTCAAGTTTCCCCTTACAGTTGGACCTTCATCTGAAGTTGTGGCCTGCAATCCTGAGCATGTTAATACTGCCAGGGGAAGTCTGTAGCTAGTGCAGAACATTGTGGATCTATAGTCTGGGCTACAAGGTAATTAGGTTACTCAAATTAATGAGCATTTTAGCATGGCACCTTCTCTCCTTGGTTTAAAACGTATTCAGATGGCTGCTGCTGCTTCTAATGCCTCTTCTGTCTCTGAAGAAGGCATGCACCTATGGAAACATCACTTTAAGGACCACTTTTTGGAAAACAAGAGCCCTTTCTCAGTCAGCCTTCCTGTAAGTTGGTTCAACTTTATTGTTCACTTGCTTCTGTCCCCTGACAAGTTTGATTGGGCTATTAATATTCTAAAATCTGGAATGTGGGAACTGTTCACTGCTATGGAAAATATGGATCAAGCATTTCTATTTCATATACCTGACAAGTTCCCTACCTCTCATGCACCAATTTGTCAGGCCATGGAGGATGGGGGCAAGGGCAAAGAAAATATTGGTGGGACAGCCAATATGCAGGATGAGGAGTCCCAGGCCCTGTTACAGCCTTTTGGTCAAGATAATCTGAGGAAGAGAAGAAGTGGAAAGACTCCACTAGTGGAAACAGAGGTAA
This sequence comes from Triticum dicoccoides, assembly GCF_002162155.2. Taxonomy (NCBI): domain Eukaryota; kingdom Viridiplantae; phylum Streptophyta; class Magnoliopsida; order Poales; family Poaceae; genus Triticum; species Triticum dicoccoides. Next base: position 266,598,951 of record NC_041384.1, read on the forward strand.
GGATAAGTGATAGAATTAAGAATGACAATGCTGGTTACAAGAGAAACTCTTGCTCTAATAATAATTGTCTACCTTGCAATGCTGTCCCTCCCACCATACAAAAATCAGTTGTTAAAAACCTCACTGCCTCTTTCTGTAAGGTTGCTGAGGGGGAGCTGGAGGACAAGCTGGCCAAGAAGCCCAAGAGAAGGCAAGAGGTTGATTTGGACAAGGTTCCCTTGGCCAAAGGAGAAGGACACACTTCCAACCATTCATAATGTTTAGGGCCTTTTATTGGAATACTGTTTGGAGAGTGTGTGTTTGTGCCTTCATTCCTAGCTTGATGCTGCTTTTGACTGATGTAAGACTTGGATATTGGAACTTTATGAACTCTAAAGATGTGGTGTTATGTTATCCTATTAATACCTCTTTGCTGTATGAGTGGATGCACTACTATATATGTGTTTGGCTGTGGATCTGGTTTTTGCTTAAACCTCTTCTATGTGTGCAAGATCAAGTGCTGGTACTTGACCTCTAGTACAAAAAAACTAGGTGTTTCCATGAATAACACAAACAGAAGCTGGAATATTCTCAACTGGAACATTAGAGGTATAAATTCTGAGGACAAATGGTTGGCCTTGAGGCAAAAAATTAATGAGAGTGACTGCAACATTTTGTGTCCTCAAGAAACCAAGAGGGAGATTTTTGACACAGCTTACTTAAAAAAATTTGCCCTTCCAGACTTAATAAATTTTCCTTCCTACCCTCTGTTGGAGCTTCTGGGGGCCTCCTTGTGGTTTGGAATGGCTCTCAATTCTCTGGAGAAGTTATTGCACAAAACAGGTTTTCACTTTCAGTGCAGTTTACCAGTCTGCTCTCCAACCAGTCTTGGATTATGTCTAATATTTATGGGCCCTGTGATCCACAAGACAAAATTGAGTTTATTAACTGGTTCTTAAATATTCACATGCCTGATAATGTTGATTGGATTTTAATGGGAGATTTCAATCTTATGAGAGCACCATCAGATAGGAAAAGACCTGGGGGAGATGTCAATGATATGCTTTTGTTTAATGAGGCTATAAGCAATCAAGGTTTAATTGAATTACCTTTGCATGGCAGAAAGTTTAGTTGGAGCAATATGCAGCATGACCCTCTCTTGGTAAAACTGGATTGGTTTTTCACTTCTGCCTCTTGTATGACTACCTTCCCAAACATTTGTGCTACCCCTTGCAAAACCTATTTCAGATCATCTGCCATGTGTAATTAAAGTTGGTACTTCTATTCCAAAGGCAAAAGTCTTCAGATTTGAAAACTACTGGCTCCAACATTCTGATTTTAAACAGATAGTGGCAAATGCATGGAATATCCCAGTGGGCAATCTTGATGCTGTCAAAACCTTGAATGCTAAGTTTAAAAACTTAAGAAGAGCTTTAAAGCTGTGGGCAAAAACCTTATCCTGTCTGAAAACTCAAATTGAAAAGCTGAATGAGCTCATTTTCATGTGGGACCTCTTTGAAGAATTTAGAGAGTTGGACATTCATGAATGGAATTGCAGGGATATTCTTAAAGAGCGTCTGCTTATTCTTTTGAGAAACTAGAAGATTTATTGGAAACAAAGAGGAAAAATCAAAGGAGTGAAGTTTGGAGATGAGAACACAAAGTTTTTCCACACTAAAGCCTCAATTAATTACAGGCATAACCATATTGCTGTTCTCGAAAATGATGACCAAGTTGAGATATCTGACCATGCTGGGAAAGCTGCAATCCTTCTAGACTCTTACAAAAAAAGAATGGGCACATCCCAAAATACTTCAATGCATTTTGACTTGGCTTCCTTGTTTGGGCAGAGACAACACTCAGATATCTTTGCTAATCTTGAACTGCCTTTTACTAAAGAGGAAATTGATGATGTGGTCAAAAATCTTCCAACAGACAAATCACCAGGCCCAGATGGTTTTAATAATGAATTTCTCAGGTCCTGCTGGGACATTATTAAGGGAGATGTGCTCAGATTCATATATGACTTTCATACAGGGCAAATTTCTCTTGAGAGCATAAATACTTCATACATTACTCTCATTCCTAAGGGAAGTACTCCCTTGACAGCAAATGATTTTAGACCAATATCTCTACTAAACTGCTGCCTGAAGATTATCACTAAACTGCTGGCTAACAGGTTGCAGAAAGTGATTCTTAAATTGGTACATATTAACCAATATGGTTTTCTGAAAGAAAGATCAATACATGATTGTTTGGGCTGGGCATATGAATACCTACACCAATGTCATAAATCTAAAGATGAGATTATTGTGCTTAAATTGTACTTTGAAAAGGCTTTTGACACAATTGAGCATCAGTCAATGCTGGATATTTTAAAGGCCAAAGGTTTTGGGGACAGATGGATTTCATGGATCAAAATGCTCTTCACTTCTGCCTCATCTGCTATCTTGCTAAATGGTGTCCCAGTAAAAAAGTTCTATTGCCTTAGAGGTGTGAGACAGGGAGACCCCCTATCCCCTCTTCTGTTTTTTCTTGCTGCTGATCTCCTTCAGTCAGTTCTCAACAAGGAAATGCACATGGGATTGCTATCTGCCCCCTTGCAAGTGCAGTCATGCCCTGATTTCCCAATTATCCAGTATGCTGATGACACCCTGGTTATTCTACAAGCAGATGCAAAGCAACTTCATTGTCTTAAAGCCCTCCTCAATACTTTTGCAGACGCCACTGGACTTAAAGTAAACTACAATAAATCCAGTATGATTCCAATAAATGTGCCAAAAGAGAAGATGGAGATTTTGGTAAATACTTTTCATTGCAAGAAGGAATCCTTTCCAATTCAATATTTGGGAACACCTTTAGGTCTTCATAAGCCTATTGTTGAGCAATGTTTTCCTCTTGTCACAAGACTGCAAAAGAAACTTATGGGTTTGTCCTCATTTATGACAATGGCTAGAAGATTGTTGTTGGTGAAATCTGTCCTCAATTCTTTGTTGATCTATCTCATGGGATGCCTTGATGTGCCTGTCACAATCAAAACCCAGGCCATAAAGTACTTGAGACACTGCCTGTGGAGAGGCCCTGATCTGGAGGACCACAGACCTGCCATGGTGGCATGGAGCACTGTGTGTAGACCCAAAAATCAAGGAGGATTGGGTGTCATGGATATCTTCATCCAGAATAAGGCTCTGCTGCTTAAGAATCTGCACAAGTTCTATAACAGACACAATACCCCCTAGGTAAACCTGATTTGGGAATCATATTACAACAATGTTACACTGCCTGGTAATAACTGGATTGGATGTTTCTGGTGGAAGGCAAACCTTAAGCTTATTGATAACTATAAGTCTTTGGCCAGATGCAACATAGGTGATGGCAAGAGTGCCTTCTTTTGGACTGATCTGTGGCACTCTACTTGCTTGCAAGACATGTTCCCTCATTTATTCTCTTTTGTGAAGAACAAGAATGCTACTGTCCACAACATTCTCCAAGTAGAATATTTAGAGGATCTATTCCACCTTCCCCTCACTGTGCAAGCTTTCCAGGAATTTGAGGCTATGGAAGACATTTGTATTGATCTAAGGGCATCTGATACACTAGATTGCACTGATACTTGGAGCTACATTTGGGGAAATGAACACTTCTCAGTGGCTAAGGCCTACAAAGTCATGATGGGAGTAAAAATTGTGCCACAACAGTTCAACTGGATCTGGGACTCCTCTTGTCAACCAAAACATAAGGTGTTTTTTGGAGATTGCTGCATGACAGGCTCAATACGAGAAACCTTTTGAGAAGGAAAACTTTCCATTTGCCCAATTACAATTGTGCTGTCAACAATTGTCCACAGGAAGAAACTCTTCACCATCTTTTCTGGACCTGCCCTTTTGCAGCTCAATGTTGGGACCTGATTTGCCCTTCAAGACAGCCAAATGCTTCAATTCTGGAAGCTTTTCTTGATCTCAAGTAGAAGTTACATGTACCTTTTTTCATGGAGATAATCATCCTTGCCTCCTGGGCTATCTGGATCTCAAGGAACAACTTGATCTTCCAAGCAGTACAACCTAGCATTCAGAGGTGGAAAGCTATTTTCCTGGAAGAGCTAAATCTTCTAGGATTTAGAATTAAGAAGAGTTATGCTGGAGTTTATTGTTCCTGGCTTGACAATCTTGTACTGTAATCCTAGACCTTAGCTTTTCTCTTTTTCTTCTTTTTTCTTTGCTCTTTGGCTTATCTCAAGCCTTTTGTATAGTGATACCTCTGTTTTCTCTGTTTTTTAATTAATAAAAATTGCAGTGGGGTTTTGCCCTACTGTGTACAGTAAAAAAAAGATACTCGATCGGTGCAGAAGGTGCATTTCCCAAGGTTATTAAACAAATGTGCATCACATAGAGCAATAAAAACAACATGTAAATGTTTCAAATGTTCCTCCAAAGATCTGCTATAAATCAGTATATCATCAAAATAGACTACCACAAATCGTCCAATGAAAGCACGTAAAACTTCATTCAATAATCTCATGAAAGTACTAGGTGCATTAGTTAACCCAAAAGGCATGACTAACCACTCATATAATCCAAACTTATTTTTAAATGTGGTTTTCCATTCATCCCCCAATTTCATATGAATTTGATGGTATCCCCTACACAAATCAACTTTGGAGAATATTTTAGAGCCACTCAATTCATCAAGCATATTATCTAACCTAGCAATAGGATGATGATAACGAATAGTAATATTATTAATGCCTCTATAATCAACACACATACGTGATGTGCCATCCTTTTTTGGCACTAGAATAATAGAAACAACACAAGGACTAAGGGATTCGTGTATATAATCTTTGTCGAGCAGCTCCTGGAATTGACGCATAATCTCCTTTGTTTCCTCTAGATTGGTACGGTATGGTGCATAGTTGGGTAGCGATGCACCAGGAATTAAGTCAATCTAATGCCCAATCCCTCGAATAGGTGGTAATCCCAGTGGCATGTCTTGTGGAAAGATGTCCACCAACTCCTGCAAAATGTTAGTGACAACAGGAGGCAAACAGGAAGGGACATCCTCGAAAGAAAATAACGCCTATTTGCACACAAAAGCATAGCAAATAGATTTGCTGAAATCTAGATCATCAATATCAAATTTGGTGGCAACATGCACTTTTCAATTTACTTTCAGAAGCAACAATAGATGGTTTATTATTAGGCTTCATTTATTGCTCAAATTCTTTTACCACAATCTGATTTCACTCTTATTTTTCTCCTGTTTTGCTTTATTAGCTCTATTAATATCATCTTTCAAAATGGAATCAGGAGTCATAGGAAGCAAAGTAATATTTTTGTCCTGATGAACAAGAGTATACTGATTGTTTCTACCATGGTGTATAGATTTTTTATCAAATTGCCATGGTCTGCCAAGTAATAAGGAACATGCTTGCATAGGTACCACATCACAATCAACATAATCAGCATACGTAGAGATACTAAAATGCATAAGAACAGTACATGTTACCTTAACCTTGTCGTTGTTATTGAACCATTAGATGTAGTAAGGATGTGGATGTGGTCTTGTGGCGAGAGATGGCTTCTCCACCATCTCCATGCTAGCCAAGTTGTTGCAGCTCCCTCCATTTATGATGACGCGAACAGAATATTCCTTCACAACTCCCTTTGTATGGAAAAAATTATGCCTCTGATTTTGCTCAGCTTGTGTAACCTACACACTCAAAACACGTTGAGCAACTAAACATTAATACCTGTCAGCATCTTCAGCAGCCATGTATTGCGTCTCATGATCAGAATCATCTCCACTGTGTTCTTCACTTGTAATAAGAGACAAAGTCTCATCATAGTCACTAGCAGGCTCATACCCACCATCCTTAGTAACAATCATCACACGCTTAGATGGGCAAATAATATATGTGTTTTCCTTGTTGATGACATGGATGAAGAAGACCTCTGTGCAGGATCAGAAGGTGTGCTCTTGGCAGATAGTGCTAGTTGTGCCTGCTTTCTTGTATCATGGTTGGAGGTGGCAGCTAACGGAGGTGCCAGTGCAGCAGAATGTGTGGAAGTAGAGGATGCACGCGGTGTCCATGATAAAGGTCGACCTGCAGAAAAGTTAGTTCACACCAATGCGTGTCGATCATGCACTTCACGTTCAGCTTTGCAAGCAAGATGGAATAAAACGAGTGATATTATTATATTCCCTATACTCTAGAATGGTCTGAATCTCTTTATTTAATCCACCCATAAAACGTGCAAGCATAGCTTCATTATCCTCAACAATACCACATCTAATCATACCAGTTTGTAATTCCTGATAATATTCTTCTACATATTTTTTTTCCTTGTCTCAAACGCTGCAATTTTTGAAGAAATTCATGTTGATAAGATGGTGGAACCCAGTGAGTACGCATAGTATTTTTCAAAGCAGCCCAAGTAGCTGGAATAGGATATAATCTACAATGTTCAGACCACCAAACACATGCAAAACTAGTGAAAGCACAAACAGCAGCAGGAACACGTCTCTCATCAGGATATTGTAAACATGTAAAACGTTGTTTAGTTTCTAACATATCTACCCTCAAATGGTGGAATATTCAATTTTAGTTTAGGAAGATGGTCATGATCTCGTACCTCAGGTGGTGGTGCAGACCTACCGTTGCAATGACATGCATGAGGACGACCTGGTGGTGGTGGTGCTGGTGGTTGCACGTAGTTCTGATTTTGATCAACCTCATCCTCCTAATGGTCCTCCACCTCTGCCGTATTAGCAGGAGCTACTGAAGCATCAATAGTAGGTACAGCGGCACCAGAATTTTGACCAGGCTCAAGCGGAACACACAGTGCTCATCCCACTTGATTTGCAAGGTGATGTTGTTGTTGTTGTTCCTGTTGTAGAGGTGCGACAGGTGCAGTGGGGGGTGGTTGTGGAAGACGCGCGAGTACTTCATCGAACTTTGCGTCCAACTTGGTGTCAATTGTCTTGTCAACGTCATCAATCCTATCTAGTACCTTTCTGAAGGTGGCCATGACGTCTTCCACCTGTTGACTCAACATTTGCTGAAATTTATCATGGAGCTCCTTCTTCGTCATGTTCTCCCAGTCAACCCCGTCGGCTTGTGGTCCTTCCATGGTTAGAAGCAATAGAAACACATAAGAATATGATCGTACAAACTACTAGAAAGTGGCAGTGTGTCACAAATCCGTCAAGCAAATCTCAAATTCTTACCAGTTCTTACCAAGCGGCAGGTGGTGATTGGCAACCATTGTAGTCAAACGCACAATGTACATGTATGTGGAGCTGCAAAGGCTTATAATATGCTAGCAAAAAGGGTCAACAACAATCAATTAAGAGATGCAAAGTTGAATAAACGCTCAACGACGATATTGTGCTGGTCCTAGGCTAGACCGTGCTAGAGACGTGAGCCTAGAACACTAACAAAATCACAACACTGCACGTAAACAAGGGAGGAGCACACTCTATTTTTTTTCCTTTTTCACTTTTTTGCACTTATTTTCCTCTTTTTTTGGTCCGCAACAATTTTTTTTGAAAAAGTCTACAAATGGTCTAAAAACTGCCTAGCCAGAATTTTCTAGACTGGAACTGGAACTATTTTTTGAAACTGCCTACCAATTTTTTCAAAACTGGAACTATTTTTTTCTACGGATAGCACGAAAGTTGGGGAATCCGACTTGTTCACGACTCGTAGTATCGCGTGATCTAGAAGTCGAAAATAAAGGAACAAACACTGGACTCGGAGTAGGACTAGTGGCGGAGATGAATCTGGTGGAACTCAGACTGGTGATGGTATATGATGGTGGTATATGTGGACTCAGATTGGTGGTGGTATATGGACTCAGATCGGTGGCGGTATATGGACTCAGATTGGTGGTGGTATATGGACTTGGAGTGGTGGTGGTATATGGACTCGGATCGGTGGCAGAATAGTGGGATGGGCTTTGGAGTTATCCAGCTTTGGTTTGAAATTTGAGAGCACTTCAACTACTCAGAGCAGGGCATTCGTAGAGTTTATTGCAGAATGGACGCCTACCCCTGATGAGGAAAGGACAGAGATAGCCATCCCCGGCAAGGAATCACCCCAAGAATCAATCATGTATTTTGATGGTGCTTTTTCCCTACAAGGTGCAGGGGCTGGCGTGCTTCTTGTTTCCCCCTCCAAGGAGCAATTAAAGTACGTCATCTAGGTGCACTTTCCCCGGGAAGAAGCCACCAACAATATTGCAGAGTATGAAGGGCTCCTTGCTAGGCTCAGGATTGCAGCAGAATTGGGAATTAAGAAGTTGATCATTCGAGGAGATTCATAGCTCGTGGTGAGACAAGTCAACAAGGATTACCAAAGCCCATTGATGGAAGCATACATCGAGGAAGTAAGAAGATTGGAGGAGCACTTTGATGGGTTGCAAATAGAGCACGTACCCCGTGTGGAAAATAGCATAGTTGATCACCTGTCAAAGTGTGCTGCACAGAAGCTTCCTGTGGGACCAGGAACTTTTGTTCTCAATCTCTCTCAGTCCTCTATATCACCAGCCACAATGGCCCGGAAGAGGAGAAAGTTGGACTACGGTAAGCCTCTCCCGGAAGAGCCATCCGCTCCCAGCAGAGACCCTGCCGGAAACAACTCTTCACAGCTTGTCGGACCACCCCCTCAAGCCAGGCCTATGGACCCCACGTACGAGGCTGGTGCTCCCGTGGAAGAGGAGGTGTCGCTAGTCCTCGTTGCCGATCCTTAGGCTCGAACATGGGCAAGGCACATTGTCCACTTCCTCCAATCCGTAGAACTCCCTGGCAACCAAGATGATGCTGAAAGAGTAGCCTGGAGGGCTAGTATGTATTAGTTTGTAAATAACACTCTATACAGAAGGAGGCCCAACAGTGTGAAATTGAAGTGTGTTTGCCGGGAGGATAGAAAGGAACTGCTAGCTGAGATTCACACAGGAATGTGCGACTCCCACATTGGATCAAGGGCATTAGATGGGACAGCATTCCGGCAAGGATTCTATTGGCCCACAACCCTCCAATATGCAGTTGAGTTAATCACGAAATGTGAAGCCTATCAGTTCCATTCCAAGAGAATACACCTGCCTGCCCAAGCTCTTTAGACAATCCCTCTATCATGGGCATTTTTGGTCTGGGGGCTCGATATCCTCGGCCCCTTCCCCCGAGCAATCGGGAGCTTTGAATTCTTGTTCGTTGTCATCGACAAGTTTACAAAGTGGAAGGAAGTGAGTGCCGTGAGAAAGGTGACTGCTTAGTCAGCTATCAAGTTCTTGAAAGAATTGGTGTGTCATTTCAGAGTTCCAGCAAGGATCATCACTGACAATGGCACCCAGTTCATGAGCCAAGCCTTCATGCAATATGTCCATGCCCTCGGATGCAAGATCTCATTCGCTTCTATGGCACACCCCCGGAGCAATGGACAAGCTGAGAGGGCGAACGCTGAAGTGCTTCATGGACTAAAGACACGAACTTTTGGTACGTTGTAGAAGCACGGCAGGCGGTGGATCGAGGAGCTGCCAATAGTTCTTTGGTCCCTCAGAATGACACCTAACCAAGCTACCGGGCAGACTCCCTTCTCCCTGGTTTACGGGGCAGAAGCAGTTATCCCCACGGAACTCATTTACGGGTCCCCTCGAGTGCTTTCCTACGATGAAGTAGCGCAAGATTAGCAATGGTGTGACGACGACGTGCTACTCGAGGAAAACCATCTCCGGGCTGCTACGCATGTTGCACGCTACCAGCAAGCCCTGCGTCACTATCATAGCCGTAGGGTTCATGCCTAGTGTTTTGAGGAGGGTGACCTTGTCCTCATGCGTGTTTAGTCCGCCAAGGGTACACACAAGATGCCACCGAAGTGGGAAGGCCCTTACCGGGTGGTACGAGTGACCAGACCTGGCATAGTACGTCTGGAGACCGGGGATGGCACACAGTTGCAATACTCATGGAATATTGAGCATCTCCATAAGTACTACCCGTAAGGTGTGAGGTTGCCGGGCACTGCCCGGTAGCCACCCTTTTGTACATGCCTTGACTCAGTTTCATGTAACCCCTTGTACAAAGCCGGGGCGATGACCCCGTGCAAGATAAAATAAAGAAGCGCTGTGGGGGCCCCCTGATCAAGATCGCATGCATGCATGAGCACACCTAGATCACTTCATAAGCATTTCATGAGCATTTGCATAAGCATATAGATAGGATTGCATCCTGCATCCATTCCATCTACATGGAGTTGCAGGTTCTTACTGTGAACTTGACTACGACAAGGGATGAGAAGATTGCACGGCATGGTGATCCCCGGCAAGCCAAACAGATAAGTTTACCTCTTGTCCATTAGAGTTCTGTCAGCTATAACTTGTGCATAGAGAAATCTCACCGCTCTCTTGGAACCAAGGTGCTCCCATCCTTGGCTCGATTGTTGCTTCGGCCTGGATGGTCGCAGTGTCCCTTGGTGAAAAGGGAGTGGGCGGGGGGCTGGCACCTCAGTCCATTCCCCGGCAGACATGGTTCTCCGGCAGATGAAAAAGGTACCGGGGGGGTATCCTGCCGGGGAAAACTCGTTTAATTACAGTAAAGAGGCACTCCACCTCTGCATGGACATATACATGCAGGGTTCCCGACAAGGTTTATCTCTTTCATTGACATGCATATACAACTAGAAGAATTACATAACACAAAGATGGACTTGAAGGATTACATTATTTGAATTAAAATTTGGCAAGTGCCTACAAGTTTAAGATTAAAAAAAAGATAAGTGCCCCATGATCCCCTCTTTTCATTTTCCCTCCTTTAGGCACTACGGCGGAAGGTGGAAAAGACGAGAAAAGGATCACCCAAGCAGGAGCCCACCCCGGTCCCGTCAGGGCCTATCGGGCATGGCCTTACAAGACCGAGAGTGGCGAGGCTGCAAAGGAGGACTGCGACGGACGGGGCAGCGCCTTCTGGTCGCCATCTCCAGAGCCAGCAAGAAGCCCCGGCTTCAGCACTGGTTGAGTCATCCACCAAAGCTCAACCGGAAGACTGTTGGATGCGAGGAGAAGGCACCAAGAGAACATCTCTCACCGGTTATCACCTGAAGAGGCTGGTGATAGCGGTACCGGGGAGGGAGGGGAAGAGCGAAAAGATGAGGTGGCAGGTCGACGGTCGGAGGCAACGGCATCCACGCCATCGTACTCTGACCTGATGCCCTACCACCCGCCTTCTCTCTCTTCCCTCGCTTTCTCCTCACCACTGACGCCTCCAGTGGAGAAACAACAAACAACCGGAATGTCCAAGGGGCTCGAGGCATGCCGCACCCCACCTTGGCGAGTAGGAATACACGCCTCCCATCGATGTTGGCCCCAAGACCTCCGGGAGGGTCGGTGCTGAGATTGCCAATGATCTCCGGCCCCTCCTTCCGCACGAGCATCGATGGTACCAAAAGACTCGCCACGCCAAGGACCAGGCTCACTCCCCAAGCATCAGCACCAGCACAAGGCAACGATGACCCAGAGCCAGAGCCCGGGGGGTGGCCCCAGGCCTCCTTCTCCAACATGAAAAATAGTGAACAAGGGAAGAAGAAGAAGAAAGCAAAGATCGATGGCTCTGCCCTCCTCCGCCCCTCCCTTTATAGGACAGGCGAGGAGGGGCAGCCGATCCATCCATGGGTGATCACCACCCTCCTCTGCCAATTGAAGATGGGCGGGCCCTTTCCAAGGTACTCTCCCATGCCACGCGCCTTCGTTACCTACCCCACGCGATGCATGCTGCATACGTGGCCAAGGATAAGGGCGCGCTATGGGAAGAGTAAATTGGCAATTTCTACCCAGTGTGTTAAAGTCATTCATGGGCCATCACTGGAGAAGCCCCACCACTATTGGCTTTATACCGCACAAGGGAAAACCGGAAACTGGCCCGAAATCAAGGCTGATGTAGCAGCAACGTAAAGCTCAAGGGGCCAACCCCTTCAGCAACCTTGCCTGTGCACTTATTAGGCCCTACCCCGACAACACTCAGCAGCGCGATCGGGGCAGGCCCGGGGGCTTCTGTCGGTGTAACAAACCTTGGGTCTGTTGTCCAGACTGGGCACACGCACATGATCAAGATTGAAGGACCAACCCAAGTCAGAGATTGAAGGACCAAGAGATTTGATGAACCAACACGCGGTCCAGAGAGGCCAAGATCGAGCTAGAAGAGCAGGATATGGGCAAGAGAAGGGCCTCCCTTGCGAGGCAGGCGAGCCCGGCAAGGGGCAAGGCCACCGCGAAAGCAGGCAACTGAGGTACCCCGGCAAGGTCTGTCAGGGCTTGCGGGGGCAAAACCACCCCACCAACCACTGAAGCACGACCCATGTCGTCAATTAGTGCGGTGTCAAGCCGCAAGATGATTAAGTGGCAGCCGTTCGCCACATGACAACCATTTCCTATAGAAGAAGCCTATAGATGACACCCGTGCCACGACGTGTCAAGAGAACAGGCGCGGAGCTGACAAGATAGCCTGGCAGGCCTTGCCGGGCGACCAGTTATGTGACACTCAGGGCGCATCTGATGCACCCTATCAGCCCGCAGAGTTAGGTATGACAACACTGTTTGCTATCATATCACTGGATAATGACCACTTTGCCATTGTGGTGACCCCTTAATCCATAAAAGGAGGCACATGGCACTCGTAGGAGGGGTTAGAGGGTTGGAAAGTTGACAAACCCAAGCCACCATACGCGCATAGTCGCTACGGCCCTAAGGCAAACCCTGTCGGGCAAGTGTACTATGCACCACCACGTTCATTCCACCATCAATCCACCAAAGCAGGAGTAGGGTCATACGCCTCGCGGCAGCCCGAAGCTGGGTAAATCACTTGTGTGTCTCTGCCGCGCTTCTGTGCGCTGGTCTGCTCTTTTTGCAACTCATCGTCCCCCTGCCGAACCAACAAGGGGCCACCCGGTCCCATAGGTGGTCGCGGACACCCTGCGACAATCTTAATGCCCAATTTATAAGCAGCTTCACCAAGGTCTTCCATTGAAAAATTCTTATTGAAGTATCCTTTTATGCTATCAAGAAATTCTGTGTTATTCCCAATCAATAATATGTCATCCACATATAATATTAGAAATGCCACAGAGCTCCCACTCACTTTCTTGTAAATACAGGCTTCTCCAAAAGTCTGTATAAAACCATATGCTTTGATCAAACTATCAAAGTGTGTATTCCAACTCCGAGAGGCTTACACCAGTCCATAAATGGATCGCTGGAGCTTGCACACTTTGTTAGCACCTTTAGGATCGACAAAACCTTCTGGTTGCATCATATACAACTCTTCTTTAAGATATTCATTAAGGAATTCAGTTTTGACATCCATTTGCCAAATTTCATAATCATAAAATGCGGCAATTGCTAGCATGATTCGGACAGACATAAGCATAGCTATAGGTGAGTAGGTCTCATCGTAGTCAACTCCTTGAACTTGTCAAAAACCTTTCACAACAAGTCGAGCTTTGTAGACAATAACATTACCGTCAGTGTCAGTCTTCTTCTTGAAGATCCATTTATTCTCTATGGCTTGTCGATCATCGGGCAAATCAACCAAAGTCCATAGTTTGTTCTCATACATGGATCCCATCTCAGATTTCATGGCCTCGAGCCATTTCACGGAATCTGGACTCATCATCGCTTCCCCATTGTTCGTAGGTTCGTCATGGTCAAGTAACATGACATCCAGAACAGGATTACCATACCACTCCGGTGCGGATTGTACTTTGGTTGACCTACAAGGTTCTGTAGTAACTTGATCTGAAGTTTCATGATCATCATCATTAGGTTCTGTAGTAATTTATATCTCATCACGTCTTGACCATATCACATCACAACATGCCCTGCAAAAACAAGTTAGACGTCCTCTACTTTGTTGTTGCAAGTTTTACGTGGCTGCTACGGGCTTCTAGCAAGAACCGCTCTTACCTACGCATCAAAACCACAATGATTTTTCGTCAAGTGTGTTCTTTTAACCTTCAACATGGACCGACCGTAGTCAAACTTGATTCAACTAAAGTTGGAGAAATAGACACACGCTAGCCACCTGTGTGCGAAGCACGTCGGTAGGACCAGTCTCATGAACACGGTCATGTAATGTCGGTCCGGTCCGCTTCGTCCAACAATACCGCCGAATCAAAGTAAGATGTTGGTGGTAAGCAGTATGGATATTATCGCCCAAAACTCATTGTGTTCTACTCATGCATATATCATCTACGCACAGACCTGGCTCGAATGCCACCATTGGGGAACGTAGTAATTCCAAAAAAAATCCTACGATCACGCAAGATATAACTAGGAGATGCATAGCAACGAGAGGGGAGTGTGTGTCTGATGTCTACTACACAACCTTCTTCTTGTAGACGTTGTTGCACCTCCAAGTGCAGAGGATTGTAGGACAGTAGAAAATTTCCCTCAAGTGGATGACCTAAGGTTTATCAATCCGTAGGAGGCATAGGATGAAGATGGTCTCTCTCAAGCAACCCTGCAACCAAATAACAAAGAGTCTCTTGTGTCCCCAACACACCCAATACAATGGTAAATTGTATAGGTGCACTAATTCGGCAAAGACATGGTGATACAAGTGCAATATGGATAGTAGATAATAGTTTTTGTAATCTGAAAAAATAAAAACAGCAAGGTAACTAATGATAAAAGTGAGCGTAAACGGTATTGCAATGCGTTGAAACAAGGCCTAGGGTTCATACTTTCACTAGTGCAAGTCCTCTCAACAATAATAACATAGTTGGATCACATAACTATCCCTCAACATGCAATAAAGAGTCACTCCAAAGTCACTAATAGAAGAGAACGAACGAAGAGATTATGGTAGGGTACGAAACCACCTCAAAGTTATTCTTTCCAATCAATCCGTTGGGCTATTCCTATAAGTGTCACAAACAGCCCTAGAGTTCGTACTAGAATAACACCTTAAGACACAAATCAACCAAAACCCTAATGTCACCTAGATACTCCAATGTCGCCTCAAGTATCCGTGGGTATGATTATACGATATGCATCACACAATCTCAGATTCATCTATTCAACCAACACATAGAACCTCAAAGAGTGCCCCAAAGTTTCTACCGGAGAATCACGACGAAAACGTGTGCCAACCCCTATGCATAGGTTCATGAGCAGAACCCGCAAGTTGATCACCAAAACATACATCAAGTGAATCACGTGATATCCCATTGTCACCACAGATACGCACGGCAAGACATACATCAAGTGTTCTCAAATCTTTAAAGACTCAATCCGATAAGATAACTTCAAAGGGGAAACTCAATCCATTACAAGAGAGTAGAGGGGGGAAGAAACAACATAGGATCCAAATATAATAGCAAAGCTCGCGATACATCAAGATCGTATCACCTCAAGAACACGAGAGAGAGAGAGAGAGAGAGAGATCAAACACATAGCTACTGGTACATACCCTCAGCCCCGAGGGAGAACTACTCCCTCCTCGTCATGGAGAGCACCGGGATGATGAAGATGGCCACCGGAGAGGGATTGCCCCCTCCGGCAGGGTGCCGGCACGGGTCTAGATTGGCTTTCGGTTGCTACGAAGGTTTCTGGTGGCGGAACTCCTGATCTATTGTGCTCCCCGATGTTTTTAGGGTATATGGACATATATAGGCGGAAGAAGTACGTCAGGGGAGCCACGAGGGGCCCACGAGGGTGGAGGGCGCGCCCAGGGGGTGGGCGCGCCCCCTGCCTCGTGGCCTCCTCGTTGCTTCCCTTACGTGGACTCCAACTCTCCCGGGTTGCTTTCCTTCCCAAAATAAGTTCCGTGAAGTTTCAAGTCAATTAGACTCTGTTTGATTTTCCTTTCTGTGATACTCTAAAACAAGGAAAAAACAGAAACTGGCACTGGCACTGGGCTCTGGGTTAATAGGTTAGTCCCAAAAATAATATAAAAGAGTATAATAAAGCCCATAAACATCCAAAACAGATAATATAATAGCATGGAGCAATAAAAAATTATAGATACGTTGGAGACATATCAGCATCCCCAAGCTTAATTCCTACTCGTCCTCGAGTAGGTAAATGATAAAAACATAATTTTTGATGTGGAGTACTACATGGCATAATTTCAATGTAATTCTTCTTAATTGTGGCATGAATATTTAGATCTGAAAGATTCAAGATAAAAGTTCATATTGACATAAAAATAATAATACTTCAAGCATACTAACTAAGCAATCATGTCTTCTCAAAATAACATGGCCAAAGAAAGTTCATCCCTACAAAATCATATAGTTTAGTCATGCTCCATTTTCGTCACACAAGAATGCTCTCATCATGCACAACCCCGATGACAATCCAAGCAATTGTTTCATACTTTAGTAATCTCAAACCTATAAACTTTCACGCAATACATGAGCGCGAGCCATGGATATAGCACTATGGGTGGAATAGAATATGATGATGGGGGTTATGTGGAGAATACAAAAAGGGGAAAGTCTCACATCAACGAGGCTAATCAATGAGCTATGGGGATGCCCATCGATTGATGTTAATGCGAGGGGTAGGGATTGCCATGCAACGGATGCACTAGAGCTATAAATGTATGAAAGCTCAACAAAAGAAACTAAGTGGGTGTGCATCCAACTTGCTTGCTCACGGAGACCTACGGCACTTGAGGAGGCCCATTGTTGGAATATACAAGCCAAGTTATATAATGAAAATTCCCACTAGTATATGAAAGTGACAAAACGAGAGACTCTCTATCATGAAGATTATGGTGCTACTTTGAAGCACAAGTGTCGCAAAGGATAGTAGCATTGTCCCTTCTCTCTTTTTCTCTCATTTTTTTGGGCCTTCTCTTTTTTATTGGTTTTTTCTTTTTTTTCTTCCTTTTTTGGGCCTTCTCTCTTTTTTTGGCCTTTCTCCCCTTTTTTTATTCCACACTTGGGACAATGCTGTAGAAAATGATGATCATCACACTTCTATTTATTTACAACTCATTGATTACAACTCGATACTAGAACAAGATATGACTCTATATGAATGCCTCCGGCGGTGTACCGAGATGTGCAATGATGCATGAGTGACATGTATGAAAGAATGATGAACGGTGGCTTTGCCACAAATACTATGTAAACTTCATGATCATGCTAAGCAATGTGACAATGATGATGCGTGTCATAATAAACAGAACGGTGGAAAGTTGCATGGCAATATATCTCGGAATGGCTATGGAAATGCCATAATAGGTAGGTATGGTGGCTGTTTTGAGGAAGATATAAGGAGGTTTATGTGTGAAAGAACGTATCATATCACGGGGTTTGGATGCACCGGCGAAGTTTGCACCAACTCTCAATGTGAGAAAGGGTAATACACGGTACCGAAGAGGCTAGCAATGATGGAAGGGTGAGAGTGCGTATAATCCATGGACTCAACATTAGTCATAAAGAACTCACATACTTATTGCAAAAATCTACAAGTCATCAAAAACCTCGGCACTACGCGCATGCTCCTAGGGGGATAGATTGGTAGGAAAAGACCATCGCTCGTCCCCGACCGCCACTCATAAGGAAGACAATCAAATAACACCTCATGTTTCAAATTTGTTACACAACGTTTACCATACGTGCATGCTACGGGACTTGCAAACTTCAACACAAGTATTTCTCAAATTCACAACTAATCAACTATCACGACTTTGATATTATTACCTCCATATCTCAAAACAATCATCAAGCATCAAACTTCTCTTAGTATTCAAAACACTCATAAGAAAGTTTTTTACTAATTTTCAATACCTAGCATATTAGGATTATTTAAGAAAATTACCATGCTATTTAAGCCTCTCAAAATAATCTAAGTGAAGCATGAGAGTTCATCTATTTCTTCAAAATAAAACTACCACCATGCTCTAAAAGATATAAGTCAAGTACTAGAGCAAATGACAAACTACTCCGAAAGATATAAATGAAGATCAATGAGTAGTTGAATAATTATGCAACTATGTGAAGACTCTCTAACATTTAAGAATTTCTGATCTTGATACTTTATTCAAAGAGCAAGCAAAACAAAATAAAATGACATCTAAGAATAGCAAACATCATGTGAAGGAGCAAAAACATAGGATCAACCGAAACTAACCGATAGTTGTTGAAGAAGAAAGGTGGGATGCCAACCGGGGCATCCCCAAGATTAGATGTTGGAGACTTCTTCAAATATTATCTTGGGATGCCTTGGGCATCCCCAAGCTTGAGCTTTTGTGTCTCCTTAATTCCTCTCATACCACGGTCTCCCTAAATCTCAAAAGCTTCATCCACACAAAACTCAACAAGGACTCGTGAGATAAGTTAGTATAAACCATTGCAAAAACCTTATCATACTCTACTGTAGCAAATCACTATAATTATTATTCAACATTGCATACTAAATTCCTCTGCATATTTCCTGTTGTCAAATAGAATCATTAAAGAAGCAAACATATGCAAACAATGCAAACATAACAGCAATCTGCCTAAACAGGACAGTCTGTAAAGAATGCAGCAACATCCATACTTCCCTAGCTCCAAAAATTATGAAATAAAAAATCCCACTGTATTAAATTTATCAGATCTTAATATGCAAAAGGTTTCAACATTTTATCACATTCTGACTTTTCTAGGGAATTATTGCAACAGCGGTAAACTTTCTGTTTTCAAACAGCAACATGTGGACTTCTAAAATAGGCATAGTGAAGGCTATCAATGCCAATTTTATTGAAATAAAAGATGCAAAACATTGTTCTAAATAACAAAATAAATTTACGCTGCAAGCAAAACGCATATCATGTGGTGAATAAAAATATAGCTCCAAGTAAAGTTACAGATGAACGAAGACGAAAGAGGGGATGCCTTCCGGGGCATCCCCAAGCATAGGCTCTTGGATATCCTTGAATATTACCTTGGGGTGACTTGGGCATCCCCAAGATTAGGCTCTTGCCACTCCTTATTCCATAGTCCATCGAATCCTTACCCAAAACTTGAAAACTTCACAACACAAAACTTCACAGAAAACTCGTAAGCTCTGTTAGTATAAGAAAATAAATCACCACTTCAATGTACTGTAATTAACTCATTCTTTATTTATATTGGTGTTAAACCTACTGTATTCCAACTTCTCTATGGTTTATAAACTATTTTACTAGCCATAGATTCATCAAAATAAGTAAACAACACATGAAAAACAGAATCTGTCAAAAACACAACAGTCTGTAGTAATCTGGATCAAACGTATACTTCTGGAACTCATAAAATTCTAAAATAAATTTCTGGACATGAGGAATTTATCTATTAATCATCTGAAAAAAGAATTAACTAAATATCGCATTCCAAATAAACATGGCAGCAATTCTCGTGAGCGCTAAAGTTTCTGTTTTTTTACAGCATGATCAACAAGACTTTCCCCAAGTCTTCCCAAAGGTTCTACTTGGCACAAACACTAATTAAAACATAAAACCACATCTAATCAGAGGCTAGATGAATTATTTATTACTAAGCAGGAGAAAAAAGCAAGGAACAAAAATAAAATTGGGTTGCCTCCCAACAAGCGCTATCGTTTAACGCCCCTAGCTAGGCATGATGATTTCAATGATGCTCACATAAAGGATAAGAATTGTAACATAAAGAGAGCATCATGAAGAATATGACTAGCACGTTTAAGTCTAACCCACTTCCTATGCATAGGTATTTTGTGATCAAACAACTTATGGGAACAAGAATCAACTTGCATAGGAAGGTAAAACAAGTATAACTTCATGATTTTCAACACATAGAGAGGAAACTTGATATTATTGCAATTCCTACAAGCATATGTTCCTCCCTCATAATAATTTTCAGTAGCATCATGAATGAATTCAACAATATAACCAGCATCTAAAGCATTCTTTTCATGATCTACAAGCATAGAATTTTTATTACTCTCCACATAAGCGAATTTGTTCTCATGAATAATAGTGGGAGCAAACTCAACAAAATAACTATCATGTGAGGCATAATCCAATTGAAAACTAAAATCATGATGACAAGTTTCATGGGTATCATTATTCTTTATAGCATGCAAGTCATCACAATAATCATCATAGATAGCAACTTTGTTCTCACAATCAATTGGAACCTCTTCCGGAATAGTGGATTCATCATAAAATAAAGTCATGACCTCTCCAAATCCACTTTCATCAATATAATCATCATAAATAGGAGGCATGCTATCATCATAATAAATTTGCTCATCAAAACTTGGGGGACAAAAAATATCATACTCATCAAACATAGCTTCCCCAAGCTTGTGGCTTTGCATATCATTAGCATCATAGATATTCAAGGAATTCATACTAACAACATTGCAATCATGCTCATCATTCAAAGATTTAGTTCCAAACATTCTAATGCCTTCTTCCTCTAGCACTTGAGGACAATTATCGGAATCCTTATTTTCATGATAGATATTAAAAAGATGAAGCATATGAGGTATGCTTAATTCCATTTTTTTGTAATTTTCTTTTATAAACTAAACTAGTGATAAAACAAGAAACTAAAAGACTCGATTGCAAGATCTAAAGATATACCTTCAAGCGCTAACCTCCCCGGCAATGGCGCCAGAAAAGAGCTTGATGTCTATTACACAACCTTCTTCTTGTAGACGTTGTTGGGCCTCCAAGTGCAGAGGTTTGTAGGACAGTAGCAAATTTCCCTCAAGTGGATGACCTAAGGTTTATCAATCCGTAGGAGGCGTTGGATGAAGATGGTCTCTCTCAAGCAACCCTGCAACCAAATAACAAAGAGTCTCTTGTGTCCCCAACACACCCAATACAATGGTATATTGTATAGGTGCACTAGTTCGGCAAACAGATGGTGATACAAGTGCAATATGGATAGTAGATAATAGTTTTTGTAATCTGAAAAAATAAAAACAGCAAGGTAACTAATGATAAAAGTGAGCGTAAACGGTATTGCAATGCGTTGAAACAAGGCCTAGGGTTCATACTTTCACTAGTGCAAGTCCTCTCAACAATAATAACATAGTTGGATCACATAACTATCCCTCAACATGCAACAAAGAGTCACTCCAAAGTCACTAATAGAAGAGAACGAACGAAGAGATTATGGTAGGGTACGAAACCACCTCAAAGTTATTCTTTCCAATCAATCCGTTGGGCTATTCCTATAAGTGTCACAAACAGCCCTAGAGTTCGTACTAGAATAACACCTTAAGACACAAATCAACCAAAACCCTAATGTCACCTAGATACTCCAATGTCGCCTCAAGTATCCGTGGGTATGATTATACGATATGCATCACACAATCTCAGATTCATCTATTCAACCAACACATAGAACCTCAAAGAGTGCCCCAAAGTTTCTACCGGAGAATCACGACGAAAACGTGTGCCAACCCCTATGCATAGGTTCATGAGCGGAACCCGCAAGTTGATCACCAAAACATACATCAAGTGAATCACGTGATATCCCATTGTCACCACAGATACGCACGGCAAGACATACATCAAGTGTTCTCAAATCTTTAAAAACTCAATCGGATAAGATAACTTCAAAGGGGAAACTCAATCCATTACAAGAGAGTAGAGGGGGGAAGAAACAACATAGGATCCAAATATAATAGCAAAGCTCGCGATACATCAAGATCGTATCACCTCAAGAACACGAGAGAGAGAGAGAGATCAAACACATAGTTACTGGTACATACCCTCAACACCGAGGGAGAACTACTCCCTCCTCATCATGGAGAGCACCGGGATGATGAAGATGGCCACCGGAGAGGGATTGCCCCCTCCGGCAGGGTGCCGGAACGGATCTAGATTGGCTTTCGGTGGCTACGGAGGCCTCTGGCGGTGGAACTCCCGATCTATTGCGCTCCCCGATGTTTTTAGGGTATATGGAGATATATAGGCGGAAGAAGTACGTCAGGGGAGCCACGAGGGGACCACGAGGGTGGAGGGCACGCCCAGTGGGTGGGCGCGCCCCCTGCCTCGTGGCCTCCTCGTTGCTTCCCTTACGTGGACTCCAAGTCTCCGGGGTTGCTTTCCTTCCAAAAATAAGTTCCGTGAAGTTTCAGGTCAATTGGACTCTGTTTGATTTTCCTTTTTTGTGATACTCTAAAACAAGGAAAAAACAAAAACTGGCACTAGGCTCTGGGTTAATAGGTTAGTTCCAAAAATAATATAAAAGTGTATAATAAAGCCCATAAACATCCAAAACAGATAATATAATAGCATGGAGCAATCAAAAATTATAGATACGTTGGAGACGTATCAGTGTCCATGTACCCTCATAGACCAAAAGCGGAAGCGTTTAGTAACGCGTTTGATGTAGTCCAACGTCTTCATTATCCAACCAATCCAAGTACCGAACGTACGACACCTCCGTGTTCAGAACACGTTCAACACGATGACGTCCCTCGAGCTCTTGATCCAGTAGAGGGTCGAGGGAGAGTTCCATCAGCACGATGGCGTGGTGACGGTGTCGGTGATGTGATCCGCACAGAGCTTCACCTAAGCACTACGACAAAATGACCGAGGTGGTAAACTATGGAGGGGGCACCGCACACGGCTAAGACAACTGATGTGGTGCCTTTGGGGTGCCCTCTGCCCACGTATATAAAGGAGGGGGAGGAGGAGGCTGGCCAAGGGGGGCATGCCAAGGGGTGTAGTCCTACTAGAACTCCAAACCTAGTAGATTCGGCCCCCCTTTCCTTCCAACGAAGAGGGGGAAAGGGGAAAGGAGGGAAAGGGAGAAGGAAAGAGGGGGGCCGCGCTCGCTCCCCTTGTCCAATTTGGATTGGTGAAAGGGGGGCACGCCCCACCTCCTGTGGCCTGCCTCCTCTCCACCAGTATGGCCCATTAGGCCAAATAACTTTCACGTGGTGTTCCGGTAACCTCCCGGTACTCCAAAAAATCCCCAATCTTCTTTGAAACCATTCCAGTGTCCGTATATAACCTTCCAATATATCAATCTTTACCTATCGACCATTTCAAGACTCCTCGTCATTTCCGTGATCTGATATGGGACTCCGAGAAAACTTTGGTTACCAAAACACATAACTCATAATACAAATCACAATCGAACGTTAAGCGTGCGGACCCTACGGGTTCAAGAACTATGTAGACATGACCGAGACACATTCCGGCCAATAACCAATAGTGGAACATGGATGCTCATATTGGCTCATAAATATTCTACGAAGATCTTTATCGGTCAAACCACATAACAACATACATCATTCCATTTGTCATCGGTAGGTTACTTGCATGAGATTCAATCGTTGGTATCATCATACCTAGTTCAATCTCGTTATCGGCAAGTCTCTTTACTCGTTCCGTAATGCATCATCCCATAACTAACTCATTAGTCACATTGCTTTCAAGGCTTATAGTGATGTGCATTACCGAGAGGGCCCAGAGATACCTCTCCGATACGCAGAGTGACAAATCCTAATCTCGATCTTTGCCAACTCAACAAACACTATCGGAGACACCTGTAGAGCATCTTTATAATCACCCAGTTATGTTGTGATGTTTGATACCACACAAAGTGTTCCTCGGTATTCAGGAGTTGCATAATCTCATAGTTAGAGGAACATGTATAAGTCATGAAGAAATCAATAGCAATAAAACTAAACGATCATTACGCTAAGCTAACAGATGGGTCTTGTCCATCACATCATTCTCCAATGATGTGATCCCGTTCATCGAATGACAACACATGTCTATGGTCAGGAAACTTAACCATCTTTGATTAACGAGCTAGTCAAGTAGAGGCATACTAGGGACGCTCTGTTTGCCTATGTATTCACACATGTACTAAGTTTCCGATTAATACAATTCTAGCCTGAATAATAAATATTTATCATGATATAAGGAAATATAAATAACAAATTTATTATTTCCTCTAGGGCATATTTCCTTCAGAGAAACTACCTTTCCTTGTTACGATAAAGGAACATGGTAAAGTTTCAACTGTGGTTAACAAAAGTTATATTAGAACACCCAAACCTAATGAACAAGTCAAAGTAGAACCTAGTGTTCCTATGGTTAAGGATCTCTTGAGAAAAATGTAGATGGCCATGTTATTTACTTCTGTAATGAAGCTACTAGAATTGTCAAACCTGATAGAACGGATAATCATAGACCCATTGTCGGCATGCCCGTTGTCTCAGTTAAAACAAGAGATCACTGTTATCATGGTTTATGAGACATAGGTGCTAGCGTGAGTGCTATTACCTATAACTTATATGAAGAAATTATGAATGCCATAGCACCCACAGAGATAGAAAACATTGATGTTACTATTAAACTTGCTAATAGAGATACTATATCACCAATTGGGATTGTTAGAGATGTTGAAGTCTTGTGTGGGAAAATAAAATACCCTACTGATTTCTTGTTCTTGGTTCCCCACAAGATGACTTTTGTCCCATTATCTTTGGTAGACCTTTCTTGAACACTGTTAATGCTAAAATTGATTGTGAGAAACAAATTGTCGGTGTTAGCTTTGATGATGAGTCTCATGAGATTAATTTTTCCAAGTTTAGTAGAAAATTTCATGAAAAATAATTGCCTTGCAAAGATGAAATAATTGGTCTTGCTTCTATTGTTGTGCCTCCTACTGATCCTCTAGAACAATATCTGCTAGAACATGAAAATGATTTACATATGCATGAAAGAAATGAAATAGATAAGGTTTTCTTTGAATAACGTCCTCTGCAAAAACACAATTTGCCTATTGAAACTCTATGAGGTCATCCTCCACCTAAAGGCGATCTTGTGTTTGAATTAAAACAATTGTCGGACACTTTGAAATATGCTTATCTTGATCAGAAGAAGATATATCATGTTATTTTTAGTGCAAACCTTTTAGAACACGAAGAAGAAAGATTATTGAAAGTTCTAAGGAAGCACCGAGGTGCTATTGGATATACTCTTGATGATTTAAAGGGAATTAGTCCCACTCGATGTCAGCACAAAATTAATACGGAACCTAATGCTAAACCCGTTGTTGATCACAAACGTCGGTTAAATCCGAAGATAAAAGAAGTGGTAAAAACGAAAATATTAAAACTTCTGGAAGCAGGTATAATCTACCCTATAGCTGATAGTAGATGGGTAAGTCATGTTCACTTTGTCCCTAAGAAAGGCGGTGTCACTGTTGTTCCTATGATAAGAATGAACTTATTCCGCAAAGAATTGTTACAGGCTATAGAATGGTAATTGATTTTAGAAAATTAAAGAGAGCAACTAGAATGGTAATTGATTTTAGAAAATTAAGCAAAGCAACTAGAAAATATCATTGCCTTTTATTGATCAAATGCTAGAAAGACTATCTAAGAATTCACATTTTAGCTTTCTTGATGGATAGTCTGGTTTTTCACAAATACCTGTTTCTCAACCTGATCAATAAAAGACCACTTTTACTTGTCCTTTTGGAACTTATGCTTAATGATGTATGCCTTTTGGTTTATGCAATGCACCTACTACCTTTCAAAGATGTATGACTGCTATATTCTCTGACTTTTCTGAAAAGATTGTTGAGGTTTTCATGGATGACTTCTCTGTTTATGCAAAGTCTTTTGATGATTGTTAAGCAATCTTGATCGAGTTTTGCAGAGATGTGAACAAACAAATCTTGTCTTGAATTGGTAGAAGTGCCACTTTATGGTTAATGAAGGTATTGTCTTGGGTCATAAAATTTCTGAAAAAGGTATTGAAGTGGACAAAGCTAAGGTTGATGTAATTGAGAAAATGCCATGTCCTAAAGATATCAAAGCTATTCGTAGTTTCTTAGGTCATGTTGGTTTCTATAGGAGATTTATCAAAGACTTCTCCAAAATTTCTAGGCCTCTTACAAATGTTTTGAAGCATGTTCATTTTGTTTTTGATGATGAACGTTTAGAAGCCTTCGAAACACTGAAGAAGCCTTAATTTATGCACCTATTGTTCAACCACCTGATTGGAACTTGCCTTTTGAAATTATGTGTGATGCTAGTGATTATGCTGTTGGTGCGGTTCTAGGACAAAGAGTTGATAAGAAATTAAATGTTATTCATTCTTCTAGTAAAACTCTAGACAATGCTCAAGGAAATTATGTACTACTGAATAAGAATTTCTAGCAATGGTGTTTGCTTGTGATAAATTTAGATATTACATTGTTGATTAAAAAGTAATAGTTCACACCCGTCATGCTGCTATTAAATATCTTATGGAAAAGAAAGATGCTAAACCTAGACTTATTCGATGGGTTCTCTTGCTACAAGAATTTGATTTACATATCACTGATAGAAAAGGAGCAGAGAACCCCATAGCTGACAATTTTTCTAGGCTTGAAAATGTGCTTGATGGCCCACTACCTATTGATGATAGTTTTCCTGATGAGCAGTTAGCTGCAATAAAAGTTTCTCATAACACTCCTTGGTATGATGACTATGCTAATTACATTGTTGCTAAATATCTAGCTAATTACATTGTTGCTAAATATCTACCACATAGCTTTACATACCAAAATAATTCTTCTATGATTTAATACATTACTTTTGGGATGACCCACATCTTTATAAAGGAGTAGATGGGATTATTAGACGTTGTGTACCTAAGAATGATCAGGGACAAATCCTATGGAATTGTCACTCCAAAGCTTATGGAGGGCATCATGCGGGAGACAGAACTGCTCACAAGGTATTGCAGTCTGGATTTTATTGGCCTACTCTCTTCAAGGATGCTCATACGTTTGTCTTATCTTGTGAGGAATATCAAAGAATAGGTAATATCGGTAAGCGTCAAGAAATGCCTATGAATTATTCACTTGCTGTTGAACCATTTGATGTTTGGGGATTTGATAATATGGGACCTTTTCCTTCCTCTAATGGGTATACACATATTTTGGTTGTTGTTGATTATGTTACTAAGTGGGTAGAAGCTATTCCAACTAGTAGTGCTGATCACAACACCTCTACTAAAATGCTTAAGGAAGTTATTTTCCCAAGGTTTGGAGTCCCTAGATATTTAATGACTGATGGTGTTTCACACTTTATTCATGGTGCTTTCCGTAAAATGCTTGCCAAGTATGATGTTAACCATAGAATTGTATCACCTTATCATCCTAAGTCTAGTGGTCAAGTTGAACTTAGCAATAGAGAAATAAAATTAATTTTGCAAAAGACTGTCAATAAGTCCCGGAAGAATTGGTCTAAGAAATTAGATGATGCACTTTGGGCTTATAGAACAGCACATAAAAATCCTATGGGTATGTCTCCTTATAAAATGGTTTATGGAAAAGCTTGTCATTTGCCTATTGAGTTAGAACATAAAGCATATTGGGCAATTAAAGAACTCAACTATGGTTTCAAACATGCCGGTGAAAAGAGGTTGTTTGATATTAGCTCTTAAGATGAATGGAGAACCCAAGCTTATGAAAATGCCAAGTTATTTAAACAAAAAGTTAAAAGATGGCATGATAAAAGAATCCGAAAGTGTGAATTAAAGGTTGGACAATATGTTCTTTTGTACAACTCTCGCTTCAGATTCTTTGCAGGAAAACTCCTCTCATAATGGGAAGGACCCTATGTTATCGAGGAGGTTTATCGGTCTGGAGCTATCAAAATAAATAATGCCGAAGGTACTAACCTGAAGGTTGTTAATGGGCAAAGAATAGAACATTATATCTCAGGTATGCCCATTAATGTTGAAAGTAATATTATCCAAACTATGACACCAGAAGAACACATAAAAGAGTCCTTCCAGAACACTCCAGAATCATTAAAAAGAGGAGGTACGTGATACGGTAAGTAACTTACTTCGAAAAATCCGTAAAAATATTTTTTGTCAGTTTTGGAATATAACAAAAATTAGGAAAATAAGAAACTTCCAAGAAGTGCACCCTGGTGGGCACAAGACACCAGGGCGTGCTTGGCTTGCTAGGCGTGCCCAGGTGGGTTGTTCCCACCTTTGGTACCTCCCGGACTCCATTTTTCTACAATTTTCTTGTTCCCCAAGATAACAAATCTGTATATACCCCCCGAACCTATTGATCACCGTATCGCAGAGAAATTTTCTATTTTCTTTTCCTTGTTGTTTTTGTAAGATCCCGTCTACCATGGCTGCTTCAAGATCCTCCAAGGACAAGTTCTTCGAGAACGTCATCAAGCCATATTTGCGGGAGGTGGTGCAGCACCCTCAGGTTATCCATATGCATGAGGGGGTGATCCACATCCGTGATGTGCAAGGTCCCAAGGGGACGGGAACCATGGAGGCCAGGCATGAAGCTAGGGTGCAGGAGGTCTTCCGGTGCAAGGGGATAGTGGAGCGTGGACTCAATGCCAATCACCTCATGATCATGTACCATACTCGTGATCTCAAGGTCGATGGCAAGTCCATGAAGGACATCATTTTCACCCTCAACGAGCAAATCAACTTCCTCCAAAGCCAGAGCTACGATCTCCAAAACCAAGTCTTTGAATATGAGGCGAGGTTTAAAGGTATGATTTTGGCTGCCGGTTGCAGGACCCGTGAGACTCACTCTTCCTCTTATGATGGTGGACCTCTGCCATGGAAACCCAAAGACAATGTCTCTACTTCATCACCACCACCTTCTTCATCACCAAAAGAAAATTGAGTATCAGGTATGGGCACTCCCCTTGGCTTCCTCCAAGCTTGGGGGAGGTTCCTCGGTATCATATCACCCCCACTTTCTTTTCCTTTACTTATCTTAGTTCGATCCATAGTCATCTTTTGCCTTAGATGAATAAAAGTTTAGTTCGATTTTATCTTTTCGAGAGTTTGCTTAGTGATTTATCCTTGTAATCGTGTGCAAGATATATAATAAAATTTTAGTTTTGCTTTCTTTACTTTCACGTGCCAATAAAAAGAAAAAAATAAATAAAAAGAAAGGAAATAAATGAATACGATCATATGCTAATCTTATGGTAGGTGATGACACCACATAAGGAAAAGTATAAGTAGAAAAGTTTGTTAGAGATTGACAAACATAGCATTGTTCAATGATGCAACACATGAAAGAATTAATAAGGGAAGAGAAGATTCACATATAAATACACTATCGTGGAAATATTTTGTGATTGTGAGCCCCCATCAAAGTATTATATGCCAAAATTGTCGACATTGGACAAGGAAGACAACCTAATGATTTATGTTTATTCATATTCACATAGATCGTTCAACATGTGGTGCTTGCCCCCTATCTTTCCTAGCCAAAAATACTACTTGTGCATCCAAAAACCCTTAAACTCGAATCTTATTTTCAAGTGTCCACCATACCTACCTAATGATTGTGTCAGATCCTTCAAGTAAGTTGTGATCGGTGCAATAAGGCAATAAAAATTCCTTCTAAAAGTGTGAGATTGATACGTCTCTGTCGTATCTACTTTTACAAACAATTTTGCCCTTGTTTTGGACTCTAACTTGCATGATTTGAATGGAACTAACCCGGACTGATGCTGTTTTCAGCAGAATTGCCATGGTGTTATTTTTGTGTAGAAATAAAAGTTCTCGGAATGACCTGAAAATCAACGGAGAATTATTTTGGAATATATAAAAAATACTGGAAGAAAGATCCATGTCAGGGGGCCCACACCCTGTCCACGAGGGTGGGGGGCCCGCCCTACCCCCTGGGCGCGCCCCCTGCCTCGTGCCCCCCCTGATGATCCACCAACCTCAACCTTGACTCCATATATTCACTTTCGGGGAGAAAAAATCAGAGCGAAGGATTCATCGTGTTTTACGATACGGAGCCGACGCCAAGCCCAAATCTCTCTCAAGAGGGCTGATCTGGAGTCCGTTCAGGGCTCCGAAGAGGGGAATCCGTCGCCGTCGTCATCATCAACCTTCCTCCATCACCAATTTCATGATGCTCACCTCCGTGCTTGAGTAATTCCATCGTAGGCTTGCTGGACGGTGATGGGTTGGATGAGATTTATCATGTAATCGAGTTAGTTTTGTTAGGGTTTGATCCCTAGTATCCATTATGTTCTAAGATTGATGTTGCTATGACTTCTATGCTTAATGCTTGTCACTAGGGCGCGAGTGCCATGATTTCAGATATGAACCTATTATGTTTTCATCAATATATGAGAGTTCTTGATCCCATATTGCAAGTCTATAGTCACCTATTATGTGTTATGATCCGTTAACCCTGAAGTGACAATAATTGGGATACTAACCGGTGATGACCGTAGTTTGAGGAGTTCATGTATTCACTATGTTTTAATGCTTTGGTTCGATACTCTATTAAAATGAGGCCTTAATATCCCTTAGTTTCCAATAGGACCCCGCTACCATGGGAGGGTAGGACAAAAGATGTCATGCAAGTTCTTTTCCATAAGCATGTATGACTATATTCGGAATACATGCCTACATTACATTGATGAACTGGAGCTAGTTCTGTGTCACCCTAGGTTATGACTGTTACGTGATCGATCGCATCCGGCATAATTCTCCATCACTGATCCAATGCCTACGAGCTTTTCATATATTGTTCTTCGCTTATTTACTTCTCCGTTGCTATTGTTACAACCACTACAAAACCCAAAATATTACTTTTGCTACCATTACCTTTTGCCACCGTTATCACTACTATCATATTACTTTGCTACTAAATACCTTGTTGCAGATATTAATTTTCCAGGTGTGGTTGAATTGACAACTCAACTTCTAATACTTGATAATATTCTTTGGCTCCCCTTGTGTCGAATCAATAAATTTGGGTTGAATACTCTACCCTCGAAAACTGTTGCGATCCCCTATACTTGTGGGTTATCGGAGATCATTTAGTGTAAGAGAAAATTGAGCATTATACAGACTCGTGATGGTGAAGAATAAAAGCGACAAGATGCATAATAAAGGTTGCCATCACAAGGG
The DNA here is from genome assembly GCF_002162155.2 of Triticum dicoccoides. Classification (NCBI taxonomy): domain Eukaryota; kingdom Viridiplantae; phylum Streptophyta; class Magnoliopsida; order Poales; family Poaceae; genus Triticum; species Triticum dicoccoides. The sequence continues at coordinate 266,629,833 of NC_041384.1, forward strand.
GCAATACAATGTGATGTTTTTTTCACTAAGGGGTTGGGCATACAAACAAATAAGTGCATGGCAACCTCTGCTTCCCTCTGCGAAGGGCCTATCTTTTACTTATATGCGAGAGTCCAAGCTTTTCTCTCTAAACTTTTTATTTTTCTCCTTTGCCAAGCATCATGTGGTGAGGAAAGATCTAGGTACATATGTCCGGTTGAATATGGGTGGCATAAGTTATTATTGTTGACATCACCCTTGAGGTGAATACGTTAGGAGGCGAAACTATAAGCCCCTATCTTTCTATGTATCCAGTTGAAATGTTTTGCTCATGTGTATGTGGTGAGTGTTAGCAATCTTAGAAGACTATGTGATGGTTGAGTGTGTGGACTTGCCTAAAGGCTCCGATACGTGACCCTTCCTGAAAAGATGATGAATTGTAGTTGCAAAGTTGACTGAGAACATAGTTTGTTGGTTTCTAATAGAGTTTATGCTTTATACTTCCATAGTGTGATGAATTGTTACTTATTCATGAGAAGTCTATGATCAAAGTTCTATGATAAAAAATTTATGTTAAATTTTGTTGCTGTTATATTCACATGATGCTTCAATGTCCGTATTTTTTATCGACACCTCTCTCCCTAAGCATGTGGACATATTTTTCAATTTTGGTTTTCGCTTGAGGACAAGCGAGGTCTAAGCTTGGGGGAGTTGATACGTCCATTTTGCATCATATTTTTGTACTGTTCTTTATGATGTTTTTATGCATAATAATGCTTTTTGGAGTAATTCTAATGCCTTTTATCTCATGGTATGCAAGGTACACACAAAGAGGGAGAATTCCGGTAGCTGGAAATCTGGAACTGGAAAAGCTATGCCAGGCTACCTATTCTGCACAACTCCAAATGAGCTGAAACTTTATGGAGAAGTTTTTGGAATATATGAGGAATATTGGAGCCAATAAGTACCAGAGGGGCCCACCAGGTGGGCACAACCCACCTGGGCACGCCGGGGAGCCCACGTGCACCATGGTGGGTTATGCTCATTCAGGCCCACCTCCGGTGCCCATCTTTTGGTATATAAGTCATTTTGATCTAGAAAAAATAAGGGAGGACTTTTGGGATGGAGCGCCGCGGTCTCGAGGCAGAACCTGGGCAGAAGCACTTTTGCCCTCTGCCGGGGGAACTTCCCTCCCGGAGGGGGAAATCATCGTCATCATCGTCGCCAACAACAATCCCATATTGGGGAGCGCAATCTCCATCAACATCGTCAACGACACCATCTCATATGAAACCCTAGTTCATCTCTTGTGTTCAATCTTGTTACTGGAACTATAGATTGGTGCTTGTGGATCACTAGTAGTGTTGATTACATCTTGTAGTTGATTACTATACGATTTATTTGGTGGAAGATTATATGTTCAGATCCAATATGCTATTTAATACCCGTTTGATCTTGAGCATGATTATCACTTGTGAGTAGTTACTTTTGTTCTTGAGGTCACGGGAGAAATCATGTTGCAAGTAATCATGTGAACTTGATATGTGTTCGATATTTTGAAAGTATGTACGTTGTGATTCCCTTAGTGGTGTCATGTGAACATGGGCCTACGAGAATGCATTGTGGGGTATTCATTAGATGATGGGTTGCGAGAGTGACCGAAGCTTAAACGCTAGTTTATGCACTATTCCGTAAGGGGCCAATTGGATCCAAAAGTTCAATGCTATGGTTAGGATTTATCCTTAATATTTTTCTCGTAGCTGCGGATGCTTGCGAGGGGGTTAATCATAAGTTGGCGGTTTGTTCAATTAAGAACAACACCTAAGCACCAGTCCCCCCCACATATCAAATTATCAAAGTAGCGAACACGAATCGAATCAACATGATGAAAGTGACTAGATGAAATTCCCGTGTACCCTCAAGAACGCTTTGCTTATTATAAGAGACTGTTTTGGGCTGTCCTTTGCCTCAAAATGACTGGGCTACCTTGCTGCACTTTTCTTACTATTATCATTACTTGCTCGTTACAAAATATCTTGCTATCAAACTACTCTATTACTTACAATTTCAGCACTTGCACATATTACCTTGCTGAAAACCACTTGTCATTTCCTTCTGCTCCTCGTTGGGTTTGACACTCTTACTTATCAAAAAGATCTACAATTGATCCTAAATACTTGTGGGTCTTCAGTGGGGGCCGACCGGAGGGCGGCGATTCGCCCCGGACCGGGCGCCACCACTGCGACTGTGCTCTTTGGCGAGAGGAAGAGGTACAAATGGAATAAACCCTTCGCTTGTACCTCGTGGAGCATGGCCACCTGGATGTTGCTAATGATGTTCTCCTCCGGTGCTTCGTTCTCCTGCTTCAGCTGCGGGGGAGGTGGTGACAACGTCACCTGCGCCGCCCGCGTCCCCCGCAGCGCCCACATCCTCGTGTGCCTCCGCGTCCCCCACAGTGTCAGTGGCCGCGGGCGGTGGAGCCTTTGAGGTGGACGGGTGAGATGAAACACCGAGTATCTTCTTGGGCACCATAGTCGATGGCGCCATGGAAGATGAAGATGGCAATGAAGATGACACGCTGCTCACACCTTCAGGTTCGTGCAAGTGATCCCCCTACCTGGTGTGCCAAAGATGTCGTGGGAAACCATGTCCACCTATGGGAACAAGATTCCCTTGCAGGTTTGGCGGGGGATGGCACGTTGCACAAAGAGCAGATGAGCGTGGAACAACACGGCAGAGATCAGACAAGCAGTTTTTACCCAGGTTCGGGCCGTCGTGAGGCGTAAAATCTACTCCTACTTCGGTGGATTGATGGTGGAAAGATGGTGGTGAGCGTAACACACTTTCCCAGCAGGGTTGACTTAGGGAGAAACGGCTACGCGTGTATGAATGTGCGAGGGGGTGGACTCGCTAACCCTTTCTACGGTTGCCTTGGGCCTCCTTTTATAGACAAAGGGGTCACCACAGTGGCAAATTGGTCATTATGCACTGATAAGATAGCAAACAATGTTATCATACCTACTCTGTAGGCTGACAGAGCGCATTAAATGCGCTGCTCGACGTCACATCGTAGCTTGCCCGGCAGGTCTTGCCGGGCTGTTTTGCCAGCTTCGCACCTGCTCACTTGACACATCGTAGGACAGGCGTCGCCTGGGGGTATTTCCTGTAGAAAGTGGATGCCATGTGGTGAATAGTAGCCACTTAGTCACTTTGGAACTTGACACCGCATCGATCGATGACGTGCGTTGTGGTGAGGTAGTTCTGCCTATGTTAGTCCTGGCAGGCCCTGCCGGGATGGCTTGGAGGCTTGCTTCCGGGGGTGGCCCCGTCCTTGCTAGGCTCACCTGCCTGGCAAGGGAGGCTTTTCCCTTGGTGATATCCTACTTCTCTAGCTAACCTTAGTCCTCTTGTGCTACACTTTGGTCCTTTGAAGGACTGATTCCTTGTGCTCCATTTTGGCCTTGGTGTTGTAGGCTTGTTCTTGTGCATGTGCACAGTCTGGGCAATGAACCAGGGTTTGTTGCACCGACAGAGGGATCTATTTGGGAAAGCGTTCTGCCAGGGATTTTACTGGCCCACAACCCTCCAAGATGTAGTTGAGTTGGTCACTAAATGTGAAGCCTGCCAATTCCATTCCAAGAATATCCATCTGCCTGCCCAAGCTCTTCAGACAATCCCTTTATCATGGCCATTTTAGGTCTGGAGGCTCGACATCTTGGGCCCCTTCCCTCGTGCTACCGGGGGCTTTGAATTCTTGTTCGTTGCAATCGACAAGTTTACATAGTGGCCGGAAGTAGAGCCCATGGGAAAGGTGACTGCTCAGTCAGCTATCAAGTTCTTTAAAGAATTAGTGTGCCGCTTTGGAGTCCCTACTCGAATCATCATGGACAATGGCACCCAATTCACAAGGCACACCTTCATGCGATATGCTCATGCCCTCAAAAGCAGGATCTCATTCGCCTTTGTTGCTCATCCAAGGAGCAATGGGAAAGCTGATAGGGCGAACACTAAAGTGTTGCCAGGACTCAAGACAAGAACATTTGATAAGCTATAGAAGTGTGGTAGGAGGTGGATCGATGAGCTGCCGGTGGTTCTTTGGTCCCTTAGAACGACACCAAATCGAGCTACCGGGAACACTCCCTTCTCCCTAGTCTATGGGGCAGAAGTAGTTATCCCCACAGAACTCATTTACGGGTCATCTCGAGTGGTTGACTATGATAAAATAGCGCAGGAACAACACCGGCGTGATGACGTTGTGCTACTCGAGGAGAACTGTATCTAGGCTGCTACGCGTGCCGCATGCTACCAACAACCCTTGCGTTGCTATCACCGCCGCAGGGTTCATGCCCAGAGTTTTGAGGAAGGCGACCTTGTCCTTAGGCGAGTTCAGTCCACCAAGGTTACAAACAAGTTGACGCCGAAGTGGGAAGGCCCTTACCGAGTAGTACGAGTCACCATACCTGGCGCAGTCCCTCTGGAGATCGGAGATGGCATTCAGTTGCAAAATTCATCAAACATTGAGCATCAACGTAAGTTCTACCCATAAGGCGTGGCTGTTGGGCCCAGCCCGGCAATCACCCTCTTGTACAGGCCTTGCCTCTGTTGCATATAATCTCTTGTACAAAGCCAGGTGCAGACCCTGAGCAATTGAGAAATAAATGAAGCGTTGCCTCCCCCCC
>NC_041384.1:266634773-266636418 GCF_002162155.2 Triticum dicoccoides
TTGCATGCATGCATAAGCAGAGCATCACTACTGTAGGATGCTGCTAACGCGACACTATGATTAGAGAACCTTCGAGAAACTGTGTGCGATGCAATAATCGCAAATGGTGGTGTATGAAAACCGTCAAAAACGTGCAAATTGTTTGCGATGGAGGATGCATCAAACACGGTTCAGATTTTAGTTGCGTGTGCAATGCAGGGCATACGGTTCAGCTCAATTAACTGGTTGTGATGAGGAGGAACAAAAGAAACGGGCAACCAGATGAAGGCGTGTGCGATATACAGCATACAGTTCACTGGGATGAACTGTGTGTGATTAGGCAACACAAAAGAAACGGTCAGCCTGATCAAAGTGTGTGCGATGTACAACATACGGTTCACTCGGATGAACTATTTGTGATTAGGCAAGAGAACAGAAACGGTTCAATATAACAAGATGTCTGTGATACGCGGCAAACAGGTCTATAATCAGAAATGTGTGCGAAGACCGATAATAACGTAGACAATTGCTTCTAATAAGACGTATGTGATATGCTCTGTCTACACAACATCTATTGGCCATTGTCAGACGGGCGGTCATCCGGATATGCCATAAGGATGTGAAGAGGCATTCCTATCAGCAAGGTCTAGATATTGCACCAATAGCTCATGTAAGAAAACTATCAAGTAAAGTGTGCTCAGGCTGGAGTAGCCATCGGATGGGTGACTGGATGGGAAGTTGTGTCGATGATCGAAATGCCCCATTCCCTTAGCTAATTTAACCTTGAGGCCCTTGTTTTTTTAACACATGTTAAAGAAGGTCTACCGCATTAATTTTTGACAATGTACGATACATGGCATACAGTTGATCCATCCGACCTATTTGTGATGGAATAGGCCGTGTGTCTTGTGGGAAAATGCTTGCTAGTATTCAACCGTTTGGGAATGATGAATTCATCACCGACGGGTTCCCTACGGTGGTGTAACATCCCAAATTTTCAAGTTGGAATGTTATACATAGATCATTCATGCATATTATATTTTATTGCATTTCGTTTCGCGATCCTCGAAATCCTAAGCAACTCAAGGACCCTCGGAGAGAGAGTTGGGAATTTCCCTGTTTTCATATTTGAGTTTTATCAAATATTGAAACGAGGATTTTTGGTTTTAATTATGTTTCTCTCCGTAAATATTTCATATTAAAATATATGAGAGGAGATAATATGACTTCTCCAAAATAAATGAAATATTGGAGGAAAAATATTAAAATCAAATATTTGATTTTATTCGGAGTTTATTGCTATTTTATTTGAATTAGAAAAATTGCACGTTTTTGAAAGTTGCATTTTAGGGCCAAGAAAATGTTCATCTCGTTCTAAATATTTTATTTAGACGGTGAAAATTTGTTTTGGCATTTTTAGTTTTTTATTTTATTTTATAGGATTTTTTTAGTTTCGGCGAAATTATTTAAAAAAAGAGAGTTTCCTCCGCCGACTGGGCCGAAGCCCAACTCAGCCGGCCCACCTCCCCGCGCCGTCTCTTTCCACGAGAACAGGAGCGCGCCGCCGCCCGTGAGGCCGAATCCGACCGGGACTCTCCCTCCCCGCGCCACTCGCCCCCCTCGCCCAAGCAAGCCCCCCTCGTATAAGTACCCCGCCCCCGCCCCC
>NC_041384.1:266636603-266719434 GCF_002162155.2 Triticum dicoccoides
CACCACCGCACCCCGCCGCAACCGGAGCCGCCCCGCGCGCCCCTGCCACCCGCGCCGCCCCGCACCGCCCACCACCGCAGCCCCGCCTCGCCGGAGGTAAAGCCGACGTTCGGTTTTTTTAAAAGAACCGATCCGTTTTTTAGAAACCCCTAGGTTTTTTTGAATAGATCGGTTCACCGGTTTTTCTCAGTTTAGTTATTTAGTGGACGTTTGTCCGTACATTCGTTTTAACGAACGGTGTTCACTTGTTAGCTGCAGACAGCGAACGTCTGTTTGTTAGCCTGTTCGTTAGTTTTTCTTTTTCTCGGAATTTCCGCGGTTATTTTTGATCGCGATTTCTGATCCAATTTTCGTTTTAGTTTATCTTTTCGCTCATTTGTCGAAATCAGGCGATTCAAGCGCCTAGATCTTCGTCTCGAAACCCTATTTCTATCTAATCAAGTTGAACAAGGTTTTGATACTGTAAAATTTGAATTTAGTCCAGAATAGTAAACGGACCTTGTTTCTTTCGCAGTTTGAGTTTTGTTGCCCCGTTTGATTCGATTGTTTTTGCAAACCGGAGTTCTTAAGTTGAACTTTCTGGTTAGACCTTCTTATTTGAGTTTTATCCATTCTTCTTTACCTGATTGCTTATGTATGCTATTGTATGTTTGCGATAGAACACCCGGAGTGCGAAGCGTGCTACTTCGAATCTTTAGGTTTTGCGGATCATCAGCAAGGCAAGTAACACTTTGATCATACCTCTTTATCACCCAGTTTTTATGCATTAGCTCCAATCCTCAAAATTGCATGATTAGGATGTGACTAACTTGTGGGTTGGGAAGTAGTTAATGAGGTAGAACATATTGCCATGTTATTATCAAACCCTTGGGAGTTACTTCTACGTATTGCTTATATTGCTATGCTATGCTCGTAAACATGGTTTCGGTGAGTGAAATCCATGACAGATGTGAGATTATTATTTAATGGTTCAACTTAAGGTGGCAACTTGAATACACATCTGGGTGGATTGTTTGTCGGGCACCTGGAGAATCCAGTGTTGTCCTAGGATATCCCCGAGCACCCGTGTGATAATCCTAAGGTCCGCTACCCAGGCTCAAAGGGAACTAAGATATTTCATGCTAGAAACTTCCGTGTTCAGCCACATGCTATTATGGGCTCTAGTATAGCTGAGTAAGTTACATGAGCTCTCGAAGACGTGGATCAGCAGGTAGAGGGATGTAGGTTGGTATGGTCTGCCTGGAGTAAAGAGTAAATGTTTCTGAAAGACTGTGTCTTGGTCATCCGTTTCTCAAACACCCTGTAGTGCGAGAAATCCAACGGAGGAGATCAGGTCTTGTGGGGAAAAGTGCACAAACCTCTGCAGAGTGTACAATCTAATCATGGTTAGTCGTGTCCCCGGTTATGGACAATTCTTGAGTATCTAGTACTTGGATTATCATATGTATCTCATCACTCTAAATTAATATTGTTGGGTTGATAATTACTTTTAATTGGGATTGAGTTGGAGGAACCTTCTCAATGATGTTTCAACTACCATGATAGTTAAATAAAATCTATTCCTTTGTTGTAGGGAACAATTGGCTTTTCGCAAAAACTATAACCATAGAGCTTTCCACCAGCCAAATATGCATGTAGTGATAGCATTATTATGTTCTTGCTCTACTGTGTTATATTGCCAGCATATTCCATGTGCTGACCCATTTTCGGGCTGCAACGTATTATGTTGCAGACTTTTCAGACGAGGAGTAAGGTTCGTTAGGTCGTTGCCGTGCAGCTCAGCTATGCCGTTGGAGTTGATGGACTCACTTTATCTTCCAAACCTTTCGCTGTTATCGTATTAGATGGCCTTAAGCCATATTTATTGTAATAAGTTCTCTTTTGAGACATTTGATGTAATAAGTGTGTGATTCTACTTTGTTATAAATCCTTTGAGTACTGTGTGTGTCAGCATTACTGATCCAGGGATGACACGGAAGCACATAGACTTGACCGTTTCAAGTCGAGTCGCTACAAGATGGTATCAGAGCACACACTGAGTGTAGGACATGACCACTAAGCTAAAGCCCTAGATCACTATTCTCTTCTCATTTCTGACTCCTCTCCATTTTCTACTCTTTAGGATGGCGGACGCAAGGAACAAGTTTGCACAACCGGATGAAGACGCACCTTTTGGACGACACTTGAAGCAAGTCACTAGGTACCTGAACATAGGAATACCAAGCCTCACCGGGACTTACAATGCCACTTTACTAGAAGAGGAGCGATGCATGATTAAAGTTCAAGTTCCATGAAGGACATTCACGCCACTCACTAAGCCCATAGAGTTTTCCTTTGATGCACAAACCTGGAGTCTAGGAAAGAGCATGGCAGCTCACATCACCATGGGACGCATTGGAGAAGTTTACCAAAAGGAGCTTAAGGATACTATCTACCAGATTTGTGGGTGCCGAGATGAGAAATGGGAGATGATCAGCACCAGGAAGGATAGATCAATTGCATCTTTCATTCAGGAGTTAAACCAGCACATTCGTCGCCACTAGAACCAGATGTGCGCAGGCATGATAGATCTGAAGAAGGCGATGACAAGGATCACAAAACTAGAGGAAGAACTCAAGGCTACACGTGAAGATTATGAGGAAGAAATCGTCGTACTAGTGGAGAAGAATGATGATCTGGAAAGGAAGCTAGGAATATTCATGGGAGACCCCGCACCCGGAGGAGAAGACGAAGAACCCAAGGAGATTCGTCCGGAGGACTACATCATCATCGATGACACCGACTCGGACCCCGACAATAGCGATGATGACTATGAAGACGAAGCTGGAGCAGACATCATGGAGTCTTTGACCGATCAATATCTTTACTAGACCACCACATCAGTAGTAGTATTCCACCATATGTATATAGTATAGTCCGAGCACTTCTGTAAAGATAGTTAGATCGATTGTATGCCCATGCTTGATTGATTGAGTGAAATGATTGTGTTTGTCTCATGTGCATATGGGTAGTGTTTCTCTCATTAGACCTCATTCTATTCTAATCTCTTCCCTCTAAAACCCATTAGATGCCTCCGAGACGTGACCCCGGATTTACCTTCCCACTGGAGCTCACTCAGTTGATCCTGCAGCAGAATACCCTGATGCAGTTGTTAGTTAGAACCAAGGCAATAACAACAACAACAACTCACCACCACCAGTTGATAACTTAGCCCGTTTTCTGAGGTTGCAACCACCAGTGTTTTCCAGTAGCACCGAACCCATAGTAGCAGATGATTGGCTCTGCAGGATTGGAAGGGAGTTAACCACTACAGGATGTACCGATGCTGAGAAGGTGCATTTTGCCGCACATCAGTTGGATGGACCAGCAACCTCATGGTGGGAGAATTACATTGTCATCTACCCTATAGCCACTGTTACATGGGACCAGTTTCAGCAAGCTTTCTGCACAGCCCAATCTCAACTGGAGCTATGAGTATGAAGAAGCGTGAGTTTCACAACTTACGCCAGGGGAACCGTACTGTGGCTCAGTACGCGGATGAGTTTAGTAAGTTATCTCGCTATGCCCCTGACAATGTGGCCACAGATGCCGCAAAGCAGGAGAAGTTTATGGAAGGGCTGAATGATGAGATGAGCATGTAGTTGATGGTGGCAAAATTCAACAACTACCAGGAGTTGGTAGATAAGGCTCTTATGATTGAAGGGAAGCAGCGGCAGATTGAGAGCCGTAAGAGGAAGTGAGGGAGTCCTGGATTAGGGGGTGTTCGGGTAGACGGACTATACCTTCAGCCAGACTCCAGGACTATGAAGATACAAGATGGAAGACTTCGTCCCGTGTCCGGATGGGACTTTCCTTGGCGTGGAAGGCAAGCTTGGCGATGCGGATATTCAAGATCTCCTACCATTGTAACCGACTCTGTGTAACCCTAACCCTATCCGGTGTCTATATAAACCGGAGGGTTGTAGTCCGTAGGACATCAACTCCATATACAACAATCATACCATAGGCTAGCTTCTAGGGTTTAGCCTCCTTGATCTCGTGGTAGATCTACTCTTGTACTACCCATATCATCAATATTAATCAAGAAGGAGTAGGGTATTACCTCCATCGAGAGGGCCCGAACTCTGGGTAAAAACATCGTGTCCCTTGTCTCCTGTTACCATCCGGCCTTGACGCATAGTTCAGGACCCCCTACCCGAGATCCGCCGGTTTTGACACCGACATTGGTGCTTTCATTGAGAGTTCCTCTCTGCCGTCGCCTTTAGGCCCGATGGCTCCCTTGATCATCAACAACGATGAGGTCTAGGGAGAGACTTTTCTCCCCGGACAGATCTTCATCTTCGGCGGCTTCGCACTGTAGGCCAATTCGCTTGGCCACCTGGAGCAGATCGAAAGCTACGCCCCTGGCCATCAAGTCAGGTTTGGAAGCTTAAACTACACGGCTGACATCCGCGGAGACTTGATCTTCGACGGGTTCGAGCCACGGCCAAGCGTGCCGCACTATCTCGAGGGGCATGATCTAGCTCTGCCTCCGGACAGTGTCCTGGAGGCCGCACACACACCGGTTCCGACCCCTAACTCAGAGCCTATTGCGCCAATCGAGGATGAGCGGTTGGACGTCACCTCGGGGGCTGCGATCTCAAAGGCGATCGAGCCGAGCGACAGCCCCGCACTCTGCATGACCCGTGACTCCGAGGATCGGGACTCCTCCTCGGACTCCGAACCCCCCGCGCCCCTGCCAATCGAATCTGATTGGGCGCCGATAATGGAGTTCACCGCCGTGGACATCTTTCAGCACTCGCCTTTTGGCGACATCCTGAATTCTCTCAAGTCTCTCTCTTTATCAGGAGAGCCCTGGCCGGATTACGGTCAGCGAGGATGGGATACGGACGATGAAGAAGTTCAAAGCCCACCCACCACCCACTTTGTAGCCACTATCGACGATTTAACCAACATGCTTGACTTCGGCTCCGAAGACATCGACGGTATGGACGACGATGTAGGAGACGAACAGGAACCAGCACCTATAGGGCGCTGGAAGGCCACCTCGTCATATGACATATATATGGTGGATACTCCAAAAGATGGAGATGGCGATGGAACAGCGGGGGATGACACCTCCAAGAAACAGCCAAAGCGCCAGCGTCAGCGGCGCCGCTCTAAATCCCGCCAAAGCAAAAATGGTGATTCCGGCACGGGAGATAATACTACCCCAGATAGCGCCGAAGAACACCCACCCCAGAAGGATTCGGCACAGGAAGATGGAGAAGCTAGCCCTCATGAGAGAGCGGCAGACCGAGAGGTCGAGGATGGTAACTATATGCCTCCCTCCGAAGACGAGGCAAGCCTCGATGACGATGAATTCGTCGTACCATCAGACCCCGCCGAACAAGAGTGTTTCAAACGCATGCTTTTAGCCACGGCAAGCAGCCTCAAGAAAAAGCAGCAACATCTTAGAGCTGACCAAGATTTGCTAGCTGACAGATGGACTGAAGTCCTTGCGGCCGAAGAGTATGAACTCGAACGCCCCTCCAAGAGTTACCCAAAGTGCAGGCCGCTACCCCGATCAGAGGAGGAAGCACCTACATCACCAGCGCACGACATGACAGACCGGCCACCTTGCGGCCGCGACAGAGAGGCCTCTCGGCCCTCCACCCAAGCCATATCCCGACGCCGCTCAACGAGACGTACTGGAGGATAAGGCAAGACAAACAAGATCGATCTACGGATCGCGCAGGCGCCCTACGACACGTGACGATGATCTTCACTCCGGATACAACAAATTCGGCCGGGCCGAACACAACAGACATAGCTCCTCCGAGCTCCGTCGTGATATAGCCCAGTACAGAGGCGCCGCACACCCGCTATGCTTCACGGATGAAGTAATGGATCATAAAATCCCAGAGGGTTTCAAACCCATCAACATCGAATCATACGATGGCACAACAGGTCCGGCGGTATGGATCGAGGATTATCTCCTTCACATCCACATGGCACGCGGCGATGATCTAGACGCCATCAAATACCTCCCGCTCAAACTTAAAGGACCGGCCCGGCATTGGCTTAACAACTTGCCAGCAGACTCAATCGGTTCTTGGGAGGACCTGGAAGCCGCATTCCTCGACAACTTCCAGGGCACGTACATGCGACCACCGGATGCCGACGACTTAAGCCACATAATTCAGCAGCCAGAGGAATCGGCCAGGCAATTCTGGACACGGTTCCTAACAAAGAAAAACCAGATAGTCGACTGTCCGGATGCAGAGGCCCTAGCAGCCTTCAAGCATAACATCCGCGACGAGTGGCTTGCCCGGCACCTGGGACAGGAAAAGCCGAAATCTATGGCAGCCCTCACGACACTCATGACCCACCTTTGTGCGGGAGAAGACAGCTGGCTAGCTTGCAGTAACAACTTATCAAATAACCCTGGTAATTCGGATACCAAGGACAAAAGTGGCAGGACACGTCGGAATAAGCAAAAACGCCGCGTTAGCAGCGACAACAATGAAGAGACGGCAGTCAATGCCGGATTCAGAGGCTATAAATCCGGTCAGCGAAAAAAGCCATTCAAAAAGAATACTCAGGGCCCGTCCAGTTTGGACCAAATATTCGACCGCTTGTGCCAGATACATGGCACCCCCGAAAGGCCAGCCAATCACACTAACAGGGATTGTTGGGTGTTCAAGCAGGCAGGCAAGTTAAGAGCTGAAAACAAAGACAAGGGGCTGCACAGCAACGACGAGGAGGAGCCCAGGCCGCCGAACAACAATGGACAGAAGGGCTTTCCCCCACAAGTGCGGACGGTGAACATGATATATGCAACCCAGATTCCCAAGAGGGAGCGGAAGCGTGCGCTACGGGACGTATACGCGATGGAGCCAGTCGCCCCAAAGTTCAACCCATGGTCCTCCTGCCCGATCACTTTTGATCGAAGGGACCATCCCACTAGCATCCGTCATGGCGGCTTCGCCGCATTGGTTCTCGACCCAATCATCGACGGATTTCATCTCACAAGAGTCCTCATGGACGGCGACAGTAGCCTGAACCTGCTTTACCAGGATACAGTGCGGAAAATGGGCATAGATCCCCCAAGGATTAAGCCCACAAAAACGACCTTTAAAGGCGTTATACCAGGTGTAGAAGCCAACTGTACAGGCTCAGTAACACTTGACGTGGTCTTCGGATCCCTGAATAATTTCCGAAGCGAAGAGTTAATCTTCGATATAGTCCCATTTCGTAGTGGCTATCACGCCCTGCTCGGACGAACCACATTCACAAAGTTCAATGCGGTGCCGCACTACGCATATCTCAAGCTCAAGATGCCAGGCCCTCGAGGAGTAATCACGGTCAACGGAAACACCGAACGCTCCCTCCGTACGGAGGAGCACACGGTGGCTCTCGCAGCGGAAATACAAAGCAGCCTTCTTAGGCAATTCTCCAGTCCGGCCGTTAAAAAGCCAGACACTGCCAAGCGCGCCCGGAGTAACCTACAACAAGACCGCCTGGCACATTCTGAGCAGGCGTAGCAATGCGGCCCCAACCCCAGCTCTCACGACCTAGCGAAACCAGTGCCTCACGTACATAACTACGCCCTTGAAATACCATGGGCACAGGGGAAGGGGCACAATAACGGCACGCCCAAAATACGGCTTAAAACATACTAGGGGCTGTCGGATTCTTTTTTTAATTTTTTCTTACTTTCAGGACTCCATACTTCGGACGACCTGTTCGGCAATTCGACTGCCGCACAAACGATGCAAGATCCAGGGAGGCAGACAAGCCATGCCGCATTATGGAAATCCCAGGTGGTCTCTGTTACGAGCGGTATACCTGTTTTGAATACAATTCTGCGGCCTGCCCCTGGTCAGGACATGTTAAATAGTCCAATATCTTTTTTCTTATCGCACTATTTGTATCGTTCGGCTTTGATAAATATCCTCTCTATAAACAATGCATAGTTTTTTGTCTATTTTTTGCATTATCCTCTTTTCACATATATGTTTATTAAATGACATGATTGCACCCGTACACCATGGTACGGCAAACACGCCAGGGGCTTCAGTACCCCTCATTATGGGGTGAGAAGTCCGTACACTTTCACAAGTGCGGCACCCCGAACTTATAGCACTATATGCATCGGCTCCGAGTCATGATTTGGGTCAATAGTTGGGTTTGCCCGGCTCCTATGTTTTGGTGCCTTACGTTCCGCTATATCGGCTAAGGTAGCACTAGGAGAACCACTGCGATTGTGCCCCGGTTCGGCTAGGTTAAGCACCTCAGTGGAGAAAGCTAAAACTGACTGTCATGATGAGGCGAGAGACCGGTCGCTGTTCGAGAGGTTTTTAGAGTCCCTAAAGACTTATGCCGCTTCGAGCGAGGAGCTGGCTTTGTCCAGCCAAGGCGTGGATAGCGCCCCGAACTCGGTCTTCCGAACTAGGGGCTTCGCCGAAATTTAAAATTATAGAGTTCTATGGCTAAGTGAAAGTGTTCAAGCATTATAGTCCGATTGCCTAGTTCGTTGTGCTGAGCGCCTCCCTCGAAGGGCCCAACTATGGGAAAAAGAGCGCTCAGGTTTATCCCGAACACCCCAGCACTAGTGGCATGGGGGCAGAAGCCGACGACTGGCCATCTCTCAATTTTTTGATAAACGGCCGCACAGAAAGTAATATTTTAAATTCAATAAGCATTACTTAGCGCATATGAACAAGTTTTTAGCGCACGGGATAAACACGAGCGAGTTCATTCAAAAATCACATCCTTGGTACATTCATCCGCCACAAGGCGGGCACCTGCAAGAACATCCTTGTAGTAGTTCTCGGGCTTGCGATGCTCCTTCCCCGGCGGCGGCCCGTCCTTCACAAGCTTCTCACCGTCCAGCTTACCCCAGTGCACCTTTGCACGAGCAAGGGCCCGACGGGCACCTTCGATGCAGACGGAGCGCTTGATGACCTCGAGCCTCGGACAGGCCTCCACCAGCCGCCGCACCAGCCCGAAATAGCTCCCAGGCAGAGCCTCTCCGGGCCACAGCCGAACTATGAAGCCCTTCATGGCCTGTTCGGCCGCCTTGTGGAGCTCGACCAGCTGTTTCAGCTGGTCGCTCAAGGGCACAGGGTGTCCGGCCTCAGAATACTGAGACCAGAACACCTTCTCTGTCGAGCTGCCCTCTTCAGCTCGGTAAAAATGCGGCAGCATCGGATATGCTGCAGGGAAGATCTGCGAATGCCCCTGGAGAGCTCCGAATTCGGGTAAGTAACAAGTAGTTTACTTTTATATTTCTGCTTTGCATAAAGAATGCCTTACCCGCTGCTATCTTCCTAATCTCCTCCAACTCTTGGAGGGCCTTTTGGGCTTCGGCCTTGGCAGACTTGGCAGTCTCAAGGGCCGTCGCGAGCTCGGATGCTTGCGCCTTTGACTCAAGCTCCAAACTCTCATGTTTTTTCATGAGAGCCTGAAGCTCTTGCTGCACCTCGCCGACCTGAACCCCAAGTCTGTCTCGCTCAGTGCGCTCCGTGGCTGTTTTTTTCGGCCTCAGACAGCGCCTGCTTAAGGGTCGCCACCTCAGTCGTGGCCCCTACAATAAGCAGTACAATCCTGTTATTTTTTTTGCAATCATGCCTTTTTATAGGCACCTTTTCTGCAAGGTATTTCTTACCTTCTTTCTCCTCGAGCCGCTGCTTGGCAAGGCCGAGCTCTCGCTCGGTCCGCTCGAGATCCTGCTTCAGGACACCCACCTCCGCAGTCAGTGCGGCGGTGGATAGCAGCGAAGCCTGCATATGCATATTGACTCTTTTTTGTTAGACTCCTGCGAAATTTAATAGATCCTCTATTCGGCTTTTCTTTTCGAACGCCAAACAGAGCATCAGGGGCTACTGTCTATGCGGTAATATTTTTACATATTTTTTTACCTCAAAGCCTGTTAGAAGGCTAGCGCAAGCTTCAGTCAGTCCGCTCTTGGCGGACCGAACCTTCTGGATCACCGTACTCATTATAGTATGGTGCCCCTCGTCGATGGAGGCGCCGTCAAGCACCTCCAGCAGATTGTCCGGCACCTCCGGTTGGATGGAGGCCGCCGGCTCAGAAGGCTTGCTCCTCTTGGAAGGAGTTCGCCTACCGCGGTCCAGAACTATGGAAGATTCCGGCGCGGTGTCCGGCACAAAGCCAGACTTGCAGCCCTGGGGGGCCTTATCCCCTTCACTCTAGGAGTCCGGGAGGTTGCCTTGCGGCTCCTCTGGGACCACCTCCTCCTGCCCCGGAGCTTTTCGCGACGCCACTTCGGGGTTGTCTGTAGTGCGGGGGGAGACAGCGGGCGGAACTGAGTTCACGTCCGATGAGTCCACGGAGCCGCCCAACGATTTGTTGAATTCGGCCCGGGGCGGGCTGCATAATTACATTCGACATTATGGAAAGCTTTGCAACAAAGGAACATCATGAGTTACTCTGATATCCGAACTTACGATTTCGCTGGACGCTTGGCCCTGTTTGGCCACTCCTCTTCGCCCTCTTCGGCGTCGGGGGAGTAGTCCGGCGGAGGGGTCTACCTTTTCCTAGACCCCTCGGCCTCCCCCGTTGGGGCGGCCTTCCTCTTATCTCCTCCCTCCGCTGGGGGGTGAGTTTTCTTCTTCCTCCTCCTCGTTTTCACGGGAAGAGGGCGTCTCGGACTCGTCGGATGATGAGTCCAACACCACCGCGTTACGGGCACTCTTTCGAGTCCCCGTGGTCTTCTTCTTCTTGGCCTTCTTCTCCGGCACCACATAAGGCGCCGGAACCAGCAGCTTCACTAGTAGGGCTGGGGCTGGGTCTTCGAGCAGCGGAGCCAGACAATTAATCGGTCCGGATATCGCCCACCAAGCCTGTCAAAGGTAAGGGAGTTTAGATCCCGCATAGAGTCAAACTATGAAAAAAGCTTAACATCCTGTAAAAGGTGAAGATAGCTTACCTCGCTAGCGTGACGCTGCGAGCTGTATCCGCGGTCCTCGAAAGCGGATGCGGGAGCCTCGGCGCCCTTGAATAGCACCTTTCAGGCATCTTCATACGTCATGTCGAAGAGCCTGCTAAGGGTTTGGTGCTGCGCCGGGTTGAACTCCCACGGATTAAAATCCCGTTGTTGGCACGGGAGGATCCGGCGGACGAGCATAACCTGGATTACATTAACCAGCCGGATTGGCTTGTTCACCAGGGACTGGATGCATGTTTGCAATCCAGTCACCTCTTTTTCGTCACCCCACGACAGGCCCGTCTCTTTCCAGGACATAAGCCGCGTGGGGGGTCCGGATCGGAACTCGGGGGCTGCGATCCATTTCGGATCGCGTGGCTCGGTGATGTAAAACCACCCGGATTGCCACCCCTTTAGGGTCTCCACAAAAGAGCCCTCGAACCATAGGACGTTGGCCATCTTGCCCGCCATGGCTCCTCCGCACTCCGCCTGGCTGCCGCGCACCACCTTGGGCTTGACGTTGAAGGTCTTGAGCTAGAGGCCGAAATGAGGGTGGACACGGAGGAAGGCCTCGCACACGATGATAAACGCCGAGATGTTGAGGATGAAGTTCGGGGCCAGATCGTGGAAATCCAGGCCATAGTAGAACATGAGCCCCCGGACAAATGGGTGGAGAGGAAAACCCAGTCCGCGGAGGAAGTGGGGAAGAAATACTACCCTCTCATGGGGCCTTGGGGTGGGGAGAAGCTGCCCCTTATCGGGAAGCCGGTGCGCGATGTCCTTAGACAGGTATCCGGCCTTCCTTAGCTTCTTGACTTGGCCCTCCGTGGTGGAGGAGACCATCCACTTGCCTCCTGCTCCGGACATTGCTGGAGAAGGTTGAGGTGGGAAGTGCTGGCTTGGGCGCTGGAGCTCAAGCGCGCAGGAGATGGATAGGCAAAGGAGGAAGAAGGCGTAGGTAAAAAGGTGGATCCTTATCCCCTTATATGAGCGGATGCAGTTGTGCATCCCTGCCAGCCTAGTAAAACTCGCTTTCCTCCCAAGCGCCGTGATAAATGGCGTGGTTGGGTTACCCACGTCCGTATTGATGAGAATCCCGTAAAAGGGGTACACGATCTCTGCTTTGACAAGACGTGCCAAGGAAACCGCCTCGCAAAACATGCTGAGGTGGAAAAGTAAAAACGATTCGAGTAAAGGACTTGGCCGTGGTGTGATGACGCACTGCAGAATACGTCGGCAGATTTGATTTGTGTTAATATTATTCTCTCTATGGCAATATGTGGAAACTTATTTTGCAGAGCCGGACACTACTCTTGGTGTTTACAATCTTCTATGAAGGATTTGGAGGAGGAACCCGCCTTGCAATGCCGAAGACAATTTGCGCGCCGGACTCGTCGTCATTGAAGCCTGGTTCAGGGGCTACTGAGGGAGTCCTGGATTAGGGGGTGTTCGGGTAGCCGGACTATACCTTCAGCCGGACTCTAGGACTATGAAGATACAAGATTGAAGACTTCGTCCCGTGTCTGGATGGGACTTTCCTTGGCGTGGAAGGCAAGCTTGGCGATGCGGATATTCAGATCTCCTACCAACCGACTCTGTGTAACCCTAACCCTATCTGGTGTCTATATAAACCAGAGGGTTGTAGTCCGTAGGACATCAACTCCATATACAACAATCATACCATAGGCTAGCTTCTAGGGTTTAGCCTCCTTGATCTCGTGGTAGATCTACTCTTGTACTACCCATATCATCAATATTAATCAAGCAGGAGTAGGGTATTACCTCCATCGAGAGGGCCCGAACCTGGGTAAAAACATCGTGTCCCTTGTCTCCTGTTACCATCCGGCCTTGACGCACAGTTCGGGACCCCCTACCCGAGATCTGCCGATTTTTACACCGACGGGAAGTATGGAAAAGGAAGATATAATTCAGGAACTCAGCAGAAGCCTCGCCTAACCCCGAACTCGGGAGGACTTGTTCATAACCATGGATGCCACAACCACAATGGAGGAAGTACCCATAATCATACCGGCCCAAGGAATGGGAATGGTAATGGAGCAAGCAACAATCAGAACCATTCCAATCCAGCCACATCCGCCAAGAGAGACCTAAGCCACGTTACATGTTTCAAGTGCGGGAAGACTGGACACTATGCCATGGAGTGCCCTGAAGCGAAGAATGGAAACGGTAATGGGAGTGCTGGGAAGAAGCCTAATCCATTCGACAAAGGACAAGTGAACCACGTTAATGTGGAGGAGGTTGAAGAGCAGCCAGACGCGGTTATTGGTAAGTTATTGGTTAAGTCTTTTACCGCCCTTGTTCTTTTTGATACTGGTGCATCTCATTCATACATATCAAGGGGATTCCTGGATAAGTTTAAATTACCAACCCAAACCCTTAGGACCCCTCTATTAGTAAGTTCACCTGGAGCAGAGTATATGGCTAGTCGATGGTGCGACCAGATACCCTTAACCATTGGTAGCCATGTTTTCCCGTCTGACCTAATAATCTTGGAGTCACAAGGATTGGATGTCATATTAGGCATGGACTGGATGTCAAAGTATGGAGGAAGCATTGACTGTGCTAGTAAGTCGATTTATCTCACCACCCCGGAGGGAAAAAGGATTAAGTATGTATCTAGGCATGCGCCTAGGAGTAGCCAAGTAAATACTCTCACGGGAATTTTTCAGGAGGAAGTGCCTATAGTGAAGGATTACCCGGATGTTTTTCCAGAGGAATTACCAGGCATGCCACCGGATCGAGACATTGAGTTTTTGATAGAACTGTTGCCAGGCACCAGGCCTATATCAAAGAGACCCTACTGTATGCCCGTGAATGATCTGGAAGAGATTAAGAAGCAGATCAAGGAGTTATTGGAGAAAGGTTACATTCGACGGAGTTCATTACCATGGGGATCCCCAGTGCTTTTGGTTGAGAAGAAGGATAAGTCTCTAAGAATGGTTGTTGATTATCGTGCGTTTAATGAGGTAACGATCAAGAAAAAATACCCACTACCGATGATCAATGATTTGTTTGACCAGCTGCAAGGAGCTAAGGTGTTTTCAAAGATCAATCTGCGATCAGGATATCAACAGTTGAAGATTCGAGAGAAGGATATACCAAAGACAGCATTCACCAGACGGTACGGGTTTATGAGTATACGGTCATGTCATTCGGACTGACTAACGCCCCTGCCTATTTCATGAGCATGATGAACAAGGTGTTCATGGAATATTTTGATAAGTTTGTTGTGGTGTTCATTGATGATATAATGGTATGCTCGAAGAATGAGGAGGAGCACGAAGAGCATTTGCGTTTAGTTCTCGAGAAACTCAGGGAACACCAGTTGTATGCCAAGTTCAGCAAATGTGAGTTTTGGTTGAAGGAAGTCGGATTCCTTGGACATGTTATATCAGGAGAAGGTGTAGCAGTAGATCCTACCAAGGTTTAGTCAGTTACTGAATGGTTGGCACCCACTTCAGTTAGCGAGATCCGCAGTTTTCTTGGACTCGCAGGATACTATCGGAGATTCATTGAGAATTTTTCCAAAATTGCGAAGCCAATGACGGAGTTATTGAAGAAGGATACCAAATTTAAATGGACAAAAGAATGTGAGGCAAGTTTTCAGGAGTTAAAGAAGCGTTTGACGACAGCCCCAGTACTGATTCTGCCGGATATACGTAAAGAGTTTCAAGTGTACTGCGACGCCTCTCGCCTAAAACTTGGGAGTGTGCTTGTGCAGGACGGAAGAGTTGTTTCGTATGCTTCACGACAACTAAAACCGCATGAATTGAATTATGCCACGCATGATTTGGAGTTAGCAGCTGTAGTGCATGCGCTCAAGACTTGGAGACATTACCTTATTGGAAATCGTTGTGATGTGTACACGGATCATAAGAGTTTGAAGTACATTTTCACACAGAAGGAGTTGAACCTTAGGTAGAGGAGATGGTTGGAGCTTATAAAGGATTATGATATGAAGCTTCATTATCATCCAGGCAAGGCTAATGTCGTAGCCGACGCTTTGAGCCGGAAGAGTTATGTCAACACACTCATAAGCGCATGATTGCCAAAGGAGTTGGCAAAGGATCTCAGATAACTTCAAGTGGAGATTATCCCTAGAGGTTTTGTTGCAACAATAGAGGTTCAGTCTACATTGTTAGGAAAGATTCGAGAAGCTCAGAAGGATGACAAAGAGATTACTGAGATAAAGGAGAGAATGGGCAAAGGAAAGGCCAAAGGTTTTCGTGAGGACGAGCATCACACCTTATGGTTTGAGGACCGTATTTATGTGCCCAATAATACAGAGATCAGGAAGTTAATACTTCAGGAGGCTCATGACTCACCATACTCAATACACCCCAGAAACACCAAGATGTATTTGGATCTCAAGGAGCATTTCTGGTGGACTGGTATGAAGAAAGATATTGCCGAGTATGTAGCCGTATGTGATGTATGTCAGAGAGTGAAGGCTGAACATCAAAAGCTAGCAGGATTGTTACAACCTATGCCAATACCCGAATGGAAGTGGGATAAACTTGGCATGGATTTTATCACCGGATTACCCAGGACCAAATCAGGATATGATTCTATATGGGTAGTAGTTGATCGCTTGACCAAAGTGGCTCACTTTATCCCAGTGAAAACCACCTATACAAGTGCGAAGTTGGCCAAGATATACATGACCAGGATCGTCTGTCTGCATGGAGTTCCAAGGACCATAGTATCAGATAGAGGAACACAGTTTACCTCAAAGTTTTGGTATCAATTACACCAAACTTTGGGAACAAGGTTGGAGTTCAGTACAACATTCCACCCGCAGACGGATGGAGAGACCGAGAGAGTCAACCAGATTCTGGAGGATATGTTGCGAGCCTGTGCGCTAGATTATGGATCTAGTTGTGTAACGCCCCGAGACCGATGTGCCAGGTGTCGTCCAGTTATTCGTTGTTGTTACCATGTCATTGCTTGCGTGTCATGCATTGCATATCATGTCATCATGTGCATTTCATTTGCATACGTGTTCGTCTCATGCATCCGAGCATTTTTCCCGTTGTCCGTTTTGCAATCCGGCGCTTCGTTCTCCTCCGGTGGTCAATTCTACCTTTCTTTCATGCGTGGGGATTAAACATTTCCGGATTGGACCGAGACTTGTCATGCGGCCTTGGGTTACTACCGGTAGACCGCCTGTCAAGTTTCGTGCCATTTGGACTTCGTTTGATACTCCAACGGTTAACCGAGGGACCGAAAAGGCCGTGTGTGTGTTGCAGCCCAACACCGCTCCAATTTGGCCCAAAACCCACCTAACTCTGCTCCATCATCTAGAGCGTTCGATCATGATCGTGTGGCCGAAAACCGCACCTCATTTGGACTCTCCTAGCTCCCTCTACCTATAAATATGTGGCCATCCCCGAAATTTTCGCGGATGAACCCTAAAAACTCCTCTCGTGCCGCCGGACGTGTCCACGCCGCGCCGGACGTGTCCACCACCCGCCGCCACCTCAGCCGCGCCGCCGCTCTGGGCCAATCCCCGCGCGCCACCTGGCCTCCTCCTCTCTCCTTCGCCGCCACGAGCCCGCGCGGCCTAGATCTGGCCCGCGGGGCCCGGATTCGCCGCCACCCGACCGTGCGCCCCCGCGCCTCCGCCCACCGTTCATTGCCGGCGCCGCCCATCGCCGCCTCCGCCCTACGCCGCCGCTGCCTTGCGCCTCGCCGCGCTGCCGCACGCGCTCCACCACCGCCGCCCCTCGCCTCCGTCCGCCACGCCGCCGCAAGCACCGCGCCTCGCCACCTGAGACGCCGGCCATCTCCTCCGCCGCCTCGTCGCGCGTCACCGCCGCCCTCTGCGTCGTCCCTCGTTGCCGGAACCTCGCCGGAGTTCGCGCCACCTCGCCGGAGTTTCGGTCCGGCCGGATCTGGATCAGATCCACCAACCCCGCCATCCAAACGCCTCCCCATTTCCCGGATCTAGCCATCCCACACCACCTCATCCCGCGTTGACTTTTTGCGGAGGTAAAATTCCACTAAGTCCCAGATTTCTCAGATCCAAGTGCCTCTGTTCATAGCTCCGTAACTTTGCATCCGTAGCTCCGATTCATGCATATACCATATCAAAATGTTCATCTCAGAGAGTACATTATTTCATTCCATTGCATCATTTTCATTTGAGCTCATCTTGATGCCTGAAATGCTGTTAGAAGAGGGATAGTTGAGTTAATTGTCAGCTCTACTACTCCGTTTAGCTTTTTGTCATTTTTGCCATGATTAATGTGTGCATGATATGCCCTGATGCTCTACATGTGTTTTGTTAAGGGTTTTGTCATTTTTCCAGAGG
Source organism: Triticum dicoccoides (assembly GCF_002162155.2). Taxonomy (NCBI): domain Eukaryota; kingdom Viridiplantae; phylum Streptophyta; class Magnoliopsida; order Poales; family Poaceae; genus Triticum; species Triticum dicoccoides. The sequence goes on from NC_041384.1 coordinate 266,653,871, forward strand.
TGCAAACCATGTATTTTTGTGATGTGTGTGGTGACTTGTGCAAGCTTGCAAAGTGGTGCACTTGCTAATTCTGTTTTCAGGGACTTAGTGATTTCACTAAGTCCTGGAGCTGTTTATCTCATGTTGCCATATGTTCATGTTGTTTCCTAGTGATCCGTGCCTCTTTTGAGGATGATCAGTAAGGGAGTTTTGTTAATATTGTAGTGCTCTATCCATCCATGTCTTTGTTTGCATTTATGGAGCAACCTAGCTTGAGTCAATCGAGCTCTACTTTTGCTACTTTGTGAATCTGGGCAGATTGTCAACTTGTTTGCAATTTTGCCGGTGATGTTGTAGTTGATCCGTGCATGCTATGCCATTGTTCTTGCCTTATCTAGCTTGAATTTTGTGGCTTCTTGATGGATGTATGCTTGTCTTTCCATGACTTGCTCTGTAGTGAGTGCATCGAGCTCGTAAACATGCCTACTTGAGTTATATTTCAGCATGTGTCAGTTTTTCACTAAGTCTGAAACTGATTATGTTTTTGCTATGTTCACTTGCTTGCAATTGTATTTTCTGATCCCTTTTGACTCAAGGTCACTAAGGGACTTTTGTTAAGCTCTTTGAGTAGCTCCATGCCATGCTTTACTTTGTCATGTTCAGGTCCTGTAGCATGTAGTTTTGTTGCTCCGAAGAGGGCTACCTGATCTGAAATTCCAGACAAGTGTTGATTTCACAAAGTCTGAGATCTGTTTGCCATTTGCATTTTTGCCATGCTTGTTTGAACCTGTTAATGGATGATTTGGCCGTAGCTCAGTGCTAGACTTTTGTTAAGAATCTTGTGTGCATCCCTGCCATGTATTTTGTTGCCATGTTTGAGTGCTGTAGCATGTTCATTTCTTTGCATTTAGATGCCTACTTGCTGTAAATCGCAGACCGGTGTCATTTTTGAACCGCTTGCCATTTCCAAACCTTAACTCCGATTCCGGCGTTCTTTATATCGTTTTCAAGCGATTGCATCTCATCTTTCCAGTGGCACACTTGGATTTCCAATTTGAGGCCAGGTTCATGCATTTCCTGTCATATCTTGCATTTTGCATCCCGCATCGCATCCCGCATAGCATATCATCATTGCATCATATTGCTTGGCCTTGCACGTGGTTGATTGTATCCTTGTTGCTTGTTTGTCTTGTTTGGGTAGAGCCGGGAGACGAGTTCGCTAACGAGGAGCCCGTTGAGTTTGCTTTCGAGGATCCAGTCAATTCTGACAACTGTGCAGGCAAGATGATCATACCCTCGAAATCACTACTATCTTTGCTATGCTAGTTTGCTCGCTCTTTTGCTATGCCAATGCTACGATGCCTACCATTTGCTTGCAAGCCTCCCAAATTGCCATGTCAAACCTCTAACCCACCATTGTCCTAGCAAACCGTTGATTGGCTATGTTACCGCTTTGCTCAGCCCCTCTTATAGCGTTACTAGTTGCAGGTGAAGATCAGAGGCCGTTCCTTATTGGAATATTTATTTTCCTGTTGGGATACCATCATATTATCTTGTTATCTTAATGCATCTATATACTTGGTAAAGGGTGGAAGGCTCGGCCTCTTGCCTAGTGTTTTGTTCCACTCTTGCCGCCCTAGTTTCCGTCATATCGGTGTTATGTTCCCGGATTTTGCGTTCCTTACGCGGTTGGGTTATAATGGGAACCCCTTGATAGTTCGTCTTGATTAAAGCTTTTCCAGCAATGCCCAACCTTGGTCTTACCATTTTCCACCTAGCCTCTTTTTCCCTCGAGTTTCTGGAGCCCGCGGGTCATCTTATTTTAAACCCCCCCGGGCCAGTGCTCCTCTGAGTGTTGGTCCAAACTAGAGTCCTGTGCAGCGCCCCCTCGGGGAAACTCAAGGTTTGGTTTTAGTTGTATGGAGCGCTCATCTGAGTGTGCCCTGAGAAAGAGATATGTGCAGCTCCTATCGGGATTTGTCGGCACATTCGGGCGGTGTTGCTGGTCTTGTTTTAACCTGTCGAAGTGTCTTGAATTATCGAGATACCGAGTCTGATCAGAATGTCTTGGGAGGAGGTATATTCCTTCGTTGACCGTGAGAGCTTGTCATGGGCTAAGTTGGGACTCCCCTGCAGGTATTTGAACTTTCGAAAGCTGTGCCCGCGGTTATGGGCAGATGGGAATTTGTTAATGTCCGGTTGTAGATAACTTGAACCTTAACTTAATTAAAATGAATCAACTGAGTGTGTTACCGTGATGACCTCTTCTCGGCGGAGTCCGGGAAGTGGACACGGTGTTGGAGTAATGTTTGCGCAGGTTGCTCTCTAGTTTCTCGCTCGTGCTTTGCCTCCTCTTCCCGCTCTCTTTTGCGAATAAGTTAGCCACCATATTTGCTAGTCTCTTGCTGCAGCTCCACCTATATTTACCTTGCCTTACCTATAAGCTTAAATAGTCTTGATCGCGAGGGTGCGAGATTGCTGAGTCCCTATGGCTCATAGATTACTATTACACCAGATGCAGGGCCTGATGATTCCGCTCCAGGAGACGCGTATGAGCTCAAGTGGGAGTTCGACGAAGACTCTCAATGTTACTATGTTTCCTTTCGCGATGATCAGTAGTGGTGCCCAGTTGGGGGTGATTGGGACCGTGTCGCATGTTGGGTTCTCTTTTATTTTGGCGCCGTAGTCGGGCCATGAGTGTCTGGATGATGTATGTTATTTATGTACTTGTTTGACGTGGCGAGTGTAAGCCAACTATGTTATCTCCCCTTTATGATTTATATTACATGGGATGTTGTGAAGATTGCCTAACTTGCGACATATGTCTTCAATGCGATTATGCCTCTAAGTCGTGCCTCGACACGTGGGAGATATAGTCGCATCGAGGGTGTTACAAGTTGGGATGACAATTTTCCCTACACGGAGTTCTCATACAACAATAGCTATCAAGCCAGTTTAAAGATGGCACTGTTCGAAGCCCTATATGGACGAAGGTGCAGAACACCGTTGTTATGGGATGAAGTTGGAGACCGTCCGTTGTTTGGACCATATTTGATCAAGGAGTCTGAAGAAAAGGTTAAGTTGATTAGAGATAGACTGAAGATAGCTCAGTCCAGGCAGAAGAGTTATGCAGACTCGAAACACAAGGAAATAACCTATGAAATTGGAGATAGAGCATATCTGCGAGTGTCACCTCTGCGAGGAGTGAAACATTTTGGAGTTACAGGAAAATTAGCCCCGAGATTTGTAGGACCGTACCGAATTTTGGAACGTATGGGAGAAGTTGCCTACAAGTTGGAGTTACCTGAAGGACTGTCAGGATTTCATGATGTGTTTCATGTTTCCCAGTTGAAGAAGTGTCACGCTGGGATGGCCGATATACCACTAAGAGATACGGTTCCCTCGGAGGCGATTCAGTTGGACAATGATCTGACCTACGAGGAGAAGCTAGTCAGGATTCTTGAATTTGCCAGCCGAGTCACACGCAGCAAGGTTATCAAGTTTTGCAAAGTTCAGTGGAGTCACCATACCGAGGATGAACCCACCTGGGAACGAGAGGATGATCTTCGCAAAGACCACCCGCACATATTTTCTAGCCAACCCGAATCTCGAGGGCGAGATTCATCTTAAGGGGGGTAGGTTTGTAACATCCCAAATTTTCAATTTGGAATGTTATACATAGATCATTCATGCATATCATATTTTATTGCATTTCGTTTCGCGATCCTCGAAATCCTAAGCAACTCAAGGACCCTCGGAGAGAGAGTTGGGGATTTCCCTGTTTTCATATTTGAGTTTTATCAAATATGGAAACGAGGATTTTTGGCTTTAATTATTTATCTCTCCAAAAATATTTCATATTAAAATATATGAGAGGAGATAATATGACTTCTCCAAAATAAATGAAATATTGGAGGAAAAATATTAAAATCAAATATTTGATTTTATTCGGAGTTTATTGCTATTTTATTTGAATTAGAAAAATTGCACGTTTTTCAAAGTTGCATTTTAGGGCCAAGAAAGTGTTCATCTCGTTCTAACTATTATATTTAGACGGTGAAAATTTGTTTTGGCATTTTTAGTTTTTTATTTTATTTTATAGGAATTTTTAGTTTCGGCGAAATTATTAAAAAAAAGATTTTCCTCCGCCGACTGGGCTGAAGCCCAAGTCAGCCGGCCCATCTCCCCGCGTCGTCTCCTTCCAGGAGAACGGGAGCGCGCTGCCGTCCGCGAGGCTGAGTCTGGCTGGGACTCTCCCTCCTCGCGCCGCTTGCCCCCTCGCCCAAGCAAGCACCCCCTCCTATAAGTACCGCGCCCCCGCCCCCGCCCCCGATTCCCGCCACCACCGCCGCACCCCGCCGCAACGGAGCCGTCCCGCGCAGCCCCGCCTTTGCCGCACCGCCGAGCGCCACTGCCGCGCCGCCCACCGCTGCAGCCCCGCCTCACCGAAGTCGCCGCCCCGCCTCCCCGGACCTCGCGGGAGGTAAAGCCGCCGTTCGGTTTTCTAAAAGAACCGATCCGGTTTTTTTAGAACACCCTAGGTTTTTTAATAGATCGGTTCACCGATTTTTCTCAGATTCGTTATTTAGCGGACGTTCATCCGTACGTTCGTTTTAACAAACGGTGTTCACTCATTAGCCACAGACAGCGAACGGTCGTTAGCCTATTCGTCAGTTTTTCTTTTTCCCAGATTTTCCGCGATTATTTTCGATCGCGATTTATGATCCAATTTTCATTTTAGTTTATCTTTTCGCTCATTTGTTGGAAATAGGCGATTCAAGCGCCTAGATATTCGTCTCGAAACCCTCTTTCTATTTAATCAAGTTGAACAAGGTTTTGATACTATAAAATTTGAATTTAGTCCAGAATAGTAAACGGACCTTGTTTCTTTCGCAGTTTGAGTTTTGTTGCCCCGTTTGATTCAATTCTTTTTGCAAACCGGAGTTCTTAAGTTGAACTTTCTGGTTAGACCTTCTTATTTGAGTTTTATCCATGCTTCTTTGCTTGATTGCTTATGTATGCTATTGTTTGTTTGCGATAGAACACCTGCAGTGCGAAGCGTGCTACTTCGAATCTTTAGGTTTTGCGGATCATCAGCAAGGCAAGTAACACTGATCATACCCCTTTATCACCTAGTTTTTATGCATTAGCTCCAATCCTCAAACATTGCATGATTAGGATGTGATTAACTTGTGGGTTGGGAAGTAGTTAATGAGGTAGAACCTATTGCCCTGTTATTATCAAACCCTTGGGAGTTACTTCTACGTATTGCTTATATTGATAGGCTATGCTCGTAGGCGTGGTTTGGGTGAGTGAAATCCATGACAGATGTGAGATTGTTATTCAATGGTTCAACTTAAGGTGGCAACTTGAATACACATATGACTGGATTGTTTGTCGAGCACTTGGAGAATCCAGTGTTGTCCTAGGATATCCCGGAGTACCCGTGTGATAATCCTAAGGTCTGCCACCCAAGCTCAAAGGGAACTGAGATATTTCATGCTAGAAACTTCCGTGTGCAGCCACATGCTATTATGGGCTCTAGCATAGCTGAGTAAGTTACATGAGCTCTCGAAGAGGTGGATCAGCAGGTAGAGGGATGTAGGTTGGTATGGTCTGCTCGGAGTGAAGAGTAAATGTTTCTGAAAGACTGTGTCTCGGTCATCCGTTTCTCAAACACCCTGTAGTGCGAGAAATCCAACGGAGGAGATCGGGTCTTGTGGGGAAAAGTGCACAAACCTCTGCAGAGTGTACAATCTAATCATGGTTAGCCGTGTCCCCGGTTATGGACAATTCTTGAGTATCTAGTACTTGTATTATCATATGTATCTCATCACTCTAAATTAATATTGTTGGGTTGATAATTACTTTTCATTGGGATTGAGTTGGAGGAACCTTCTCAGTTTCAACTACCATGATAGTTAAATAAAATCTATTCCTTTGTTGTAGGAAAAAATTGGCTTTTCACAAAAACTATAACCATAGAACTTTCCACCAGCCAAATATGCATGTAGTGATAGCATTATTTTGTTCTTGCTCTGCCGTGTTATATTGCCAGCATATTCCATGTGCTGACCCGTTTTTGGGCTGCAACGTATTATGTTGCAGACTTTTCAGACGAGGAGTAAGGTTCGTTAGGTCGTTGCCATGCAGCTCAACTATGCCGTTGGAGTTGATGGACTCACTTTATCTTCCAAGCCTTCCGTTGTTATCATATTAGATGGCCTTAAGCCATATTTATTGTAATAAGTTCTCTTTTGAGACATTCGATGTAATAAGTGTGTGATTGCTACTCTGTTATAAATCCTTCGAGTACTGTGTGAGTCAGCATTACTGATCTAGGGATGACACTGAAGCACAGAGACTTGAATATTTGAGGTCGGGTCGCTACAGGTGGTCCGTGTTCATCTGATCATCATCTACTTCTTGTGCTAGCTCAATGCTAAGTTTCCATTAATTGATGGCGTTTTCTGAACACGCCACCATTTCCCGACACCCTACTATATTACGCATAGGGAGCGCGCGACGCACTGAGGAGACAAGCGTAGCTTGTAGAACATCCACCTTTTCCAAGCGTGCCAACCCACCAAAGCGTCGCCTCTGCCATCAACCTCGTTGACGAGGAAAACGAGCAGGCGTTGCTACCTCTCTAGCACTGCGTTGGTTTTCCCTTGAAGAGGAAAGGGTGATGCAACAAAGTAGCGTAAGTCTTTCCCTCAGTTTTTGAGAACCAAGGTATCAATCCAGTAGGAGGCCACACGCAAGTCCCTCGTACCTACACAAACAAATAAGAACCTCGCAACCAACGCGATAAAGGGGTTGTCAATCCCTTCACGGTCACTTACGAGAGTGAGATCTGATAGAGATGATAAGATAATATTTTTGGTATTTTTATGATAAAGATTAAAAGTGAAGATTGCAAAATAAAATAGATTGGAAACTTATATGATAAAAGATAGACTCGGGGGCCATAGGTTTCACTAGTGGCTTCTCTTAAGATAGAATAAGTATTACGGTGGGTGAACAAATTACTGTTGAGCAATTGATAGAAAAGCGAATAATTATGAGAATATCTAGGCATGATCATGTATATAGGCATCACGTCTGTGACAAGTAGACTGACACCTGCCTGCATCTAGTACTATTACTCCACACATCAACCGCTATCCAGTATGCATCTATAGTATTAACTTCATAGGAACAGAGTAACACATTAGGTAAGATGGCATAATGTAGAGGGATAAACTCAAGGAATGTGATATAAACCCCATATTTTTATCCTCGATGGCAACAATACAATACGTGTTGTTTCCCTTTCTGTCACTGGGATCGAGCACCGCAAGATTGGACCCAAAGCTAAGCACTTCTCCCATTGCAAGAAAGATCAATCTAGTAGGCCAAACCAAATTGATAATTCGAAGAGACTTGCAAAGATAACCAATCATACATAAAATATTTTAGAGAAGAATCAAATATTGTTCATAGATAGACTTGATCATAAACCCACAATTCATCGGATCTCGACAAACACACCGCAAAAGAGTTACATCGAATAGATCTCTAAGAAGATCGAGGAGAACTTTGTATTGAGATTCAAAGAGAGAGAAGAAGCCATCTAGCTAATAACTATGGACCCGAAGGTCTAAAGTAAACTACTCACACATCATCGGAGGGGCCATGGAGTTGATGTACAGGCCCTCCGTGATTGATGCCCCCTTCGGTGGACCTCCGGAAAAGGCCCCAAGATGGGATCTCTTCGATACAGAAGGTTGCGGCAGAGGAAATTGGGTTTCATGGTGCTCTTGGATTTTTTTTCAGGGTATATGAGTATATATAGGAGGAAGAAGTAGGTCGTTTGAGTCACGAGGGGCCCACGAGGGGGGAGGGCACGCCCAGGGGGTAGGTGCGCCCCCTGCCTCGTGGACTCCTCGTTGATTGCTTGACCTCTACTCCAAGTCCTCTGGATCAGGTTTGTTCCAAAAATAACTCTCCCAAAAGTTTCATTCCGTTTGGATTATGTTTGATATTCCTTTTCTGTGAAACACTGAAATAGGCAAAATAACAACAATTGCACTGGGCCTTGGGTTAGTAGGTTAGTCCAAAAAATAATATAAAAGTGTAAAATAAAGCCCATTAACATCCAAAATAGATAATATAATAGCATGGAACAATCCAAAATTATAGATAAGTTGGAGATGTATCAAGCATCCCCAAGCTTAATTCCTGCTCGTCCTCGAGTAGGTAAATTATAAAAACAGAATTTTTGATTTGGAATGCTACCTAGCATAATTCTCAATGTAATTCTTTTTATTGTGGCATGAATATTTAGATTTGAAAGATTCAAGACAAAAGTTTAATGTTGACATAAAAATAATAATACTTCAAGCATACTAACTAAGCAATTATGTCTTCTCAAAATAACATGGCCAAAGAAAGTTATCCCTACAAAATCATATAGTCTGGCTATGCTCTATCTTCACCAAACAAAGTATTTAAATCATGCACAATCCCGATGACAAGCCAAGCAATTGTTTCATGCTTTTGATGTTCTCAAACTTATTCAATCTTCACGCAATACATGAGCGTGAGCCATGGACGTAGCACTATATGTGGAATAGAATGGTGGTTGTGGAGAAGACAAAAGGGAGAAGATAGTCTCACATCAACTAGGCATATCAATGGGCTATGGAGATGCCCATCAATAGATATCAATTTGAGTGAGTAGGGATTGCCATGCAACGGATGCACTAGAGCTATAAGTGTATCAAAGCTCAAAAAGAAACTAAGTGGGTGTGCATCCAGCTTGCTCGCTCATGAAGACCTAGGGTATTTGAGGAAGCCCATCATTGGAATATACAAGCCAAGTTCTATAATGTAAAATTCCCACTAGTATATTAAAGTGATAACATATGAGACTCTCTATCATGAAGATCATGGTGCTACTTTGAAGCACAAGTGTGGAAAAAGGATAGTAACATTGTCCCTTCTCTCTTTTTCTCTCATTTTTTTATTTGGGCCTTCTTCTCTCTCTTTTTGGCCTCTTTTTTTCTTTTCTTTCTATTTTCGTCTGGAGTCTCATCCTGACTTGTGGGGGAATCATAGTCTCCATCATCCTTTCCTCACATGGGACAATGCTCTAATGATGATCATCACACTTTATTTACTTACAACTCAAGAATTACAACTCAATTCTTAGAACAAAATATGACTCTATGTGAATGCCTCCGGCAGTGTACCGTGATATGCAATGACTCATGAGAGACATGTATGAAAGAATTATGAATGGTGGCTTTGCCACAAATACGATGTCAACTACATGATCATGCAAGGCAATATGACAATGATGATGCATGTCATAATAAATGGGACAGTGGAAAGTTGTGTGGCAATATATCTCGGAATGGCTATGGGAATGCCATAATAGGTAGGTATGGTGGCTGTTTTGAGGAAGGTATATGGTGGGCTAATGGTACCGGCGAAAGTTGCATGGTACTAGAGAGGCTAGCAATGGTGGAAGTGTGAGAGTGCGTATAATCCATGGACTCAACATTAGTCATAAAGAACTCATATACTCCCTCCGTAAACTAATATAAGAGCGTTTAGATCACTAAAGTAGTAATCTAAACACTCTTACATTAGTTTACGGAGGGAGTACTTATTACAAAATTTTATTAGCTATCGCATCAAAGTACTACGCGCATGCTCCTAGGGGGATAGATTGGTAGGAAAAGACCATCGCTCGTCCCCGACCGCCACTCATAAGGAAGACAATCAATAAATATATCATGCTCCAACTTCATCACATAACGGTTCACCATACGTGCATGCTACGGGAATCACAAACTTTAGAAGAAATATTTCTCAAATTCACAACTAATCAACTATCATACTCTAACATTACCACCTTCATATCTCAAAATAATCATCAAGTATCAAACTTCTCATAGTATTCAATGCACTTTTTATGATAGTTTTTATTATACCGATCTTGGATGCCTATCATATTAGGACTAAATTCATAACCAAAGAAAATTACCATGCTGTTTTAAAGGACTCTCAAAATAATATAAGTGAAGCATGAGAGATCAATAATTTTTATAAAATAAAACCACAATCGTGCTCTAAAAGATATAAGCGAAGCACAAGCGCAAAATTATCTAGCTCAAAAGGTATAAGTGAAGCACATAGAGTATTCTAATAAATTACGATTCATGTGTGTCTCTCCCAAAAGGTGCGTACAGCAAGGATGATTGTGGTAAACTAAAAAGCAAAGACTCAAATCATACAAGACGCTCCAAGCAAAACACATATCACGTGGTGAATAAAAATATAGCTCCAAGTAAAGTTACCGATGGACGAAGATGAAAGAGGGGATGCCTTCCGGGGCATCCACAAGCTTACGCTTTTGGTTGTCCTTGGATTTTACCTTCGAGTGCCTTGGGTATCCCCAAGCTTAGGCTCTTGCCTCTCCTTGTTCCATAATCCATCAAATCTTTACCCAAAACTTGAAAACTTCACAACACAAAACTTAAAAGAAAATCTCGTGAGCTCCGTTAGTAAGAAAACAAACCAACACTTCAAGGTACTATAATTAACTCATTATTTACTTATATTGGTGTTAAGACTATTGTATTCCAACTTTTATATGGTTCATAAACTCTATTACTAGCCATAGATTCATCAAAATAAGCAAACAACACACGAAAAAACAGAATCTGTCAAAAACAGAACAGTCTGTAGTAATCTTTAGCTTTCGAATACTTCGGGAACCCCAAAAATTCTAAACTAAATTTCTGGACGGGGGGAAATTATCTATTAATCATCTTGAAAATAATTAACCAAATATCACTTTCCAGTAAAAAATGGCAGCAAATCTCGTGAGTGCTAAAGTTTCTGTTTTTTACAGCAAGATCGCAAAGACTTTCCCCAAGTCTTCCCAAAGGTTCTACTTGGCACAAACACTAATTAAAAGCATAAAACCACATCTAAACAGAGGCGAGATGAATTATTTATTACTAAGCAGAATAAAAAATCAAGAAACAAAAAATAAAATTAGGTTGCCTCGCAACAAGCGTTATCGTTTAACGCCCCTAGCCAGGCATAAAAGCAAGGATAGATCTAGGTATTGTCATCTTTGGTATGAAATCCATAAGTGGCCCTCATAATAGACTCATAAGGTAATTTAATTTTATTTCTAGGAAAGTGTTCCATGCCCTTCCTTAACGGAAATTGGAATCTAATATTCCCTTCTTTAATATCAAAAATTGCACCAACCGTTCTAAGGAAAGGTCCACCAAGAATAATAGGACATGAAGGATTGCAATCAATATCAAGAACAATGAAATCTATGGGCACATAATTCCTATTTGCAACAATAAGAACATCATTAATTATTCCCATAGGTTTCTTAATGGTGGATTCCGCAAGATGCAAGTTTAAAGAACAATCATCAAATTCAGGGAAACCTAGCAAATCGCACAAAGTTTATGAATCGTGGAAACACTAGCACCCAAATCTCATAAAGAAAATCATGCATGATCTTTAATTTTAATTTTAATAGTAGGTTCCCACTCATCATAAAGTTTTCTAGGGATAGAAATTTCCAATTCAAGCTTTTCTTCATAAGATTGCATTAAAGCATCAATGATATGTTTAGTAAAAGCTTTATTTTGACTATAAGCATGCCGAGAGTTTAGCGCGGATTGCAGCAAGGAAATACAATCTATCAAAGAGCAATTGTCATAATTAAATTCCTTGAAATCCAAGATAGCGGGTTCATTGCTATTTAAAGTTTTGACCTCTCCAATCCCACTTTTATCAATTTTTGCATCAAGATCTGAAAACTCCGAATCATTGGGACACCTTCTAACTAAAGTTGACTCATCTCCAGTCCCATAATTATCAAGATTCATATTGCAAAAGAAAGATTTAATAGGGGACGCATCAATAACTTTTAGATCTTCATCCTTATTACCATCAAGTTCTTCCGGTTTGGCGTCCATCCTATTAACTAAGGTGGCCTGTTTATCCGAAATTTGGGCTATTAAGTTTTCAAGATGATTTAACTGAGATTGCAAACCATAAAATTCTTTAGACATATCATCGAGCTCTTTATTCATGTACCCTATAAAACTTTTTTGTTCTTTAAGCTTGTTTCTGAAGAAATTATTATGCTAAAACTGCAAGGACATAAAACTTCTAACATTGTTTTCAATTTCTTCCAACCTTCTAAGGTGAGGATAAAAAACTTTTGGTAAGGCCATCGCGGCAAACAATCCAACACACAAGCAAGCAAAAAAAAAGCAAAAAGAGACGAACTAGAAAAGAGAAACGGAACGGAAAAAGAGGGAAAATAAAATGGCAAGGGTGAAGTGGGGGAGAGGAAAACGAGAGGTAAATGGAAAATAATGTAATATGAGGTATAAGAGTTTGTGATGGGTACTTGGTATGTCTTGACTTGTGCGTAGACTCCCCGGCAACGGCGCCAGAAATCCTTCTTGCTACCTCTTGAGCACTGCGTTGGTTTTCCCTTGAAGAGGTAAGGGTGATGCAGCAAAGTAGCATAAGTATTTCCCTCAGTTTTTGAGAACCAAGGTATCAATCCAGTAGGAGGCTACACGCAAGTCCCTCGTACCTACACAAACAAATCAGAACCTCGCAACCAACGCGATAAAGGGGTTGTCAATCAATTCACGGTCACTTACGAGAGTGAGATCTGATAGAGATGATAAGATAATATTTTTGGTATTTTTATGATAAAGATTAAAAGTAAAGATTGCAAAATAAAATAGATTGGAAACTTATATGATAAAAGATAGACCCGAGGGCCATAGGTTTTAGTAGTGGCTTCTCTCAAGATAGCATAAGTATTACGGTGGGTGAACAAATTACTATCGAGCAATTGATAGAAAAGCGAATAATTATGAGAATATTTAGGCATGATCATGTATATAGGTATCACGTCCGTGACAAGTAGACCGACTCCTGCCTGCATCTACTACTATTACTCCACACATCGACCGCTATCCAGCATGCATCTAGAGTATTAAGTTCATAAGAATAGAGTAACACATTAGGTAATATGACATGATGTAGAGGGATAAACTCAAGAAATATGATATAAATCCCATCTTTTTATCCTCGATGGCAACAATACAATACGTGTCGTTTCCCTTTCTGTCATTGGGATCGAGCACCGCAAGATTGAAACCAAAGCTAAGCACTTCTCCAATTGCAAGAAAGATCAATCTAGTAGGCCAAACCAAACTGATAATTCGAAGAGACTTGCAAAGATAACCAATGATACATAAAAGATTTCAGAGAAGAATCAAATATTGTTCAGAGGTAGACTTGATCATAAACCCACAATTCATCGGATCTCAACAAACACACCGCAAAAGAGTTACATCGAATCAAGAAGATCGAGGAGAACTTTTTATTGAGATTCAAAGAGAGAGAAGTAGCCATCTAGCTAATAACTACGGACCCGAAGGTCTGAAGTAAATTACTCACACATCATCGGACACTACAAAAAAATACACTTCCGTGATGATACGTGTTTGTCACAGTAGGTCATGTTTTTTTTCATCCATGTACATCCATGAAAAATTTATGACAGAATCAAGATAGTCATACATGTGCCGTCGTAGAAGTGTTCCATGACATTACCAAAATTATCATCACGGAAGTGTCCACTTCCATGACGATAAATCGCGCGTCACGGAAGTGCTTTCGTCAAGGGTGACCGACACGTTGCATCCACCGTAACGGAACGCCGTTAAGCTACCAGGTCGGGTTTTGGATCCGATAACCCGTTAACAGCCCCAACCAATGCGGATTTTCCACATGTAAAATCATCATTGGCTGGAGGAAACACGCGTCGGCTCATCGTCGGGTCAGATGTCATCCACTCATTGGACAGAAGGCGCCTATGATACGTGGACATGTGGCACGGCCCAACAGAGGCCCATTCCTGTGAAAAGGCTGGCCCATTTGACTTGGTCAAAAGGTGGCGGGCCGGCCCATGGAAAGCCTGTTAACGGCATGTTCACATATAGCCCATTTACAGCCCGCTAACCCAAGGCCCGTTACGCCCTATCCGAATTAGGCCCAGTGTCATCATCTGGGCCATCCAATATGATTCCAGCCCGTTTTCACTTCTGGCCCATTGTCGGTGTCAAAACCGGCGGATCTCGGGTAGCGGGTCCCGAACTGTGCGTCTAGGCCGGATGGGTAACAGGAGGCAGGGAACACGATGTTTTACCCAGGTTCGGGCCCTCTTGATGGAGGTGAAACCCTACATCCTGCTTGATTAATATTGATGATATGGGTAGTACAAGAGTAGATCTACCACGAGATCAAGGAGGCTAAACCCTAGAAGCTAGCCTATGGTATGATTGTTGTATATGGAGTTGATTGCCTACGGACTACAACCCTCCGGTTTATATAGACACCGGATAGGGTTAGGGTTACATAGAGTCGGTTACAATGGTAGGAGATCTTGAATATCCGCATCGCCAAGCTTGCCTTCCATGCCAAGGAAAGTCCCATCCGGACACGGGACGAAGTCTTCAATCTTGTATCTTCATAGTCCTAGAGTCCAGCTGAAGGTATAGTCCGGCTACCCGAACACCCCCTAATCCGGGACTCCCTCATTAGCCCCCGAACCAGGCTTCAATGACGACGAGTCCGGCGCGCAGATTGTTAGGCATTGCAAGGCGAGTTCTTCTCCATCATCCCTTCCTCTTCGGGGAAAACCAACGCAGTGCTAAAAGAGGCAGCAGTAGTGCATGTTAGACGTAAAAAAAATTTGATGGCCGTAAGAGGAAGCTATCTCCCGTTCGTCATCAAACATGCATTGTTCCCTCTCGGAACCACAAACCTTCTAGCGAGTTGCTCCGGTTTGTGAGGGGTGTGTGTCCAAACTTTTGTCAAACATGCCAATTTCTTTACCACATCATCTTGGTGGCATGACATTACATCAACCAGGGTTTCATGTGTTTCTGATTTTTTATTTTTTGGAATTAAAATGCCATGTCACTCCATGCTTAATTGTGTCATAGCCGTTAGACCAATATGTTTGAAAATTCCATCCAATTTACTGCACATGGAATTAAATCGCACACAAGTACACGAAATATGAGTTTTCAAACCGTTATGGTTAGTTGTTGCATGTACATGTAGTTCAAATTTCAATTACGGTCATTAACTGGCTAGAAAATCACTTAAATGTCTTAGGAGGTCAAATGACCCCTGAAATTTTCCAAAATTTGACATCACAGTTGTATTAGTACTACAAAATTTCTCATTCATTTAAAACACCATCCGTTGGCACTTTATTCCAAATTCATCTTTCACAGCTAATAAAAAATATCTACAACATCACACACAGTTGTTTTATAGGAACCTTTTGCGATGAAAATATCTGGGTCTATTCAAGTCTCCCTCCTTAAGCTTCGTCGGCTTGTCTGCTCTAGTGCCGGCAACCGCGGAATCCGCGAATCCCAATCCCATTCCCGCACCCCCTTCTTCAAAGATGACATCATCGAAACACTTCGTGAAGGCCTGTACGATGGCCGCGTTCCCCCGAGCGCCACCGCCTGTGCCGAGAGCACAGCCGCCTACGTCGAGAGTGCCGCCGCATCCACATTGAGCGCGGCGGCTTCCACCGAGAGGGCGTCTATGGCAGCCGACAGGGCAGCTGCAGCAGCCGAGACGGCTGCAACTGCTGCTGCGATGGTTGCTACAAATGCCGAGAGCGCTCGAGCTGCCGTCTGTGCCGCTGATGTCGCCCTGGCCCGGGTCGAGGCCATCCACGGCAAGATCGAGGATGCACATGCCAAGATATTCCAGGCCACCTCGGACTCCAGCATGCAACCGACGTTTGAAAAGGCGGCGGTGGCCATGGAGCACCTGCTTCCTCATGAGGTCGCCGAGCGGGAGCTGGAGATGCAGGAGGCGGCGGAGATCGAGGAGCGCCGGGAGAAGGAGTTGCGCGTGGCCGAGGTCAAGGTAGAGAAGAGTCTCTCCGTCGAGGAATCGGCGCTGGAGTACCAACGCGAGCTCTGGCGCAGCCACTACTACGAGTACTACAACCTTGAGCGCGGCACCGAGGAGGAGGACGAGGAAAAGGATGAGGACGCGGTCGACTTCAGTAGGGGGATGCGGAGTCCACCAATGGCGGCATGTCACCAGGACAAGTCATCGACATCTCATCTCACACCGGCGATGCATAGGCCGGCGCAGCGGCGGATTTTTAGTTATGCATACTTAGGCTTTGTTTTTAATGCTGGTCTTTTGTTAGAGAAATGTTTAGGTCAACTGGCTGTGTGTAATTACTAAAATTGCTAGATTCGGTAAGTGTGGTTTGTCTGTTGTACGCTCTTTTGTGTGCCCAAATTAGCAAGCGATGTTAAATTATGCAATGACGTACCCGGGGAAATTTCCACCAAAATTTGAATTATCAAACTCATCCCATGCACGTAAAGCAAAATAATCGTTTGTGATGCACACAATCGTTCAAAGTGAATGGTCCAGCAGCACCACATGCGTTTAAAGTGAATTTGCCCATGCCTTGAGACCAAAATTTGAATTATCAAACTCATCCCATGCATGTAAAGCAGAAGAATCGTTTGCGATGCACACAATTGTTCAAAGTGAATGGTTCGTTGGCACCGCGCGCAAAGTTTCCCTCCACATTTCCAAAATTTTGGCCTACCGCCAAAATATCTACCCCCACCCCCTTTTCTCCCCGACCACAAGTCACATTTCCCCTGTTTCCTCCTTCCTTCCTTCCTTGCTAAGTTATATCCGCTTCCTCGCTCTTGCTGTCTCGCATCCTACCGCTAGGGTCGCCATGGTCTTCTTCAAAGACATCTCCAACGGTTCCTCCTCCGGTGACTACTCCTTCACCACCCGGGTATGCCTCTCTTCTCTGTCTCGGGCTATGACTTGGAATGAAGGGTTTTTACCTGGAGGTCGATTTGAGTCGTTTCTTCCTCTTGTAGCTCCCTAAGACCATCAGTGGCAACGAATGGAGCGGGGTGGCTGAAGATCTATCTGCTCGTTGTCACCATCAATCTCCATGCGTGAAGCTAGTTGCGTTTCATTCTGTGGACAGTGGGAGGAAGTTTCTGGCATGTGCAAAGAAGGTTAGACCCTCTTTCATTGTTACAAATCATTTGATAGATGTGATTCAGACACTGTCACGGTCCCAACCCATTCATACCACACCTTCAACCAAATGCATCCTGAGATAGTGTCACAATTTGTACCTAGTATCTTAAATTGTTGCCATCTCATTAGTGGTGCCATTAGAAAATTATTTGGAACTGCTTCAGCAGTTTGTGCAACCAACTTTGGTCCACACATCCTAGCAACCAAGCAGTAAAATACTAAATATTTATGGAACCAAGGAACTGGGCATCAGAGCAACTACGTGCTTCGGAGTCTAGGTCCCTGATTTTTTTCCGCTGCATCGGCTCGCCAGTGCAGGGCACCGGTGCGAGATGTAGGAACAGTTGTCTTTACCCCAGTTTGTGCATACATAGTGGACGGCCTTAGTGCTATTAATTCTATATTACTAAATTTGTGCATGTACACACCTGTTAGTATCCATTTTCTGTCATCCAAACATTGTCGCTATGTTGTTGCAGTTATATTTACTTTCCTCATAAAATGTTCAATTTGTTATTTATTGTACATGAGTAAGAACTTGCAGCATCGTTGTAGTTAATTATAGCTTCTGATGTTCCAAAATTTGGTTGTTGTCTTAGTACCAATTATTTCATTTGCACATTGATCTTTTTGAGAAGATATGTCATAATTAACATGTTTCTTCAGTTTTTCAAAATAAGCATTGGTGATTTTCTATGTTGCTATAAACCCATTTCCCCTACAATTGTTACTGATCTACTTTTAAATATTATAGGATGAACGGAAGTGTTCTTACTTGGAGTGGGTTGATTAAGAGTGTCCACAGTATTTGAAGACCTGCCTAACGAAGATCTGGAGCATGTATGAGGAAGAGAACACACGTAGGCTTAGAGAAAGTCTTGTCAACACTAAAGCATATTTCAAGATGCGGGATAAAAAGTTGAAGGTGGAGAATGAGCTCAGATTTTTTAAATCAGACTTTGCTAAGATGGAGTTTGCGAAGGAGGAGGCACTTTCCCAGTTGGCCCGTGCAAAATGGGTTCTTACTGAACTAAAGCATAGCTGGATAAGACGAGCATGGATGATCTCGATTAGGGAAATGAATATATTGTTCTTATGAAGTTGAACTAGCTATATGTTGTACTGTGCTGTTTTCATGTAGCTACCGTATTGCGATATTCTAATATATTTATGTGCCTGATATGAAATTGGCAAACAGCTGTTCGATATGAAATGTGAATTTGCGTAATACTGGAATTATTAATTGTAAATTAATAAACCTGCTAAATGTGTCATGGATCTTTGCAAATGGTTCTAGCAGTAAAAGCGCTTGTGATGGATAGCCCAGTGCCACATAGTTTTCTTCATCAAATCGTGTGTGATATAGTTAATAAAAGCAAACAGTTAACCAAGGAAGACCGTGTGTGATAGTTACACCTTTCAGACACGAGCCTACACATAAAACCATGTGGGATGTACGTACGAACGGAAACGTTTTCCCTGGATTGACCGTGTGGGATGTAGATAAGAACGGAAACGTATTCCTTGGATTGACTGTGTGTGATATACATATGAACGAAAATGTTTTTCTTGGGATTCACCGTGTGAGATGTACATACCTACGGAAATGATTTTCTTGGATTACCGTGTGGGATGTACATACCTATGGAAATGATTTTCTCGGATTACCGTGTGGGATGTACATACCTACGGAAATGGTTGGGTTTCCATGCCTCGCCCAATCGCACATGGCCCAAGCCTGGGTCCAAGGAGGGCTGATACGTCTCCAACGTATCTATAATTTTTTATTGTTCCATGCTATTATATTATCTGTTTTGGATGTTTATGGGCTTTATTATACACTTTTATATCATTTTTGGGACTAACCTATTAACCCAGAGCCCAGTGCCAGTTTCTGTTTTTACCTTGTTTTAGGGTTTCGAAGAAAAGGAAAATCAAACGGAGTCCAATTGACCTGAAACTTCATGGAACTCATTTTTGGAAGGAAAGAAGCCCAGAAGACTTGAAGTGCACGTAAGGGAACCTTCAAGGAGGCCACGAGGTAGGGGGCGTGCCCACCCCCCCTAGGGCACACCCTCCACCCTCGTGGGCCCCTCGTGGCCCCCCTGACGTACTTCTTCCGCCTATATATCTCCATATACCCTAAAAACATCAGGGAGCACAAATAGGTCGGGAGTTCCGCCACCAGAAGCCTCCGTATCCACCGAAAGCCAATCTAGACCCGTTTCGGCACCCTGCCGGAGGGGGCAATCCCTCTCCCGTGGCCATCTTCATCATCCCGATGCTCTCCATGACGAGGAGGGAGTAGTTCTCCCTCGGGGCTGAGGGTATGTACCAGTAGCTATGTGTTTGATCTCTCTCTCTCTCTCGTGTTCTTGAGGTGATACGATCTTGATGTATCGCGGGCTTTGCTATTATATTTGGATCCTATGATGTTTCTTCCCCCCTCTACTCTCTTGTAATGGATTGAGTTTCCCCTTTGAAGTTATCTTATCAGATTGAGTCTTTAAAGATTTGAGAAAACTTGATGTATGTCTTGCCGTGCGTATCTGTGGTGACAATGGGATACCACGTGATTCACTTGATGTATGTTTTGGTGATCAACTTGCGGGTTCTGCCCATGAACCTATGCATAGGGGTTGGCACACGTTTTCGTCGTGATTCTCCGATAGAAACTTTGGGCCACTCTTTGAGGTTCTATGTGTTGGTTGAATAGATGAATATGAGATTGTGTGATGCATATCATATAATCATACCCACGGATACTTGAGGTGACATTGGAGTATCTAGGTGACATTAGGGTTTTGGTTGATTTGTGTCTTAAGGTGTTATTCTAGTACGAACTCTAGGGTTGTTTGTGAAACTTGTAGGAATAGCCCAACGGATTGATTGGAAAGAATAACTTTGAGGTGGTTTCGTACCCTACCATAATCTCTTTGTTCGTTCTCCGCTATTAGTGACTTTGGAGTTACTCTTTGTTGCGTGTTGAGGGATAGTTATGTGATCCAATTATGTTATTATTGTTGAGAGGACTTGCACTACTGAAAGTATGAACCCTAGGCCTTGTTTCAATGCATTGCAATACCGTTTACGCTCACTTTTATCATTAGTTACCTTGCTGTTTTTATAATTTCAGATTACAAATACCTTTATCTACTATCCATATACCACTAGTATCACCATCTCTTCGCCGAACTAGTGCACCTATACAATTTACCATTATATTGGGTGTGTTGGGGACACAAGAGACTCTTTGTTATTTGGTTGCAGGGTTGCTTGAAAAAGACCATCTTCATCCTATGCCTCCTACGGATTGATAAACCTTAGGTCATCCACTTGAGGGAAATTTGCTACTGTCCTACAAACATCTGCACTTGCAGGCCCAACAACGTCTACAAGAAGAAGGTTGTGTAGTAGACATCAAGCTCTTTTCTGGCGCCGTTGCCGGGGAGGTGAGTGCTTGAAGGTATATCTTTAGATCTTGCAATCGAGTCTTTTAGTTTCTTGTTTTATCACTAGTTTAGTTCATAAAAGAAAACTATAAAAAATGGAATTGAGTTCACCTCATACGCTTCATCTTTTTAATATCTTTCGTGAGTATGATGGAAAGGAAAATTGTGCTCAAGTGCTAGAAGAAGAAATCTATAAAATGTTTGGCACAAAATATGTGAATGATGAGCATGATTTCAATGTTGTTAGTATGATTTCCTTGAATATCCATGATGCTAATGATATGCAAAGCCACAAGCTTGGGGAAGCTATTTTTGATGAAGATGATATTTTTTGTCCCCCAAGTTTTGATGAGCAAATTTATTATGATGAAAGCATGCCTCCTATCTATGATGATTATTGTGATGACACGTATGCTTTAAAGAATAATGATAACCATGAAACTTGTCATCTTGATCTTAATTTTCAATCACATGATAGTTATTTTGTTGAGTTTGCTCCCACTATTATTCATGAGAAGAATTTTGCTTCTGTGGAGAGTAGTAAAATTTCTATGCTTGTAGACCATGAAAAGAATGCTTTATGTGATAGTTATATTTTTGAATTCATTCATGATGCTACTGAAAATTATTATGAGGGAGGAATATATGCTTGTAGGAGTTGCAATAATATCAAGTTTCCTCTTTATGTGCTTAAAGTTTTGAAGTTATGCTTGTTTTGCCCTCCTATGCTAGTTGATTATTGTTCCCACAAGTTGTTTGCTCACAAAATCCCTATGCATAGGAAGTGGGTTAGACTTAAATGTGCTAGTCATATTCTTCATGATGCTCTCTTTATGTTTCAATTCTTATCATTTATATGAGCATCATTGAAATCATCATGCCTAGATAGGGGCGTTAAACGATAGCGCTTGTTGGGAGGCAACCAAACTTTATTTTTGTTCCATGCTTTTTGTTCCTGTTTAGTAATAAATAATTCATCTAGACTCTGTTTATATGTGGTTTTATGCTTTTAATTAGTGTTTGTAACAAGTAGAACTTTTGGGAAGACTTGGGGAAAGTCTTGTTGATCATGCTATAAAAAACAGAATCTTTAGCGCTCACGAGAATTGCTGCCAGTTTTGTTTGGAAGTGTTATTTAGTTAATTCTTTTTTCAGATGATTAATAGATAAATTCCTCACGTCCAGCAATTTATTTTATAATTTTTGGGATTCCAGATCTTGCGCTAGCTACAGATTACTACAGACTGTTCTGTTTTTGATAGATTCTGTTTTTCGTGTGTTGTTTGCTTATTTTGATGAATCTATGGCTAGTAAAATAGTTTATAAACCATAGAGAAGTTGTAATACAGTAGGTATAACACCCATATAAATAAAGAATGAGTTAATTACAGTACCTTGAAGTGGTCTTTTGTTTTCTTTCGCTAACGGAGCTCACGAGATTTTCTACTTTAAGTTTTGTGTTGTGAAGTTTTCAAGTTTTGGGTAAGGATTTGATGGATTATGGAATAAGGAGTGGAAAGAGCCTAAGCTTGGGGATTCTAATGGCACCCCCAAGATAATCTAAGGACACCTAAAAGCCAAAGTTTGGGGATGCCCCGGAAGGCATCCCCTCTTTCGTCTACTTCTATCGGTAACTTTACATGGAGCTATATTTTTATTCACCACATGATATGTGTTTTGCTTGGAGAGTCAATTTATTTTGTTAGGATTTGCTTGCTGTTATTTGGAACAATGTTTTGCATCTTTTATTTCAATAAAAGTGGCATTGATAGCATTTACTATGCCTATTTTAGAAGTCCACATGTTGTTGTTTGAAAACAGAAAGTTTACCGCTGTTGCAATAATTCCCTAGAAAGTCAGAATGTGATAAAATGTTGAAACCTTTTGCATATTAAAATCTGATAAATTTACTACAGTGCGAATTTTCTTCCATAATTGTTTAAGCTAGGGAAGTATGGATGTTGCTGCATTCTTTACAGACTATACTGTTTAGGCAGATTGTTGTTATGTTTGCATATGTTTGCTTCTTTAATGATTCTATTTGAGGATAGGACTATTAAATATGCAGAGGCATTTAGTATGCAATGTTGAATAATAATTTTAGTGATTTGCTACAGTATAGTATGATAAGGTTTTGACAATGGTTTATACTAACTTATCTCACGATCCTTGTTGAGTTTTGTGTGGATGAAGCTTTTGAGATTTAGGGAGACCGTGATATGAGAGGAATTAAGGAGACACAAAAGCTCAAGCTTGGGGATGCCCAAGGAATCCCAAGATAATATTTCAAGAAGTCTCAAGCATCTAAGCTTGGGGATGCCCCGGTTAGCATCCCACCTTTCTTCTTCAACAACTATCGGTTAGTTTCGGTTGATCCTAAGTTTTTGCTTCTTCACATGATGTTTGCCATTCTTAGAATGTCATTTTATTTTGCTTTGCTTGCTGTTTGAATAAAATACCAAGATCTTAAATTATTAAATGTTAGAGAGTTTTCACATAGTTGCATAATTATTCGACCACTCATTGATCTTCACTTATATCTTTCGGAGTAGTTTGTCATTTGCTCTAGTGCTTCACTTATATCTTTTAGAGCATGGTGGTAGTTTTATTTTGAAGAAATAGATGAACTCTCATGCTTCACTTAGATTATTTTGAGAGTCTTAAATAGCATGGTAATTTTCTTAAAATCCTAATATGCTAGGTATTCAAGAATAATAAAATTCTCTTATGAGTGTGTTGAATACTAAGAGAAGTTTGATACTTGATGATTGTTTTGAGATATGGAGATGGTGATATTAGAGTCATGCTAGTTGAGTAGTTGTGAATTTGAGAAATACTTGTGTTGAAGTTTGTGATTCCCGTAGCATGCACGTACGGTGAACCGTTATGTGATGAAGTCGGAGCATGATTTATTTATTGATTGTCCTCCTTATGACTGGCGGTCGGGGTTGAGCGATGGTCTTTTCCTACCAATCTATCCCCCTAGGAGCATGTGCGTAATACTTTGCTTTGATAACTTGTAGATTTCCACAATAAGTATATGAGTTTTTTATGACTAATGTTGAGTCCATGGATTATACGCACTCTCACCCTTCCACCATTGCTAGCCTCTCTAGTACCACGCAACTTTCGCCGGTACCTTAAACCCACCATATACCTTCCTCAAAACAGCCACCATATCTACCTATTATGGCATTTCCATAGCCATTCCGAGATATATTGCCATGCAACTTTCCATTGTTCCATTTATTATGACACGCTCCATCATTGTCATATTGCTATGCATGATCATGTAGTTGACATTGTATTTGTGGCAAAGCCACCGTTCATAATTCTTTCATACATGTCACTCATGAGTCATTGCACATCCCGGTACACCACCGGAGGCATTCATATAGAGTCATATCTTATTCTAAGTATCGAGTTGTAATTCTTGAGTTGTAAGTAAATAAAAGTGTGATGGTCATCATTATTAGAGCATTGTCCCAGTGAGGAAAGGATGATGGAGACTATGATTCCCCCACAAGTCGGGATTAGACTCCGGACGAAAATAAATAAATAAAAGAGGCCAAAGAAGCCCAAATAAAAAAAGAGAAAAGAGGCCATAAAAAAGAGAAAGGCCCAAATAAGCAAAATAAAAAAATTAGAGAAAAAGAGAGAAGGGGCAATGCTACTATCCTTTTACCACACTTGTGCTTCAAAGTAGCGCCATGATCTTCATGATAGAGAGTCTCCTATGTTGTCACTTTCATATACTAGTGGGAATCTTTCATTATAGAACTTGGCTTGTATATTCCAATGATGGGCTTCCTCAAAATGTCCTAGGTCTTCGTGAGCAAGCAAGTTGGATGCACACCCACTAGTTTCTTTTATTGAGCTTTCATACACTTATAGCTCTAGTGCATCCGTTGCATGGCAATCCATACTCACTCACATTGGTATCTATTAATGGGCATCTCCATAGCCCGTTGACACACCTAGTTGATGTGAGACTATCTTCTCCCTTTTTGTCTTCTCCACAACCACCACTCTATTCCACCTATAGTGATATGTCCATGGTTGTAACGCCCACGATGCGGCTATATCTCCCACGTGTCGAAGCACGACTTAGAGGCATAACCGCATTGTAAGCAATGTCGCAAGTGAGGTAATCTTCACACAACCCATGTAATACATAAGGGAAAGAGATACATAGTTGGCTTACAATCGCCACTTCACACAATACATGAATAAAGCATTACATCATCCAGATACAGACAAGGTCTGACTACGGAACCAAAATAAAAGAAGACTACCCCAAATGCTACACAGATACCCGATCGTCCCAACTGGGCTCCACTACTGATCAACTGGAAACGGGACAACCTAACGAACTCGATCTTCATCGAGCTCCTCCTGAGCTTGGTTGCGTCACCTGCACGATATCATCGAGCACCTGCAAACTGGTTTTGGAAGTATCTGTGAGTCATGGGGACTCAGCAATCTCACACCCTCGCGATCAAGACTATTTAAGCTTATAGGTAGGGTAAAAGATATAAGGTGGAGCTGCAGCAAGCGACTAGCATATATGGTGGCTAACATACGCAAATGAGAGCGAGAGGAGAAGGCAAAGCACGGTCAAGAAACTATGATCAAGAAGTGATCCTAGAATAACCTACGCCAAGCATTACTCCAACACCGTGTTCACTTCCCGGACTCCGCCGAGAAGAGACCATCATGGTTACACACGCGGTTGATGTATTTTAATTAAGATCAACTTCAGGTTTTCTACAACCGGACATTAGCAAATTCCCATCTGCCCATAACCGTGGGCACGGCTTTCGAAAGTTCAAATCCCTGCAGGGGTGTCCCAACTTAGCCCATCACAAGCTCTCACGGTCAACGAAGGATATTCCTTCTAGCGGGAAGACCCGACCAGACTTGGAATCCCAGTTACAAGACATCCTCGACAATGGTAAAACAAGTCCAGCAAGACCACCCGTTGTGCCAACAAATCCCGTTAGGAGCTGCACATATCTCGTTCTCAGGGCACACCGGATAAGCTAAGCGTACGGGAGCCAACGTAACCCAAGTTGCCAAGGGACGGCCCCGCACGGTGCTCTGGGTTGGACCAACACTTAGAGAAGCACTGGCCCAGGGGTTTAATAAAGATGACCCTTGGGCTGGCCGACCCAAGGGAAAGAAAAGGCTAGGTGGCAAATGGTAAAACCAATGTTGGGCCTTGCTGGAGGAGTTTTATTCAAAGCGAACTGTCAAGGGGTTCCCATTATAACCCAACCGCGTAAGGAACGCAAAATCCGGGAACATAACACCGATATGATGGAAACTAGGGCGGCAAGAGTGGAACAAAACACCAGGCATAAGGCCGGGCCTTCCACCCTTTACCAAGTATATAGATGCATTAATTAAATAAGAGATATTGTGATATCCCAACAACATATCCATGTTCCAACATGGAACAAACTCCAATCTTCACCTGCAACTAACAATGCTATAAGAGGGGCTGAGCAAAGTGGTAACATAGCCAAACAACGGTTTGCTAGGACAAGGTGGGTTAGAGGCTTGGTTCAACAATATGGGAGGCATGATAAGCAAGTGGTAGGTATCACAGCATAGGCGTAGCAAAAGAGCGAGTAACTAGCAAGCAAAGATAGAAGTGATTTCGAGGGTATGGTCATCTTGCCTGAAATCCCGCAAGGAAGAAGAACGAGTCCATGAAGAAGACAAACGGATGTAGCCAACGTATCCTCACAAATGCAACGTTTCCGAAACCAACCCGAAGAAGCAACACCGGAAAGAAGCACACAACATAGTAAACAACCAACACATAACCAAGGCACGATGCACAATCAAGTATGATGCATGTCCGGTTTAATGAAGCATGGCATGGCAAAAATGGACAAACAATCCTACAAATTAAGTGGAGCTCAATGTGCATCGGGATGCATATTGACAAAACACCACATCCCATTATTTAGTTCGATCTCGTTTAGGTACTCAACAATATTAAATGTTGTTTAGCATGGCAAGGTGTGAAGCATAAGCAAACTAAACATTTAAGCAAGTTTAAATGAGGTCGGAAACAACAACAACAATTCCGGTAAAACCCCATATGCATATTTTAAGGTTTGGTACTGTTCTGCCCTAAACACAATTTTAGAGTTATTAAACATGCAAATAAAGGTCACCATGTTAAACTAGGCATTTTTCTACCCCATTTACATATAAAGATTATTAAATTCCGAGTTACGGTTAAATAGTTATGAATTAAAGCATTTTAGCATATCCATAGAGCAAATTTAAACAAACATCATTTTAAACATTTTAATCATGAATGAAAGTTGGAAATTATGAAACTAGATGAAATCCTAAGCATTTTAGATATATAGTTTGTTTAGTTTGGATGCATGCATATTTAGTTATTAACAATTCAAAATGATGGCATTCCTGTAATTATGCATGCAGTGGAAGAATAAAGAAAAAACACAGAGAAGGAAAAAAACATGCGCGGGCCAGATTGAACGTACGGTGCAAGAGGCCCAGGAAGATTTGGCCCACGGGGCGGAGTGGGAGTGTGGGCAAAAGATAAAAAGTGACAGGGAAAAATTGGGAGACTGGGACTCGAACCCTGGACCTCCCGCTTGCAAAGTAGTAGCACCACCCTGACCAATGAGCTGGATGCGTGTTTGTGGTTAACTTGTGCGCCTGGAGTCTTTTGACCTATGGCCAGAGGGCCGAGCCTTTGGCCATGGCTACACGGAGAACACCGGTGTCGACAGTGTCGAGCTAGGAGACGACATCTCGCAAAGCAGAGCGGCGGCGGGACTGCGGAAAAAGGTGAGGGTGCTCGCTACAGGATGCACGCATACAGTGGCTCGCGCTCGACTCGGGCACGGCATGGCGGACGACTACAATAGCTTGGCGGGCACGGGTGAGTAATAGGGCAGTCAGCGGGCTGCGAGATGCTGCTCTGGCGTGTGCGTGCAAAGCACGAGCTGCAGGAGAAGCAGGGCCAGCGGCAGCAGGACCTGCTCGAGCACTAGCATGGCTCGGCTCGGGTAACGGCGACGCGAGGCAATCGGCGAAGCTGCCGGGTGTGGCGGCGAGTGTGCGCGCGGTGCGGTGGAGCGTCAGGGGCTCGGGTTTTGGGTGTGTACGTGTGCATGCTGTGGAGGCGCTGGGTGTAGGTGCTCGCATGCGTGGCCATGGCATGGATCAGGCGAGGCCTACGGGTGTTCAAACATCTAGAGGAAGAAACAAAGAGGAATGGGCGTTACCCAGCTCACCATAGGGCACTGCGAGGTCGACGGAGACGTGCCGGAGACGACGGGAGGGAGCTCTGAACTTGGCGAAAAAAATCTACCCGTGACGGAAGAGGAAGCAAAGGAGGAAGACGGTGATGAACTTGGCGTCTCTGGCCTTGGATCACAGCGGGAACAGTTCGTGGAGGCGTCGTGAGGACGTAGAGGTACCACCGAGCGGAGCTACGCCGGAGACGAGCTTCGGCCCGTCCCGGACATGGCGTCGGCGGCGGAGGAAGCAACGTGTGGGTGCCCGCTTACCTGCTGGCGGCGCGAACGAGGGAAGGAGGAGGAACGAGGAAACCCTAGGGGATCACAGGGTAGGTTTTGTAGGAGCAGGGGCTCCTGTTCCGACCGTCAAATCATTCGAGGTGTCGACGTGGAGCCCCTGGATGAGTTGTTGTACAGAGAAGGACGAAGAACAGAGAAGGATCGGCGCATGTGGGCTTGGCTGGGCTGAAAGGTGAGTGCAGGTGGGCTGGGGAGATGGGCTGCAATGTTGCTACTGCTGCTTTCCTTCTCCTCTTTTCTTTACACAGAAAAAAGGACAGAAAAATCACAAGTATAATGAAGAAGGTTGAGAGAGAAATGAGAATATCCCTGGAGTCTAGAATTTGTGCAGAATTTGAATAAATTGCTTTGGGAATTTTTAGAGATAGAAAAATAATCCAAGTTTGAATGAAATTCAAACTTGAGCCATTTTTGAACCCAACCAAAACAACTCCAAAATGAATGAAATTTTACAGAGAGGTATAAGGCATGGAGTATGATCATCAGGAAATAAATGAACATTAAAGGAGGCGGCAATAACGTCACTTGCAAAAACATGAAGGGAGAAGGAAGGGAGAGATGATGATACATGGGCATGGCTTGAGAGAGGGATAGCAAGGGCTGATGCACACACAACATGAAAGTAACATGTAACATAAGAATGAGTGTAATGCATAAGATGCTCATGGCAACAACATGAATGACCAAAAGCAATATGACAAGAGATAGGCATGGCAAAACAAACAAGGATGGCATAATGCAATATAATAAACGATGAACATGATGCAAGAAGTAAAATATGACAAGGCACTCAACAAACATGCAACAACAACGAATAACTAGAAGACACCTGACACATCGGTCTCGGGGCGTTACAATGGTTCACGCTCATGTATTGCGTGAAGATTGAAAAGGTTTGAGAACATCAAAAGTATGAAACAATTGCTTGGCTTGTCATCGGGGTTGTGCATGATTTAAATATTTTGTGTGATGAAGATGGAGCATAGCCAAACTATATGATTTTATAGGGATAGCTTTCTTTGGCCATGTTATTTTGAGAAGACATAATTGCTTAGTTAGTATGCTTGAAGTATTATTATTTTTATGTCACTCTGAACTTTTGTCTTGAATCTTATGCATATGAATAATCATGCCACAATTAAGAAGAATTTAACTAAAATTATGCCAAGTAGCACTCGGCATCAAAAATTCTATTTTTATCATTTACCTACTCGAGGACTAGAAGGAGTTAAGCTTCGGGATGCTGATACGTCTCCAACGTATCTATAATTTTTGATTGTTCCATGCTATTATATTATCTGTTTTGGATGTTTATGGGCTTTATTATACACTTTTATATCATTTTTGGGACTAACCTATTAACCTAGAGCCCAGTGCCAGTTTCTGTTTTTACCTTGTTTTAGGGTTTCGAATAAAAGGAAAATCAAACGGAGTCCAATTGACCTGAAACTTCACGGAACTCATTTTTGGAAGGAAAGAAGCCCAGAAGACTTGAAGTGCACGTAAGGGAAGCTTCAAGAGGCCATGAGGTAGGGGGCGCGCCCTCCACCCTCGTGGCCCCTAACGTACTTCTTCTGCCTATATATCTCCATATACCCTAAAAACATCAGGGAGCACAATAGATCGGGAGTTCCGCCGCCAGAAGCCTTCGTAGCCACCGAAAGCCAATCTAGACCTGTTCCGGCACCCTGCCGGAGGGGGCAATCCCTCTCCGGTGGCCATCTTCATCATCCCGGTGCTCTCCATGACGAGGAGGGAGTAGTTCTCCCTCGGGGAAGAGGGTATGTACCAATAGCTATGTGTTTGATCTCTCTCTCTCGTGTTCTTGAGGTGATACGATCTTCATGTATCACGAACTTTGCTATTATATTTGGATCCTATGATGTTTCTTCCCCCTCTATCCTATTGTAATGGATTGAGTTTTCCCTTTGAAGTTATCTTATCGGATCGAGTCTTTAAAGATTTGAGAACACTTTATATATGTCTTGCCGTGCGTATCTGTGTTGATAGTGGGATACCACGTGATTCACTTGATGTATGTTTTGATGATCAACTTACGGGTTCCGCCCACACTACTAGAAAAAACAATTTTACCTAGGGCCAAGGTCTTTACCTAAGGCTCATTTACCTCCTCAAGGGAAAGAAAAGTTATGAACAGTGCACTCTAGGAGAAGACGAATTTTTAGTTGAAAAGAAAAGAAAAGAAAAGGTTTACCTGGAGTTGTTTTCTCCCCTTGGTGAAGGCAGCCTCGTTGACAGTACTGGACCGAAAAATTCAGCCAGATGTGGCCTCCCGCGCATTTTTTGCCACCAGTGTGCTCTACTTTTTAGTGGTCTAGGCCATATTTCGGTCCGGACGCACCGCGCAGTGAGGTGGGGAAAGGAGGTGTCCGCCAGCATCTGGTCTTTTCTCCCTCTCTCTCTCATTCGCACCGCCACCCAATCTCTCCCTCGCGCCCTCCCAGATCTGCACCCCGGCACTCGGTGGCTCCTCTTGCTGCCTCTCGCCAGTATCTCCTGCCGATCCCGGCCTAATCACCACCGCGGAGTCGACTGCGGTGAACACGCTGCGCCATCTGTGGTGGCAGCACCGCGCCGCCCATGCAGATCGGCCGGGTTTGCGATGACCTGGTGACCTCGCATCTCGGTGGTTACGTCGCCTCATGCCGATTTGATGCCTACCGGGCCTACCGCCGGGCTTGCTCTCCGACCGGTCCCTAGGCGAGCATCCCTCTGATTCCTCTGGTTGCGTACGATGGGTGCCCAGGCGCGCATCTCTGTTCTTCTACTCTGACAGCCGGCTGTCCAGAAGTTAAATGTGAGCATGGTAGGGAGCCAAGGTATCTCACCCCTCCCTCCCCAGATTTGTTGATTAGTGTATAGGAATATTTAGGATGAACTCGTATTGAAATCTGTGAGCTATAGGTTATAGCTTAGTGAGACATATAGGGAATAGTTGATGAGAAACAACATGAGGTGAGACTTCTGTTTCTGAACATTTAATTTAGTATAAGAGCTTCACGATCAATAGGTACAATGTCTCTGCAGGCGCATCTGGTTTTAATCCATCTATAGACGTCAATTTTTAGGTGAGCACACATATGTTTATGATGATACTTAATATCCCAAGGTTGTATTTTGGGGAACAATTTGCTGTCCCGGACATTGTTGTTTAATTTGTAATCATGTGGAGCACATTTGATTTTGTACAAAATACAGCTCGTGGGATTCTGAAAGTAATATTCGATGAACCAACGTGAGCACTATATAGCTGTGTTACTGTTTCTAGATACGATCACCTCAGCTGTAGGTTTAACGCACTCGTAGATAGCTAAGCTGAAGTAACTAGCTCAATATGCACATATAGCTAGCAAACTGACTAGCTATCTAATATGCATGCTCTGTACATCTAACATGTTCGGTTAGCTACTAATTGGTTCCAACCGATTTATTTCATTTTGTATGCCATCAATACTACCTTATACTAGAGAAATAGCAAAACAAGTGATAATTCAATCCTTGCCCACCCCAGTCTTACATAGCTGATAGGTTCAGAGTGTTAACAATCTTAAGTTCTTAACAGAAAGAGAAGGTGATAACTGTGTTAGTTTTGCCGGATTGCCCGAACGTTGTTTTCTATATAACTACCACACTATCTTGCAATTCTTTTAGGGAATTGTAGTTTGATGTATAAATACAGAAATGTTGTTTGCTATATAACTAGAATATCATCTTCAAGTCTTCTAGAGAATTGTAGTTTGCTATATAAATACATCATAGTCTTGCAAGCGGTCAATTTAACGTCATTATGTGGCTATAATGTCAGGGGCTAAGGTGTGGGATCGTTTTCCCCAAAAAAGTCTATTCACTTCACATGGCTGTGAACTGTAGATTTCTTGTATTATTGAATTATTTTGACACATCAATGCCATGTCTTTCTTCACTTGTTTCGAACAGGCTCAAAATAATATTTTTCAGATGGTCAAGACAGTTGGGGCTTCTGATGGGCTGAGAGGTTAGCAGCCCCTGTGCTTTTTACTGGAAAGAGATTGAAAATCTTGGAGCACTGTATTTCACTCCCCAGAAAATCTTCATGATGCTGCTTAAAATTTATGATTATTTATCAGTGTGTTACTAGGATTTAGAGGGCAGAAACATATTTTTACACACTGATTACATTGGGTTCTCAATAATATTGTTCTTTGTCATTTTTAGTGTCACCAATGGGGTCTTTGCAAATTCAAACATGGCGTGTTCTTCTGTTTTGCCACTCATGTAATGTTGTACCAGTAAATTGGCCTTTCATTGGATTAATGTGCTGCTTTATTGTCGCCCCATAAACTTTTTAATACTCATTCCAGGAGATACACTTGTATCATTTATCTATGTGCCTTGTGAAGTTACAAAGCAACAGATGCAAGTACTACAATGTCCTGTCTTTTTGTTGAATATATATTGGTTAATGAAGACGTGCATTGTGTGTGCATGTTTACTAGTAAGGTAAAATAAATCTTATTTTATTTCATAAAAGGATATATGGAATATTTAAGATTCTTATTCGTTGAAGTTACACAATGATTCATTTTTCCTATATTACAATGTGGGGTGCGAGAGAAACGTACCATTTGATGTTTTGTCCCATTAAATCCTGTATAGGCAAACGACATTCTAACTTGTAAGTTTGGTTAATTTCGTTTGCAATCGAGAAGAAGCAAGATTGGTCGAGCCCAACACCAAAATATTGTCCTTTGTACTTTTTCTATTGATTAGTGCAACTAAGGTGATGATTGCATTATCGTTTCTCACTGCTAACCCCTGTAAAATTTACATGCCTTCCACCATTGTTTTCTTTTTCAGACGAAAATCGTGTGTGGCCGGTAATTTACACATGTATATTATATACGGTTGTATAATTATACACCGATTTCAAGCGGGGTGTAACTATGTCAATGAACCTGACCCGATGTTATTTGCTTGAGATAGAGTTAGGTTTAGTCTAGATCATACTGTATCCTTGTTAGGAATTGTTAGGCCTGCTCACTATAAACTTGAGCTTGTTCTGGCGTACTCTGTGTTCAAACACTTTATTTATCATTGAATTATCTTCTTTGTTTTTAGGAACATGTTCTTACGGATGGCCATGGTCTGCTGTTGATGGACACACTAACCTGTAATTTAGTATCTTGCTCAAGGTCTTGATGAGTGGTGTAGATACTTTGCATGACCAACACAAGGTGTTGACATCCATTTTAATCAGAGATGTAGATAGTTGGCCTGACTAATAGTAGCAAATAATTGTCCAGATCAATAGCGCATGTACATGTTGATTTATTTGTTCTTTTAGCTATAGTTTACTTCTTAAATGGTTAGCTCTAAAT
The DNA here is from genome assembly GCF_002162155.2 of Triticum dicoccoides. Classification (NCBI taxonomy): domain Eukaryota; kingdom Viridiplantae; phylum Streptophyta; class Magnoliopsida; order Poales; family Poaceae; genus Triticum; species Triticum dicoccoides. The sequence goes on from NC_041384.1 coordinate 266,687,447, forward strand.
TGACCATGAGTCTGATGTATGTGTAATTAAATGAGAATCTGATGTGTACATTGCATTTTGGCTGCAATTTATAAATTCGAATTTGGGCTCATAATTTAATTATTTAAATTATGGCGGATACGAATTTAAATTTGAATTGCATGTTATATATGGCAAATATATTAATATGATATATCTTGGACCCCACCATCTTTCCCTAGAGCCAAACGTTCTTGTAGGTAAATCACCTTTCCACGGTGGACAAACAGCTGAGATGAACTCTTACCCTAGCGCCTGGGGCCCTAGATAAAGAAATGGTTCCCTAGAGCTTGACAAGTGCGCCCTAGGGAAAGACCTCTTTACCGACTATACTTTACCTAAGGTTGTTTACCTAGGGCATGCTCTAGGTAAAGTCCTTACCTATGGTTTTTAGCATTTCCCCTAGGGTATATGGCTCTAGGTAAAATCGTAGTTTCTAGTAGTACCATGAACCTATGCATAGGGGTTGGCACACGTTTTCGTCGTGATTCTCCGGTAGAAACTTTGAGGCACTCTTTGAGGTTCTATGTGTTGGTTGAATAGACGAATCTGAGATTGTGTGATGGATATAGTATAATCATACCCACGGATACTTGAGGTGACATTGGAGTATCTAGGTGACATTAGGGTTTTGGTTGATTTGTGTCTTAAGGTGTTATTCCAGTATGAACTCTAGGGCTGTTTGTGACACTTATAGGAATAGCCCAACAGATTGATCGGAAAGAATAATTTTGAGGTGGTTTCGTACCCTACCATAATCTTTTCGTTCGTTCTCCGCTATTAGTGACTTTGGAGTGACTATTTGTTGAATATTGAGGGATAGTTATGTGATCCATTTATGTTATTATTGTTGAGAGACTTGCACTAGTGAAAGTATGAACCCTAGGCCTTGTTTCAATGCATTGCAATACCATTTACGCTCACTTTTATCATTAGTTACATTGCTGTTTTTATAATTTCAGATTACAAATACCTTTATCTACTATCCATATACCACTTGTATCACCATCTCTTCGCCGAACTAGTGTACCTATACAATTTACCATTGTATTGTGTGTGTTGGGGACACAAGAGACTCTTTGTTATTTGGTTGCAGGGTTGCTTGAGAGAGACCATCTTCATCCGACGCCTCCTACAGATTGATAAACCTTCGGTCATCCACTTGAGAGAAATTTGCTACTGTCCTACAAACCTTTGCACTTGGTGGCCCAATAACGTCTACAAGAAGAAGGTTGTGTAGTAGACATCAAGGGCCTATCCCCTACGATTTCTGGGTCGTGTGGGAATGACACCATATCGCACACACTCACTTGGCGATGGTTCCAAATGCCGTCGCGGAAAGGGGTTAAAAACCGTTTGTTTTGGACCGATGCGCACTAGTGCATGTTCATATAGATAAGATCGCTCGTGGCCTCATTTTCATCTGCACCAAACTGTAGTATCCTACCATGGACTCGGTCCAAAGAGGAGAAGAGAAGAAGAGCCTACATTGTGATCCCTGGCAAGCCAGAACGGATAAGTTCTCTTTATTATCCATACGTGTTCTGTAAGCAAAGACTTGTGCATGAGAAAACCTTGCCACTTTAGAAACTTAGGTGCTCCCATTCCTTGACTCGAATGTTGCTTTGGTCATGATGGTTGCAGTAGCCATTGACGAGAAGGTTTGGTGGGGGGCTGCTCCCTCTTTACGGTTTGTGCCTGGTAGGCCTAGCTCCGCGGCAGCATACTGAGGGTACCGGCAGGATAGCCTGCTGGGGAAAACTTGTTTACTTAAATGTATAGAGGCATTTCACCTCTGCATGGACATGTTACATGCACAAGTGCCCGGCAAAAGCTTTATCTTTTTCATTAATATGATGATTAACAAGTACAAACCTTATAGAACATAGACATGGATAAAAGATATTACATAATTTGAACTAAAGTTTTGCAATGCCAACACATTTTACATTAAAAAAAGATAACTTCCCCTTAATCCCCCTTTCTCGTTGCTCCTCCCCCAGGTGTTGCGGTGGGAAGAGAAGAGGCCAGAAGGAGTGCCTGAGCAGACGCCCGACTGGATCCTGTCAGGAACTTGCTTGTAGCAGCCTAACAAGATCAGGAGTGATGAGGCTGCGAAGGAGAGGGGACAAAGGAGCAGCTCGATGGTGCCAAGGTCACCACCTCTAGGACCAGCGAGAAGCCCAGCGTGAGCACCAGCAGGGAGAATTGCCGGAGCTCAGCTGGAAGACTGCTGGAGGAAGCGAAGGCACCAAGAGAGCGACCCCCTACCCGGTAACCTGGAGGCCGGTGATGATGGTGACAAGGAGGGAGGGGAAGAGCGGAAAGACGAGGCGGCATGTCGCCAATAGTAGACGGAGGCGTCGGTACCATCGTACTCCGACCTGACGCCCTGCCACCCGCCTTCTTCGTCTTCCCTAGTTCTTTCTTCATCCCCACCACTCCGGAAGGACAACGGCCCCTCAGGCCGTCACCTCCCCCGGAAAAGCAGCAGGCAATGGCGGCGTCCGAGGCGGGTGAGGGGCAGGGAGATGCCACCGTCTTCAATGTTTGCCCCAACGTCACCAAAGGAAGCAGTACTGGGATTAACATGAGCCCCGAGAACTGCACCCTAGACGGGCACCAAGAACCCAGGGGCTCCGGCATTGGAGCGCCAAGCCGCAACGGCTTGCAGCAAGCTCCAGCACTCCCCACCAGACGGACAACCCGAGCGGAGGAGACAAGCATTCCACCATAATGGGAAAGCTTGATATCTCTTGCGCTACGAGTGACTCGCCCGCTACATCTCCCTGGGCCCCGAACCAGACTAACTCCCCAAGCGTCGACACGAGCATTCGACATCATCAACCCCAAGCTAGGTGATACTTCTCCAACGTATCTATAATTTTTGATTGTTCCATGCTATTATATTATCTGTTTTGGATGTTAATGAGCTTTATTTTACACATTTATATTATTTTTGGGACTGGCCTATTAACCGGAGGCCTAGCCCAAATTGCTGCTTTTTTTTGCCTATTTCAGTGTTTCGCAGAAAAAGAATATCGAACGGAGTCCAAACGGAATGAAACCTTCGGGAGCGTGATTTTTGGAACAAACGTGATCCAGAGGACTTGAAGTGGACGTCAAGCAACCAACGAGGCCATGAGGCAGGGGGCGCGCCTACCCCCCTGGGCACGCCCTCCCCCCTCGTGGCTAGACCGACCTACTTCTTCCTCCTATATATATATATTCACATACCCCGAAAACATTCAGGAGCACCATGAAACCCTATTTCCACTGCCGCAACCTTCTGTACGCAAGAGATCCCATCTTGGGGCCTTTTCCGGAGCTCCGCTGGAGGGGGCATTGATCACGGAGGGCCTCTACATCAACTCCCCCCTGATGACGTGTGAGTAGTTTACTTCAGACCTTCGGGTCCATAGGTAGTAGCTAGATGGCTTCTTCTCTCTCTCTCTCTTTGGATCTCAATACAAAGTTCTCCTCGATTCTCTTGGAGATCTATTCGATGTAATCTTCTTTTGCGGTGTGTTTGTCGAGATCCGATGAATTGTGGGTTTATGATCAAGATTATCTATGAACAATATTTGAATCTTCACTGAATTTTTTTATGTATGATTGGTTATCTTTGCAAGTCTCTTCGAATTATCAGTTTGGTTTGGCCTACTAGATTGATCTTTCTTGCAATGGGAGAAGTGCTTAGCTTTGGGTTCAATCTTGCGGTGCTCAATCCCAGTGGCAGTAGGGGAAACGACACGTATTGTATTGTTTCCATCGAGGATAAAAACATGGGGTTTATATCATATTGCATGAGTTTATCCCTCTACATCATGTCATCTTGCTTAAAGCGTTACTCGGCTCTTATGAACTTAATACTCTAGATGCATGCTGGATAGCGGTCGATGTGTGGAGTAATAGTAGTAGATGCAGGCAGGAGTCGGTCTACTTGTCACGGACATGATGCCTATATACATGATCATACCTAGATATTCTCACAACTATGCTCAATTCTATCAATTGCTCGACAGTAATTTGTTCACCCATCGTAATACTTATGCTATCTTGAGAGAAGCCACTAGTGAAACCTATGGCCCCCGGGTCTATCTTCCATCATACAAGTTTCCAATCTATTTTATTTTGCAATCTTTACTTTCAAATTATATCATAAAAATACCAAAAATATTGATCTTATTATTATTATCTCTATCGGATCTCACTCTTGCAAGTGGCTGTGAAGGGATTGACAACCCCTTTATCACGTTGGTTGCGAGGTTCTTATTTGTTTGTGTAGGTATGAGGTGTCTCGCGCGTGGTCTCCTACTGGATTGATACCTTGGTTCTAAATAACTGAGGGAAATACTTACGTTGCTTTGCTGCATCATCCTTTCCTCTTCAAGGGAAAACCAACGCATGCTCAAGACGTAGCAAGAAGGATTTCTGGCGCCGTTGCCGGGGAGATCTACGCCAAGTCAAGACATACCTAGTACCCATCACAACTCTTATCCTTCGCACTACATTATTTGCCATTTGCCTCTCGTTTTCCTCTCCCCCACTTCACCCTTGCCGTTTTATTCGCCCTCCTTCTCCGTTCCCCTTCTCTTTTCCAGTTTGCCTCTTTTGCATGTTTCTTGTTTGCTTGTGTGTTGGATTGCTTGCTTGTCATGATGGCTCAAGATAATACTAAATTGTGTGACTTTGCCTATACCAACAATAATGATTTTATTAGCACTCCGATTGCTCCTCTTACCGATGATGTATATTGTGAGATTAATATTGCTTTGCTAAATCTTGTCATGAAAGATCTATTTTCTGGCCTTCCAAGTGAAGATGCCGCTACCCATCTAAACAACTTTGTTGATTTGTGTGATATGCAAAAGAATAAAGATGTGGATAATGATATTGTTAAACTTAAGCTATTTCCGTTTTCGCTTAGAGATCGTCCTAAAGATTGGTTTTCGTCTTTGCCTAAAAATAGTATTGATTTATGGAATAAGTGCAAAGATGCTTTTATCACTAAGTATTTTCCTCCCTCTAAGATCATCTCTCTTAGAAATGATATTATGAATTTTAAGCAACTTGATCATGAGCATATTGCACAATCTTGGGAGAGGATGAAATTAATGATACGTAATTGCCCTACACATGGTTTGAATTTATGGATGATTATACAAAAAAATTGCCGGATTGAATTTTGCTTCTAGAAACCTTTTAGATTTGTCCACAGGAGGCACCTTTATGGAAATTACTTTAGGAGAAGCTACCAAACTCCTAGATAATATTATGGTTAATTATTCTCAATGGCACACTGAAAGATCTACTAGTAAAAAGGTGCATGCAATTGAAGAGATTAATGTTTTAAGTGGAAAGATGGATGAACTTAAGAAATTGTTTGCTAATAAGAGTACTCCTACTGATCCCAATGATATGCCTTTGTCTACTTTAATTGAGAATAATAATGAATCTATGGATGTGAATTTTGTTGGTAGGAACAATTTTGGTAACAACGCGTATAGATGTAATTTTAATTCTAGGTCGTTTCCTAGTAATTTCTCTAATAATTATGGTAATTCCTACAACAATTCTTACGGAAATTACAATAATATGCCCTTTGATTTTGAATCTAGTATTAAATAATTTATTAGTTCACAAAAGAATTTCAATGCTTTGATTGAAGAAAAATTGTCTAAGATTGATGAGTTGGCTAGGAACGTGGATAGAATTTATCTTGATGTTGATTCTTTGAAACTTAGATCTATTCCACCTAACCATGATATCGATGAGTCTCTCAAAGCTATGAGAATTTCCATTGACGAGTGCAAAGAAAGAACCGCTAGGATGCGTGCTAAAAAAGATTGCTTTGTGAAAGCGTGTTCTTCTAGTTTCCATGGTAACAAAGATGAAGATCTAAAAGTTATTGATGTGTCCCCTATTAAATCTTTGTTTTGCAATATGAATCTTGATAATGATGGGACTGTATATGAGTCAACTTTAGTTAGAAGGCGTCCCAATGATTCAGAGTTTTTAGATGTTGATGCAAAAATTGATAAAAGTGTGATTGGAGAGGTCAAAACTTTAAATATCAATGAACCCACTATCTTGGATTTCAAGGAATTTAATTAGGATAATTGCTCTTTGATAGATTGTATTTCCTTGTTGCAATCCGTGCTAAATTCTCCTCATGCTTATAGTCAAAATAAAGCTTTTACTAAACATATCGTTGATGCTTTAATGCAATCTTATGAAGAAAAACTTGAGTTGGAAGTTTCTATCCCTAGAAAACTTTATGATGAGTGGAAACCTACAATTAAAATAAAAATTAAAGATCATGAATGCTATGCTTTGTGCGATTTGGGTGCTAGTGTTTCCACGATCCCAAAAACTTTGTGTGATTTGCTTGGTTTGCGTGAATTTGATGATTGTTCTTTAAACTTGCACCTTGCGGATTCCACCATTAAGAAACCTATGGGAAGAACTAATGATGTTCTTATTGTTGCAAATAGGAATTATGTGCCCATAGATTTCATTGTTCTTGATATAGATTGCAATCCTTCATGTCCTATTATTCTTGGTAGACCTTTCCTTAAAACGATTGGTGCAATTATTGATATGAAGGGAATATTAGATTCCAATTTCCGTTAAGGAAAAGCATGGAACACTTCCCTAGAAAGAAAATTAAATTATCATATGAATCTATTATGAGAACCACTTATGGATTGCCTACCAAAGATGGCAATACCTAGATCTATCCTTGCTTTTATGCCTAGCTAGGGGCGTTAAATGATAGCGCTTGTTGGGAGGCAACCCAATTTTATTTTTATTACTTGCTTTTTGTTCCTGTTTAGTAATAAATAATTTATCTAGCCTCTGTTTTAGTTGTGTTTTCTGTGTTCAGTTAGTGTTTGTGCCAAGTAGAACCGTTGGGAAGACTTGAGAAAAGTCTTTTTGATCTTGCTGTAAAAAACAGAAACTTTAGCGCTCACGAGAATTGCTGCCATTTTTTACTGGAGAGTGATATTAATTAATTATTTCTGAAGATGATTAATAGATAAATATAAATTCCTCACGTCCAGCAGCTTATTTTAGAATATTTGTGGTTCCAAAAGTATTTGAAACCTACAGATTACTACAGACTGTTCTGTTTTTGACAAATTCTGTTTTTTCGTGTGTTGTTTGCTTATATTGATGAATCTATGGCTAGTAATAGAGTTTATGAACCATAGAAAAGTTGGAATACAGTAGTTTTAATACCAATATAAATAAAGAATGAGTTCATTGCAGTACCTTGAAGTGGTGGTTTGTTTTCTTTTACTAACGGAGCTCAGGAAGATTTTCTTTTAAGTTTTGTGTTGTGAAGCTTTCAAGTTTTGGGTAAAGATTTGATGGATTACGGAACAAGGAGTGGCAAGAGCCTAAACATGGGGATGCCCAAGGCACCCCAAGGTAAAATCCAAGGACAACCAAAAGCCTAAGCTTGGGGATGCCCTGGAAGGCATCCCCTCTTTCGTCTTCGTCCATCGGTAACTTTACTTGGAGCTATATTTTTATTCGCCACATGATATGTATTTTTCTTGGAGCGTCTTGTATGATTTGAGTCTTTGCCTTTTATTTTACCACTATCATCCTTTCTGTACACACCTTTTGGGAGAGACACACATGAATTGGAATTTATTAGAATACTCTATGTGCTTCACTTATATCTTTTGAGTTGGATAATTTTTGCTCTAGTGCTTCGCTTATATCTTTTAGAGCACGGCGGTGGTTCTATTTTATAGAAATAATTGATCTCTCATGATTCACTTATATCATTTTGAGAGTCCTTTAGAACAGCATGGTAATTCACTTTGGTTATAAATTTTAAATGCCAAGAAAAGTTGGATGCTTGATAGATGGTTTTGAGATATAAAGGTGGTAATATTAGAGGTGTGCTAGTTGAGTAATTGTGAAATTGATGAATACTTGTGTTGAAGTTGGCAAGTCCCGTAGCATGCACGTATGGTAAACGTTATGTGACAAATTTGAAGCATGGGGTGTTCTTTGATTTCTTTCCTTATGAGTGGCGGTCGGGGACGAGAGATGGTCTTTTCCTACCAATCTACCCCCTTAGGAGCATGCGCATAGTGCTTGGTTTTGATGACTTGTAGATTTTTGCAATAAGTATGTGAGTTCTTTATGACTAATGTTGAGTCCATGGATTATACGCACTCTCATCCTTCCATCATTGCTAGCCTCTTCGGTACCGTGTATTGCCCTTTCTCACCTTGAGAGTTGGTGCAAACTACGCCAGTGCATCCAAACCCCGTGATATGATACGCTCTATCACACATAAGCCTCCTTATATCTTCCTCAAAACAGCCACCATACCTACCTATTATGGCATTTCCATAGCCATTCCGAGATATATTGCCATGCAACTTTCCACCGTTCCATTTATTATGACACGCATCATCATTGTCATATTGCTTTGCATGATCATGTAGTTGACATCGTATTTGTGGCAAGCCCACCATGCTTAATTTTTCATACATGTCACTCTTGATTCATCGCAATCCCGGTACACCGCCGGAGGCATTCACATATAGTCATATTTTGTTCTAAGTATTGAGTTGTAATTCTTGTGTTGTAAGTAAAAAGAAGTGTGATGATCATCATTATTAGAGCATTGTCCCAGTGAGGAAAGGATGATGGAGACTATGATTCCCCCACAAGTCGGGATGAGACTCCGGATGAAAAAAAGAGGCCAAAAAAAGAAGGCCGAAATAAAGATTAAAAATGAGAGAAAAAGAGAGAAGGGACAATGTTACTATCCTTTTTCCACACTTGTGCTTCAAAGTAGCACCATGATCTTCATGATAGAGAGTCTCCTATGTTGTCACTTTCATATACTAGTGGGAATTTTTCATTATAGAACTTGGCTTGTATATTCCAATGATGGGCGTCCTCAAAATTCCCTAGGTCTTCGTGAGCAAGCGAGTTGGATGCACACCCACTTAGTTTCTTTGATGAGCTTTCATACATTTATAGCTCTAGTGCATCCGTTGCATGGAAATCCCTGCTCCTTGCCTTGACATCAATCGGTGGGCATCTCCATAGCCCATTGATTAGCCGCGTTAGTGTGAGACGTTCTCCCTTTTTGTCTTCTCACACAACCTCAATCATCATATTCTATTCCACCCATAGTGTTATGTCCATGGCTCGTGCTCATATATTGCGTAAAAGTTGAAAGAGTTTGAAAAGGCTAAGTATGAAACTATTACTTGGCTTGTCATCAGGGTTGTGCATGATGAGAGCATTTTGCGTGACGAAAATGAAGCATGTCCAAACTATATGACTTTGTCGGGATAAGTTTTCTTTGGCTATGGTATTTTGATAAGACATAATTGCTTGATTAGCATACTTGGAGTATTACTATTTTTATGTCAACAATAAACTTTTATCTTGAATCTTTCGGATCTGAACATTCATGCCACAATAGAGAAAAATACATTGAAGAATATTCTAGAAAACATTCCACATCAAAAATTCTGTTTTTATCATTTATCTACTCGAGGACGAGCAGGAATTAAGCTTGGGGATGCTGATACATCTCCAACATATCTATAATTTTTGATTGTTCCATGCTATTATATTATCTGTTTTGGATGTTAATGGGCATTATTTTACACTTTAATATTATTTTTGGGACTAACCTATTAACCGGAGGCCCAGCCCAAATTGTTGTTTTTGCCTATTTCGGTGTTTCGCAGAAAGAGAATATCAAGCGGAGTCCGAACGGAATGAAACCTTTGGGAGCGTGATTTTTGGAACAAACGTGATCTAGAGGACTTGGAGTGGACGTCAAGCAACCAATGAGGTGGCCACGAGGCAGGGGGAGCGCTTCCCCCCTGGGCGCGCCCTCTTCCCTAGTGGGCCCCTCGTGGCTCAACCGACCTACTTATTCCTCCTATATATATTCACATACCCCGAAAACATCCAAGTGCACCACGAAACCCTATTTCCACCGCCGCAACCTTCTGTACCCAAGAGATCCCATCTTGGGGCCTTTTCCGGAGCTCCGCCGGAGGGGGCATTGATCATGGAGGTCCTCCACATCAACTACATGGACCCTCCGATGATGTGTGAGTAGTTTAGTTCAGACCTTCGGGTCCATAGCTAGTATCTAGATGACTTCTTCTCTCTCTTTGGATCTCAATACAAAGTTCTCCTCGATTCTCTTGGAAATCTATGCGATGTAATCTTGTTTTTTGGTGTGTTTGTCGAGATCCGATGAATTGTGGGTTTATGATCAAGATTATCTATGAACAATATTTGAATCTTCTCTGAATTCTTTTATGTATGATTAGTTATCTTTGCAAGTCTCTTCGAATTATAAGTTTGGTTTGGCGTACTAGATTGATCTTTCTTGCAATGGTAGAAGTGCTTAGCTTTGGGTTCAATCTTGCGGTGCTCGATCCCAGTGACAGCAGGGGAAACAACATGTATTGTATTGTTTCCATCGAGGATAAAAATATGGGGTTTATATCATATTGCATGAGTTAATCCCTCTACATCATGTCATCATGCTTAAAGCGTTACTCCGTTCTTATGAACTTAATACTCTAGATGCATGCTGGATAGCGGTCGATGTGTGGAGTAATAGTAGTAGATGCAGGCAGGAGTCGGTCTACTTGTCACGGACGTGATGCCTATATACATGACCATACCTAGATATTCTCATAACTATGCTCAATTCTATCAATTGCTCGACAGTAATTTGTTCACCCGCCATAATACTTATGCTATCTTGAGAGAAGCCACTAGTGAAAGCTATGGCCCCCGAGTCTATCTTCCATCATACAAGTTTCCAATCTATTTTATTTTGCAATCTTTTCTTTCAATTTATATCATAAAAATACTAAAAATATTTATCTCATTATTATTATCTCTATCAGATCTCACTCTTGCAAGTGGCCGTGAAGGGATTGACAACCCCTTTGTCGCGTTGGTTGCGAAGTTCTTATTTGTTTATGTAGGTACGAGGTGACTCGCGCATGGTCTCCTACTGGATTGATACCTTGGTTCTCAAAAACCGAGGGAAATACTTACGCTGCTTTGCTGCATCACACTTTCCTCTTCAAGGGAAAACCAACGCATGCTCAAGAGGTAGCACTAGGGCCCGGGGCCTAGCCCCGGGCTCTCCCTTTTAGCATACCTAGAAGAAAGCATAGAATGGAGAAAGAGGAGTGTGTGGATGAATACTCCCACTCCTCCCCGCCCCTTCTTTAATAGACTGGCTGGGACTGGGAGCCGATCCCTCGGTCGTTAACTACCGTCATCCTCCACCAATCCATGAAGACTGGGCCCCTGCCTTGACACTCTCCTGCACCAGGCGCCTCCGTTACCTACCCCACTCAATGCATGCAGAATACGTGGCCAAGGATAAGAGCGTGGTGGGAAGACTGAATTGGCAGTTACTTGCCCATGCGTTAAAGTAATGCACGTGCCATTTCAAAGGTGGCTCCACTGCAATTGGCATTCCACGACGCGCGGGAGAACCAGAAACTGACCCGGGCCTAGGTTAGTGGTGTAGCAAAGAAGATCTCAAAGGACAAGCAACTACTACCCTTTAGCCTATGCGTAAGTTAGGGCCTACCCCGACGACGCCCGACAACGTGTTCGGGCCAGGCCCGGGAGCTCCTGTCAGTGCAAATAACCCTGGGTCTGTTGCCCAGACCGTGCACAAGCCTAAGATCAAGATTGCAGCATTCAAGACCAGACCAGGCACAACGGATCAGCTCTTTGAGGAATCAGAGTGCATGTCAAGAAGACCAAGTCAAGCCAAAGGAGCAAGACACCACTAGGGGAAAACCTTCCTTGCCAGGCAGGCAAGCCTGGCGAGGTCAACGTTGCCCCAGAAACAAACCTCAAGACCATCCCGGCAGGCCTACCGGGCCCTACGAAGGCAAACTACCTCACCAAGGCTCCACCACAGCACCTCACAACGATGCAAGTCATCGGTCGGTGCCGTGTCAAGCCCCCAAGTGACTAAGTGGTTGTTTCTTGCCACATGGCAGCAATTTCCTATAGAAATCACCTCTGAATGACACCCGTCCAGCGATCTGTCATGCAGGTAGGAGAGAAGGTGGCCGAACAACCCGGCAAGGCTTGCTGGGTAGGCCATGATGTGACACTAAGAGGCGCATTTAATGCGCTCTGACCTGTGTGCGGAGTTAGGTATGATAGCATTGTTTGCTATATAATCAATACACAATGACTGATTTGCCATTCTGGTGACCCCTTGATCTGTAAAATGAGGCCCGTGGCAACCACAGAAAGGATTCGAACCCTTGTACAATCATACGCGCGTAGCTGCTCTCGCCCTGAGGCAACCTTGCCGGGTTAGAGCGATGTGTTTCCACCACAATCCACCAAAGCAGGAGTATGGTTTTACGCCTCGCGGTGGCCTGAACCTGGGTGAAATTGCCCGTGTGATCTCTGTCGTGCTGCACGACGTTCTCCGCTCTTTGTGCAATGTGCTCATCCCCCTGCTGAACCACAAGGGGCTCATGGCCCCATAGGTGGCCGTGGTTTCCCACGACACTCTGGACCAGGTTGCCGTGATTTCATATCTAAACCATTTATGTTTTCAACATTATATCTATGTTGTAGATCCGATCTTGCAAGTCATATTCACCTATTACGTGTTATGATCCATAAACCCCAGGGTGACAATAGTCAGGATACTTTCCGGTGATGACCGTAGTTTGAGGAGTTCATGTATTCACCGTGTGTTAATGCTTTGTTCTGGTTCTCTATTAAAAGGAGGCCTTAATATCCCTTAGTTTCCTTATGGACCCCACCACCACAGGAGGGTAGGACAAAAGATGGCATACAAGTTCTTTGCATAAGCACGTATGACTATTTACGGAATACATGCCTATATCATATTTATGAACTGGGGATAGTTTTGTATCGCCCTAGGTTATGACATTTTTTTTTGAAAGTTGGACAGTAGGATCACCTCCTACTTCATGTTATTGTATTATAAAAGAAAAGTCAGTATGTTACAAGGGATGGGGGAGGTGCTAAACTATCAGCCTATGTCATCAGAAAAAGATGGGGGAGTGGAGAGGAGCTAAGCTATCAACCTAAGGTATCAAACTACAAGCTATTTTAAGATACAAAGGCTACAAATGCAGAGACAAGGTGTCTCTTATCTGCGGGGAGCCTTTGTGATATGTTGGCAAACTCAGTTTTAAATCTGGCTAGCCAGCTCTCTAGCGAGGGTCCACTTTCCGAAAGTAGTTGTTATTCCTTTCCTTCCACAGACTCCACGCGGCGACTAGAAATATATCCATGATCATTTGACGACGGTCCACCATCTTCAGATGTTTTACCATATGCAACCGATCACCCGTGGTTGGCCAGGTAATGTTGAGCTTGGCCAGCATCGTTCACTGAATTTGCAACGGAAGAAGAGGTGCTCAAGAGTTTCTTCCACATGTTCTCCACAGAGCAGATAGACGAGGTTGGTCCCAACGTTGTAGTGCCTTCTGCTAAGCATGGTACGTGTGTTGAGGCGATCTACTAGTAGAAACCTACAAAAAACCTTGAGTTTTGGGATACTTTTTGCTTTCCACAACATTGAACGCCTCATGAACGTCAATCTCTCTAAGACAGAATTTATAGTAGGCTGTGGTTTTGAGCACCGATGCTCCCCAAGTGCACACCCAAACATCCTTACCCTCTGAAATCGTGGTGGGGGAAACATCCTTGCCTAGGTTATGAATGTTATATGATGAATATCATCCAATGAATTCACTGATCCAATGCCTACAAATTTTCCATGTATTGCTCTTGCTAAGTTACTACTACTACTGTTACTATTACACCTGCTACAAAATCATTGCTATCACTTTTATCATTACTATTGCTATTATCACTATTATCAAAACTATTATACTACTTTGCTATTGATTACTTTGCTGTGGATATTTAATCTCTAGGTGCGGTTGAATTGACAACTCAGCTGCTAATACTTGCAAATATTCTTTGGCTCCCCATGTGTCGAATCTATAAATCTGGGTTGAATACTCTACCTTCGAAAATTGTTACGGTCCCCTATACTTGTGGGTTATCAAGAACTTTTTCTCGCACCATTACCGGGTAGCTTGGCTATATTTGTTGATTCACTTGGAATTATTATCTATTTGCCTCTATGAAGAATCTAAAGGATACGAAAACCAAGATTGTTCCCTCTAGAACGAGGGGAGGTAAGGAACTGCCATCACACTCTGCACTTGATTCACCATCTGTTTTGAGTACACTTGCAACACCACCACATGCTATTAATCCTGATACATCATAAGTTATTGATGATGCTACTTCTGCTATGAATACTACTCATTATGATGCTAGTACCTTGCTTGATGATAATATGCCACTAGGTGAATTTCTTGATGAACAACTTGCTAGAGCTAAAAATATTGAGAATGCTAAAACTGATGAAGTACTTGAAACTGAAAATCTTGAAACACCTATTAGACCTACCTCTCCTAGATATGACTTTCCCAAGATTCCTAAAGGTTAAGTTATGGATGGGGGATAGCTAGATACTTTCTTTCTTGCAATGATCTTAAGAAACTACTATGCAAACTGAAAGAAAAAACTTTGAATGCTAGAATGAAATGTGATCCTAAAATTGCTACTTCACATATCTTTCTTAATGATAAAGATTATGAATTCTCAGTCGACCCCGGATTTAATTACTTTGGTTGAATCTAATCCTTGCCATGGTTATGAAACTGAAACCGTTGTGGCACACCTTACTAAATTAAATGATATAGCCACCCTATTTGCTCATGAAGAGAAAATTCGCTACTATTACATTCACATGTTATTTCCGTTCTCATTAAAGGGTGATGCTAGATATGGTAAAATACTCTTGCTCCTGGTTCTGTGCGTATTCCCCAGGATATGATTTACTACTTCTCTGAAAAATATTTCCCTGCTCATAGGAAACAAGCTGCCTTACAGGAAATATTTTACTTTGTGCAAATTGAAGAAGAGAGTCTCCCACAAGCTTGGGGGAGGCTTCTCCAATTGCTTAATGCTATGCCTGATCATCCTCTTAAGAAAAATGAAATACTTGATATCTTCTATAATGGACTAACCTATGCTTCTAGGGACTTCCTAGATAGTTATGTTTGTTATGTTTTCAGGGAACGAACTGTTGAACCACCCCCTAAACTCACTCTGAAGAAGAGGGGTATCTTATATCTCAGTCCTGAAGATATGCAAGAGGCAAAGAAAAGTATGAAGGAAAAAAGGTATTAAAGCTGAAGATGTCAAAATTTTACCCCCTATTGAAGAAATCCATGGACTTGACACACCACCACCACAGGTGGTAGAGGTAAACTCTTTAATGAAATTTGATGAAAGTGACATCCCTTAGAATGAACATCCTAGTCAATGCTTTTATGAGTTTGATAACTACATTAGAAAACAGGATCACTTCAACGCAAATGTTATGAAATAGTTGAAATACAATTGTGATATGATTGCTCACTTGAGTAACTTGTTATTTAGAATCACTAATGAAGTTAGTGGTGTAGGAAAACATGCCTCTATGGTTCATACCTAGTTAGAACAAGTTGCTAAATCTCAAAAAGAAGTTCTTGATGAACTGAATAATAATATAAATGACTTTTCTATTAGAGTAGCAACTAGAGGAGGTAAAATGACTCAGGAACCACTTTATCCCGAGGGTAACCCTAAAAGAATTGAACAAGACTCTTAAAGAATTAACACTGATGCACCTTGTCCTTATAAAAAGAAGAAGAAAAAGAAAAATGATTGGACTTTGCTTACCTCCACTGAACTTGAAGTAGAAAAACCTCCAGATAATAATAACGATGTTTCTATTTCTGATGGCTAAACTCAATCTGGTGATGAACATTCATCTAATGATAATGAAAAAGATAATGATGATGTTCATGAAAGCACTCAACTAAACAAAGATAAAGAACCAGATAATGATGTTGAAATATAACCAGCTGTTGATCTTGATAACCCACAACCTAAGAATAAAATATATGATAAAATAGACTTTGTTGCTAGAAAACATGGAAGAGAAAGAGAACCATGGTTTCAAAAACCCATGCCCTTTCCACCTAAATCAACTAAGAAAAAATATGATGGAGAATTTGAACGCTTTGCTGAAATTATTAGGCCAGTCTTTCTGCGCACTCGCTTGACTGATATTTTAAAGATGGCCCCTTATGCAAAATATATGGAAGACATCATCACTAATAAAAGGAAAATACATGATGCTGAAATCTCCACCATGCTTGCTAATTATTCTTTTAAGGATGGAGTGCCTAAAAAACTTGGAGATCCAGGAATACCAACTATACCTTGGTCCATCAAAAGAAATTATGTTAAAACTACTTTGTGTGATTTAGGAGCTGGTGATAGTGTTATGCCTTTCTCTTTATATAAAAGACTTGACTTGAATAAAATCACACCTACTAAAATATCTTTGCAAATGGTAACAAATTGACTACCATACCAACCGGTATTTGTGAAGATGTGTCCGTTGCTGTCACAAACGTTACTATCTTAACAGACTTTGTTATACTTGAGATGCCCGAGGATGACAATATGCAGATTACCCTTGGTAGACCCTTTTTGAATACTGCGGGGACTGTTATTGATTGCAATAAAAGCAAGACCACTTTTCATATCAATAGTAATGAGCATACAGTGCACTTTCCGAAGAAACAATTCTAGGTGAATGGTATTAATGTTATTGAAAAATCTTCGACACTCACTATTGGAAGTTTTCAACTACCTCTACCAACTGCCAAAAGAAATATGATATACTTATTGTTTGGGACATGCATATCCCCGTTGAGGTAACTTAGTGTTTTACGAATGTTCTTCGGTTTCATGCTAATCGAAGGTGGTTGTTAAGAAGACTTGATCAACCTTATTAATGGATCATTTTTTAGAGGTATGAAGTAGATGCATTTAGTAGGCACTACCTTCTGACCTTACCTTTTGTTCCCTATTTTTCTTAGTTAAATAAAATAAAATGCCATGTTTATCCTATTTTCCGGATTTCCCATGCAATAATAATAATAACAATGACCCAAAAATATAGGTGCTTAGAATGCCTTGAAAATTTGATATGATTTTTTTGATTTTTTAGTGCAAATAACATCAGAGGGGAGTGCACCAAGTAGGCACAACCCACCTGGGCACGCCTGCAGCCCCAGGCGTGCCCTGGTGGGTTGTGGTCCCCACGTGGGCCCTTCACTTATCTCTTTAGCCCTTGTCATCTCCTACCTCTAGAAAAAATTCACCATTGCTCTCTCTCTCTCTCGTGTTCTTGCTCTCAAACCCGTAGATTTCGATCTCTTTGCTCGAAGCTCCGTTTCTGAAACTGTTTTGGGGAATTGCTACTTGGTATGTGACTCCTCCATTGCTCCAATTAGTTTTTGCTTTAGTAGTTTGTATTTTGAACAATTAGCTATTCTTGGTGCTGATGTAGATGAGCTTGCATGTTGAATTCTTAGAGTTCTAAGTAGTTTGAATGCTTAATATTGCCTCTACGTATCCTTATGAGTAGTTGTTGTCAATCTTGTGAAGTTTTGTTGACAAAAATTTGGTGGACTAAAAATTTCAGAATTTTATTTATAGAAATAAGATAAGTTTCTTTAGGAAGTTTGCCTCTAAGAAAAATGCCATGGGAGTCTGATGAAGACATCAATATCATTGTTACACCCACAACGCCAATTGAATTACCAGGTACTTTTGTTTCTTGGTAACGTTTTCTAATGTTCATGAGAATATGGTGCTACCTAAATTGGATACATTTGTTTTGCTTACAAATGAAGGGCCTAGCTTGGACAAGAAAGATGAACCTTGGAGCAAGTTGAAGCATGGAGATGATGGCATGCGCAAGGGGAACAAGAACAGAGTTACAAGTGATGATTCCAGGACTTTGAAGCCACCATAATGAGTACATGAAGCCTGGGATAAAATATACAAGATGCCACTTCATAAATTTCTTCAAGAGGCTATTCCAGGTGCTATGTCCCCTTATTTTTGGGCCAAGCCTATGAAATTTCGAAATACTTGATTATGGGATGTTTTTAGAGTCCGTATGTGTGGGGAAACAAGAGTTAGGGTTGGTTTTGGACCCCTCCTCCAAGGGCCACGAAATACCCCACTCTTTCCTCCATATATACATCCCTTAGGGTATCATTTAGTCTTTGGGTTTTGTTTAGATTAAAAGTTTGCCATAGCTGCAACTTCGTGTACTTCATTTGTGTTCAACGGCCAGACAAAGCTGTCACAAAACCCCACCTTGATTAATAAAGCTTTCATCTTATATTCACAATATCCAGATTGCAATCTTAGTTTCTTGCTTGTTCTTCGTTTGCTTGTTGGAAATAGACCCTCGTGGTCAGGTTGATCGTGCTCCGACGTGGTCAATAACCCCTCGGAAGTTGGTTTAGCGATTGCTAAGGCGCGATGTCTCGCACGTTCGTAGTCGGATCATCAAGGTCAACACCCATAGAAAATAAAAGTTATCTCATAGAAACATCGGGACACGCTCGCCTCTAGCAAGTGGTATCAGATTTCCTGGTTGCTCGGTGCGATTTTATAGTTTTTCGTAGTTTAGATCGAGTCTCTTCTACATACCTACAGTCCATGAAAAAGTTAAAAAAATTAGGGTTAGTTCATCATATCCTAACCAATCTGAGCCTTTGCATATTTTTTAGGGGTTTGCTTTGTTGAGTTTGTGGTTGCATCGTCATGTCTAGTTGCTGGTCTTAGCGTCTAGTCCGTTATAGTTTCGAGTTCTGTCACAGTTTGTCATGTCGCCACCACACCATCTTCATCGTTGCTGCCATATACTACCACCGCTGCCATATCCCACCATCGCTGCCATATACCACCACCGCTGCCATATCGCACCACCGCTGCCATATACTACCACCGCTGTCATATCCCACCAACGCTGCCATATAACACCACCGCTGCCATATCCTACCACCATATATCCACCACCAATCCGAGTTCTTTTCATATTAGGTTTGTTTTCGAGACCCATCTATTTTTCGATCCATGTTTCCTTGCCGGAGTAGGTTTCGGAAAAAAAGTCTGGAGATCCCCGGGCAGTTTTTAGGCCAAAATTTTGGCAGGTGAAAATATTTTTCCCTATCTTGTTTTTATGCTTTTCTAAGTCTTTTGAGACACTCGCCATCATAGTGATTTTTTGTCGCACTTTTTCGTCGTCGCTGCCCTAATTTTGAAAAAAATAGTCAAAAAAGTTCCATGCCTATCCTATCAGTTTGACTTGGGAAGAGTTTTGTGACACTCGCCATTATAGTGATTTTTCGCAAAAAGAGGAGGCAACAAAAAAACAAATTCACAGTGGGCTTTTCCCTTGTTTCTGTGTGGTGCCGTGATTTTGTTAGTGTTCTAGGCTGGCATCACTCATACAGTCTAGCCTAGGACCAGCACAGTACCGTCGTTGAGTGTTTAGTCAACTTTGCATCTCTGTATCCTACCAGCACAGTACCGTTGTTGAGTGTTGAGTGTTGAGGGATAGTTTTGTATCGCCCTAGGTTATGACAGTTTTTTTCGAAAGTTGGACAATAGGATCACCTCCTACTGCATGTTATTGTATTATAAAAGAACAAACAGTATGTTACAAGAGATGGGCGAGGTGCTAAACTATCAGCCTATGTCATCAGAAAAAGATGGGGGGAGCGGAGAGGAGCTAAGCTATCAACCTAAGGTGTCAAACTACAAGCTATTTTAAGATACAGAGGCTACAAATGCAGAGACAAGGTGTCTCTTATCTGCGGGGAGCCTTTGTGCTATGTTGGCAAAGTCAATTTTAAATCTGGCTAGCCAGATCTCTAGCGAGGGGTCCACTTTCCGAAATTAGTTGTTATTCCTTTCCTTCCACAGACTCCACGCGGAGACTAGAAATATATCCATGATCATTTCACGACGGTCCACCATCTTTTGATGTTTTACCATATGGAACCGATCGCCCGTGGTTGGCCAGGTAATGTTAAGCTTGGCCAGCATCGTTCACTAACTTTGCAATGGAAGAAGAGGTGCTCAAGAGTTTCTTCCACATGTTCTCCACAAAGCAGAGAGACGAGGTTGGTCCCAACGTTGTAGTGCCTTCTGCTAAGCATAGTGCGTGTGTGAGGCGATCTACTAGCAGACACCAACAAAACCCCTTGAGTTTTAGGATACTTTTTGCTTTCCAGAGCGATTTGAACGCCTCAGGAACGTCAATCTCTCTAAAACAGAATATATAGTAGGCTGTGGTTTTGAGCACCGATGCTCCCCAAGTGCACACCCAAACATCCTTTCCCTCTAAAATCATGGTGGAGGAATCATCCTTGCCTAGGTGATGAATGTTATATGATGAATATCATCCAACGAATTCACTGATCCAATGCCTACAAATGTAACATCCCAAAATTCTAAATTTTGGAATGTTATAATAAATAGATAGATTTGATATATTGTTTGATTGATTGTGTGAAATTGAGTGAAATTCGAAACCTTTTTGAAAGTTAAATGAGAGGGAATAAAAGGACTTTCCCAAACTTTCATTTTGCATTTATGATCTTCGTGAATTCTAATTCTTTTCAAATACAAAACCCTAGAGAGAAGATGACATAACTTCTTCCATTTAAATAAATGAAAAGGGTGTTTGAAAAGTATTTGAATTCCATTGGGAAATATTTTCCAATTCAGAAACTTTATGCAACTCAATGATTTTCACGAGAGAAGATAAAATGACTTCTTCAAATTATGAAATATGAGTTGGGAGTTTCAAAGATCACATTTAAAGTCCTTTTTGAATTTATTTTCAATTTGGAGTTATTTGAGTTTTATTTGAATTCTTTTTCTCCAAAAATAAAATATATGGAAAATAGGGTAACATGATTCCCTGCATCAGAAAGCTGGAGATAAATAAATTTGAATTCATTCTGGTATTTCTAAAATGATTTTTATTGGATTTATTAGACCAGTAGCACTCTTCGAATTATCTGAATTAGTGTGAATTTTATTTAATGCTAGGAAAATGTTCATCTTGTAGAAAATCTTTTTCTGAAAATTTTGATATATAATATGCCTATATAAAGTTTTATTTTTATTTTCGTTTTTCAGTATATCGCATTCTGTAAAAAAATAACAAAAACTGCGCGCGCGCCTGAAACTAACTGTCGCCCACGTGCGCATCATAGTACCAGCGGGCGCCCTATTTTTTATTCTTTATCCTATATGGGCCAAGCCCAGCCAGCCTTTTCATTTTATTTTCTTTCTTAGGCCGATTTTGTTTTTAAAAAAACTGCAGCCACATCGTGCGTGTGCGGCTGGCCGAAGGCCTTTAGGCCCATGCGAGCCACCTCTTTTCATCTCTGTTTCGTATATTTTCGTCTACGTTTAGTCCCACATTGCCTAGCCTTTAACCTCTAAGCCTCTTTTCCACCAATAAATATAGACCCATAGAGCCTCCAAAAATCATCCGATTCGGGTTAAATCAATATTTTGGTTTGACTAGATTCATTTAAGACAAATATATTTCTCCTCTCTGGTGCGACTTCTGGAAATTGTCTCTTCTCTCCAAAGTCGTCTTTTCTCTGCCTTATAAAGGTATCTTTCTTTGTTTTTTTCTTTTTCTTATACTTCCGTAGTTTATTATTTTTAGACTAATACGATAGAATAATTAGATTATCAATTAGTCTACGTATTTATACTTTAGACCCTAACCGTAGCTTGGTTTTGACGTTTTCCGAATTGTTTTCTTTGTTCTCTCTGATCTTTGAGTGATTGCTTATTTGTGGTTACTATTGCTTGCTTACGATAGATTGACCGGAGTGTGACGAGTAGAACTATAAAGAGTTTTGAGTGCGAATCATCTTCATCAACATTGTAGGCAAGTTCACACTTTGATCATATTCCTTTCATACCCAATTTTTATGCATTAGTTTCAACCTCAAACATTGCATGAGTAGGATTGATAACATGTGGGTATTGGGAAGTAGTTGATGAGGTAGGAACCTATCGCCCTGCATTCAAACCTTGGGAGTTACTATTACGTTATGCTTATATTTCCATGCTATACTCGTAGACGTGGATTGGGTTTGAGAGTATTCATGATAGATGTGAGATTGTTAATTAATGGTTTACTTAAGGTGGCAACTTTAACACACATCCGGGTGGATTGAGGCACCTGGGTATTCCAGCGATTGCCTGTCTAGGCACCTGAGTATTCCAGGATTGCCTGTTTTTTATGGACCGCCACCCAGGCTCAAAGGGATCATGAGATTATTCATACTAGAAACTTCCGTGTGCATCGACAAGCTATTATGGGCTCTAGCATAGTTGATTAAGTCGTGTGAACTCTTACAGTGGTAGACTAGCAGATGTAGGGGTTATAGGTGGTACGGTCTACCCATCGTAAGGTGCAAACGCTTCTGAAAGACTATGTCTCGGTCATCCATTTCTCAAACACCATGTAGTGTGAGAAATCCAACGGAGGAGATCGAATCTTGTGGGGAAAAGTGCGCAAACCTCTGCAGAGTGTATAAACTAATCATGATTAGCCGTGTCCCCGGTTATGGACGTCTTGAGTATCTAGTACTTGGATTATCATGTGAATCTCATCATGTTACTTTAAATTAAGTTTGCTGGGTTTAATGAAGTTACTTAATTGGGATTGAGAATGCTGTCAACCATTCTCAATGTTCAACAACCACCATGATAGTTAAATAAAATTTATTCCTTTGCAGTAGGGAAAAATTGGCTTTTCGCAAAAACCTTATAACCATAGAGCTTTTCCACCACCCATATATGCATGTAGTGATAGCCATTGTTCATCATTTCTCTCTATGGTGTTTGCCAGTACATTCAATGTACTGACCCTTTGTGGCCGCAACGTCTCATGTTGCAGGATTATCTTACGACGAGTAAGTGATACGTTAGGGTTACGATTTCTACACTCAACTTTGCCGTTGGTGTTGATGGGAATCCACAACCTTGTTACTTCCGCTATTTTGGATTGAGGTAATACTATTTACGTTACCTTTACATGTGATTTACCTCTGTTATAAATCCTCGAGTACTGTGTGTGTCAGCATACCGATCCAGGGATGACACTTAAGCACAGAGACTTGATCCATTCGGGTCAGGTCGCTACAAGATGGTATCAGAGCACATGTTGGCTGTAGGACGTGACCCCTAGAAACTGGCAATCCCATAGGAAAGATTTTTCTCTACAACTTTCTTTTCAAAAGGATCTTTTACCTCTCTTCTCTTTTGAGCTTATTCAAATATACCCTTTTAGTGAGACCATACCCCTTTTCATTTTTTGACCACTCGAAGATTCGGCTGATGAGACTACTCCAAGAAGTACAAGATATGGGACCACTAAGACCACATGGGAATGAAGAGGATTTTACCGTATATTATAATGATGGAAACTACAACGGTTGAAGACACCGAAGACTAGGGGAATCTGAAGGCCCTGTAGAATTTTCCAGATTTGTATGACCTAGGAAGGCACCCCTTATGGAACTTGGCAGACTAAGGAAGCTGTCAATACCTGAGATCAAGGTGTATCAGAGAAAGACCGAGCATGGAGAGTTAAAAACCTCAAAGTTTTGTCAAGAAAACCCTAAGGCAGGAGATATCAACTATGGAAGATAGCTCATGGCAATGACAAGGGTAGAAACACGGTTATCCCTAATGTCATCGCCACTGATACTATGGTCACCGAGCTGAGCTAAGCATGCATTTCTTCAGAAGGATTGGATGGTAGAAGGCTGATGGAGCATCTATCAACAAAGGATGAAGTTTTAACCTTAGCTGGTCTATCACCAAGATCTGGAGAATTACATCAGGAATTTTAAGATGGACCCGCAGGAAGCCATATTTTGACAAGGAAGCATTTCGTGAAGAACTTAGGTCCAAGAAGCTGAAGTAGCCAAGCTGGAGGAGCAAAACCTAGAGATACCAGAGATTTGTCATGAACTGAAGGACAGTAGGACCATGGTTCACGCAAAGGATGTTGAAACCAAAAGTTTGGAACACAACTCTAGAATATTAAAGGACGTCACGAGAGACTTCGCGTCAACATAGTTGATCTGGCAAAAGAACTTGAGAAAGAAAAGCATGATCGGAAGAAGCCATTGGAGGCATGAACAAGGCTTGAAGAGTTTGGAGACGTTGAATATTTATTGACCTTTAGAAGACCAAACCCCTGTTATATACCTACGTTAGATGCGATGTTTGTGAGCTATCATTTGTTTGATGTTTTTCCCGATAGCCACAAATAAAATCTGTCTTTTCAAAACTTTTGTTTGTATTGTGTGTATCCCACTCTATCTCTCTTATCTCACCCCAAACCAATGGACCCAATAGAGGATGAATGAAGATGAGCTTATATTTTCTGGACCGATGAGTCAATTGGAGACGGACCAATGGATTCAGAACATGGAGGATCACATGAAGAATAACCCTATAGTCAAAAAGGATATGACCCAGCATGCTCTTCAATGCTTTGAAAGAGGTGCTGCTACTTGGTGGAGGATGTACCAAACCATCAATGGATGGCAAGGAGTAACCACTTGGAAAGAATTTAAGTTGACTCTGCCAAAGTCTCGACTTGTGTCCCGAAAGTTGAAGCCTTATGGAAAGGATATGAAGAAACCTTGTGCATGCAAGATTTGTGGAGAAATAGGACACACCCATAAAGAACACAAGGATGAATGCCCTAATTGTGAAGGAAGTCACCCAGTTGAAGAATGCCCAACTAGGCAGATTACTTGTTTCTTGTGTGAAGGGACTACCCACTATCCTACTCAGTGTCACATTTACCCCATGGTACAACGAACCATCTAGCAGAAGAAAGAAGTAATGAAAGGAGCCCTCATGGAAATTTTAGAAGAAGCTGTGATGAAGGAAGAGATGGAGGACACACCTAAAGAAGACCCGAGTAAACCCTGCACTAAGTCTTGCTATTCATGTGGAGAAGAAGGACACATCTCCCAAAATTGTTTGAATGGGGATCTAGTAGAATTCCCGACAGAGGAAGTAGAATATGACCCACGGGAAATAGAAGCCCTGATTGGAATGGAAAAGTCCAGGAAGAGAAACCGATTGGAGCCCAGGAGGGACCTGAGTCATATCACCTGTTACAGGTGCAAGGAGTCAGGGCACTACCTCAATAGTTTCCCAAAAAGGGAACCTCAAGACTTGTCAGAAGTAATATGCTTTAGTTGTAATGGAGCAGGGCACTTTGCCAGAGAATGCCCCAAGGAGAAGGAAACTTGTGCTAGATAGTTGAGTTTGCAACAAAAGAAAATGGAGTAGTAGAAGTGAGAACATTTTCTTTTATGTTGAGGCGTTGAGTTGAGACATGTAATGGAAAAGCGAGAGATTGTAATCACTTGAGAATGAATAAAGTTAGCATCGTTGGTACTGATATGGATTTTATGAGTTGTTACTCTATGAAGAAGAATTTTGGGCATTCTGAGGATATGAGAAATATGGTCTATGGAAGATTTGTGCATTTCAAGGGTGGTAGTACCCTGTAAGAACCGTTGACCCCTGGAAAAGATAAGGATACTCCACTGAGTGGATTTCGGACAAAATGAATATGAGTTTTGTCTCGATATGTGTGATACCCCAAGAGTATGTGGGATGAAGATGGAGACCGTCAGTTGTTTGGACAAAATGTGAGCAAGGAGTCAAAAGAGAATGTTAAGTTTATTCGAGATAGACTGAAGGTAGCTCAGTCCAGGAAGAAGAGTTATGTAGATTCAAAAACTCAAGGAGGTAGTCTATGAAATTGGAGACAAAGCATGTCTTCGTGTGACCCCTCTGCGAGGAGTTAAATGATTTGGAGTTAAGGGACAGTTAGCCCCGAGATTTGTAGGACCATACCGAGTTTTGGAGCATATGGGAGAAGTGGCCAACAAGTTGGAGTCACCTGAAGGACTGTCAGGAGTTCATGATATGTTTCACGTTTCCCAGTTGAAGAAATGCCATGCAGAGATGGCCAATATTCCCCTGTAAGGACGCTTGACCCTGAAAAGGATAATGACGTTCCACGAAGTGGAATATTGACTTCATAAGTATAAGCTTTTATCTCGGTATGAGGTATATCCCACGAGGATGAAGAGATGAATTACTATTGGATATAAAGGAGGTATGAAGTTGGAAGTTGGAATAATAATCAGTAGCCCCTAGGATGAGCTCAAGGATTACAAAGTAATGAGATGGGCCATAACCCACAGGCCCCAGGACCTACCAAGAAGCAAGCACATCCTTGCTGAAGGAAAAAAACTAGAAGAAGTTACGATTTTATCGATAGACGATCTTATAGGAGTAACGCAAAACCCGAGAGTTGTGAAGGAACGATAGATGCTTGTTTGGCTTGCAGAATCAATGGATTATTCCGAACGCAGTTCATGGACAAGAGAAATTCTGCAATGCTAGTGAGGATGACCGAGTGTTAGAATGCGAGATTCGCTAAACCGTATACAAGGTAATGATTTGGGTGCGGGATGGATTGATCACCATACCGACTTACTCTTATTATTCGCCTTGCTATATGGGATGGTAAATCTGAGATACTTACCTATAGTGGAGAGATGATGATCAAAACCTTGTTTAAGCCTTAGAATGGTATAGGTATTTTTCCCTTGTACAAGGCAATTTTTGCCAATCGTAGGTTATACGGTGAGGATCAACCCAGACCCATTTCCTGCAGGAGAAACCATGATTGGATTACCACCATGAGATATTGATAGTTGATTAGTATTGGCGCCAGACCCGTCAGCTAAGAAGACCTAGTCTCGGAAGAACCTTACCTAGATGAAAGGCAAAAGAATAGTGGTAAAGGTTATGCCACTACCGGAAGAGCCCGGATAAGGAATTATCCCGAAGATCCAAGAAGACCAACACTGTTAACAATAAAAATGGAGTAAATGAGTTTTGATGGAACCGTAACCATGCTTCTAAGGGTGGTAGCACCCCAGACCCCGGAGACGATGGATGAAATTTTGAAGAGACCCCGAACCTAACCTATTTCTTTCTAGCCTCTCCGAATCTCGAGGACGAGATTCCTTTTAAGGGTGGTAGGTTTGTAACATCCCAAAATTCTAAATTTTGGAATATTATAATAAATAGATAGATTTGATTGATTGTTTGATTGATTGTGTGAAATTGAGTGAAATTCGAAACCTTTTTGAAAGTTAAATGAGAGGGAATAAAAGGACTTTCCCAAACTTTCATTTTGCATTTATGATCTTCGTGAATTCAAATTCTTTTCAAATACAAAACCCTAGAGAGAAGATGACATGACTTCTTCCATTTAAATAAATGAAAAGAGTGTTTGAAAAATATTTGAATTCCATTGGGAAATATTTTCCAATTCAGAAACTTTATGCAACTCAATGATTTTCACGAGAGAAGATAAAATGACTTCTTCAAATTATGAAATATGAGTTGGGAGTTTCAAAGGTCACATTTAAAGTCCTTTTAGAATTTATTTTCAATTTGGAGTTATTTGAGTTTTATTCAAATTATTTTTCTCCAAAAATAAAATATATGGAAAATAGGGTAACATGATTCCCTACATCAGAAAATTGGAGATAAATAAATTTGAATTCATTCTGGTATTTCTAAAATGATTTTTATTGGATTTTATTAGACCAGTAGCACTATTTGAATTATCTGAATTTGTGTGAATTTTATTTAATGCTAGGAAAATGTTCATCTTATAGAAAATCTTTTTTTGAAAATTTTGATACATAATATGCCTATATAAAGTTTTATTTTTATTTTCGTTTTTCAGTTTATCGCATTCTGTAAAAAAAAATAACAAAAACTGCGCGCGCCTGAAACTAACTGTCGCCCACGTGCGCATCATAGTACCAGCGGACGCCCTATTTTTTTATTCTTTATCCTATATGGGCCAGGCCCAGCCAGCCTTTTCATTTTTCCTTTCTTAGGCCGATTTTGTTTAAAAAAACCGTAGCCGCAGCGTGCGCGTGCGGCCGGCCGAAGGCCTTTAGGCCCATGCGAGCCACCTCTTTTCATCTCTGTTTCATATATTTTCGTCTACGTTTAGTCCCACATTGCCTAGCCTTTGACCTCTAAGCCTCTTTTCCATCAATAAATATAGACCCATAGAGCCTCCAAAAACCATCCGATTCGGGTTAAATCAATATTTTGATTTGACTAGATTCATTTAAGAAAAATATATTTCTCCTCTCCGGCGCGACTTCTGGAAATTGTCTCTTCTCTCCAAAGTCGACTTTTCTCTGCCTTATAAAGGTATCTTTCTTTGTTTTTTCTTTTTCTTATACTTCCATAGTTTATTATTTTTAGATTAATACGATAGAGTAATTAGATTAGCAATTAGTCTACGTATTTATATGTTAGACCTTAACAGTAGCTATTTTTTTTTCCGTAAAATAGCTTGGCTCTGATTTTTCAAATAGCCATAACTTTTCACTCGTTTATCCAAATTAGATGAAACCAACGCCTATAGCTTAGTCTTGTTTTCACCTATCTAGTGAATCTGTCACATCAACTTTTTTGAAATTTTCAATTTTCAAGTTTTGTTCAAATTCATATTCAAACTTCTTTTGAACATAACTTGAGTTTCGTAACTCCGATTTAGTTGATTTTTTTTGCAAATCGAAGCTCTTGACCTAAACTTTCTGATAAGGCTAAATTCACTTAATTTTGGTACTATTAGGAATTGTTTTATGTTGCAAGAGTTATTTGCTTGGTTTTGACATTTTCCGAATTGTTTTCTTTGTTCTCTCCGATCTTTGAGTGATTGCTTATTTGTGGTTACTATTGCTTGCTTACGATAGATTGACCGGAGTGTGACGAGTAGAACTATCAAGAGTTTTGAGTGCGAATCATCTTCATCAACATTGCAGGCAAGTTCTCACTTTGATCATATTCCTTTCATACCCAATTTTTATGCATTAGTTTCAACCTCAAACATTGCATGAGTAGGATTGATAACATGTGGGTATTGGGAAGTAGTTGATGAGGTAGGAACCTATCGCCCTGCATTCAAACCTTGGGAGTTACTATTACGTTATGCTTATATTGCCATGCTATGCTCGTAGACATGGATTGGGTTTGAGAGTATTCATGACAGATGTGAGATTGTTAATTAATGGTTTACTTAAGGTGGCAACTTTAACACACATCCGGGTGGATTGAGGCACCTGGGTATTCCAGCGATTACCTGTCTAGGCACCTGGGTATTCCAGGATTGCCTATTTTTTTATGGACCGCCACCCAGGCTCAAAGGGATCATGAGATTATTCATACTAGAAACTTCCGTGTGCAGCCACAAGCTATTATGGGCTCTAGCATAGTTGATTAAGTCGTGTGAACTCTTACAGTGGTAGACTAGCAGATGTAGGGGTTGTAGGTGGGACGGTCTACCCATCGTAAGGTGCAAACGCTTCTGAAAGACTATGTCTCGGTCATCCGTTTTTTCAAACAGCATGTAGTGCGAGAAATCCAACGGAGGAGATCGAGTCTTGTGGGGAAAAGTGCGCAAACCTCTACAGAGTGTATAAACTAATCATGATTAGCCGTGTCCCCGGTTATGGACGTCTTGAGTATCTAGTACTTGGATTATCATGTGAATCTCATCATGTTAATTTAAATTAAGTTTGTTGTGTTTAATGATGTTACTTAATCGGGATTGAGAATGCTGTCAACCATTCTCAATGTTCAACAACCACCATGATAGTTAAATAAAATTTATTCCTTTGCAGTAGGAAAAAATTGGCTTTTCGCAAAAACCTTATAACCATAGAGCTTTTCCACCACCCATATATGCATGTAGTGATAGCCATTGTTCATCATTTCTCTCTATGGTGTGTATTTGCCAGTACATTCAATGTACTGACCCTTTGCGGCTGCAACGTCTCATGTTGCAGGATTATCTTACGACGAGTAAGTGATACGTTAGGGTTACGATTTCTACACTCAACTTTGCCGTTGGTGTTGATGGGAATCCACAACCTTGTTACTTCCACTATTTTGGATTGAGGTAATAGTATTTACGTTACTTTTACATTTGATTTACCTCTGTTATAAATCCTCGAGTATTGTGTGTGTCAGCATACCGATCCAGGGATGACACTTAAGCACAGAGACTTGATCCATTCGGGTCGGGTCGCTACAACAAATTTTCCATGTATTGCTCATGCTAAGTTACTACTGCTACTGTTACTATTACACTTGCTACACAATCATTGCTATCACTTTTACAATTACTATTGCTGTTATCACTATTATCAAAACTATTATACTAGTTTGCTATTGATTACTTTGCTGCAGATATTTAGTCTCTAGGTGTGGTTGAATTGACAACTCAACTGCTAATACTTGCAAATATTCTTTGGCTCCCCTTGTGTCGAATCTATAAATCTGGGTTGAATACTCTACCCTCGAAAACTGTTATGGTCCCCAATACTAGTGGGTTATCAAGAACTTTTTCTCGCACCATTGCCGGGGAGCATAGCTATATTTGTTGATTCACTGGGAATTATTATCTATTTGCCTCTATGAAGAATCTGAAGGATACGAAAACCAAGATTGTTCCTTCTAGAACGAGGGGAGGTAAGGAACTACCATGGTCTTTGGCTGGTCTGCGAGGAACTGGTTGAGTGTAGCAAACTGATTCTGATTGTTGCCATGGCCTTGGTTTCCTTGGTTGCGCTCTTGTAAGAGTTGCATGAGCATCTGCGTGTTGGCATTGGTAGCGGCCATCACAGCTTGCCATGCCTCCGGAGGTGGAGGTGGTGGTGGCGGTTCAGGATTCTGACGCGTTGGAGGAGCCATCCTGAAGAGGGTGACATCCGTTAGCATCTGGACAGACATATATTCAAGCTGAATCAAATGGATTGAAATTGCAACATATAGTCTTAACATTCGAACAAGAATGAACGAATGCATTCCAAATTAAATGGTCACACTTCCAAAAATTGAGAAGCCACTTAGATAGAGGTAGATGAATAAAACAACAAGATACAGATAAGAACAAATACTTGGTAAGGATTACCCAATCACAAACCAAATATCTGCGGAAGAAATACTAGAGCTACAAGAATTCCCACCTACGAAACTCCCGAAATTTTCCTGGTTATGCAATCAGGTGTTGGGGATACAGGGGAAGCATAATATCTCACCCAAAACTAGCAAATCCTACATCCAGCTGTATCCATCCTTCAACACATAACCAAGAAACCTTCGGAAATCATTTACCTCAACCTTCGAAAAGCATCCGTTATACGAGTTATGGCAATACTCCCGAACTCCCTGTGACGCCCGGGTAATTAAGCTAGAGTAACCTCTGCTAATGATGCCATGTCACCTC
Organism: Triticum dicoccoides; assembly: GCF_002162155.2. NCBI lineage: Eukaryota > Viridiplantae > Streptophyta > Magnoliopsida > Poales > Poaceae > Triticum > Triticum dicoccoides. Next base: position 266,718,909 of record NC_041384.1, read on the forward strand.
GATTACTGTTGCTAAGTTCGCGTTAGTTCCAAACCGATTCAAATTCAAATTCAAAATAGAGGCAAACATCAAAGGTTTTCAATTATTAAAACAATCCTTGAATAATCATAGTGGACCAACATTTTTATAAGGTGTTTAATTGCCCCAATGTAATAAACCAATGTCTATCACAATAATTTAAATGCCTTTTTAAAACTGTATAAATTACAAACTATTTTAATTTGATGCCAAACTTAATGTGGCAGTATCTTGATTTATAATTCAATCTTAGGTGCAAGTTTCTTATTTTATGAAACTATTTTTGCTTTAGAAAGATAAAACAAAACTCAAACTAAATAAAAAGAAAAACAAAGTAAAACGGTAAAAGGAAAAAAGGGACCCCCCGCGCTGGGCCTCAGCCCAACTAGCCATCAGGCCAGCCCACCCGCGCCGAACCCCCCGGGCTACTAACTGCCCCACCACCCAAACCCTAGCGCCGCACCCTCCCACTCGCGCCCCCCACAACCCCTCTCGCTCCTCGCTCCTC
>NC_041384.1:266719639-266720209 GCF_002162155.2 Triticum dicoccoides
GGGGGGGGGGCAACCGACGCCCCGACCCCCCGCTGCCGTCGCGCGCCATGGCGCCTCCACCCTCGTCGCCGAACCCCGACGACCGCGTCGCCGCCCGGACTGCCTCCCTGTCGTCCTCTACGTCGTCGCCTCCTCCCCTGCGCCGGCCGTCCCCGTCAACCTCCACGAGCCCCGCTGCCACGTCCCTACACCATCCCGTGAGCAGCGCCTCTCCTCTCCCTCGCGCGCGCGGCCTCGCTCGTCGTCGTCCGCTACGCCGCATGCCCCCACGCGCGCCTACACCCCGCTCCACACGCCTCGCCCGTGAGCTCGCCTGCGCAGCCCCGCGCCCATCACCCGCACGCGCCGGCCGCGTCCAGCACCATTGCGGGCGCTCGCGCTAACCACGACCGCCCGGACCCCCCCGCTCTCGATGGCCACCGCCAGTTCGCGCCCGCGGCGCCCCCTTTCCCCCGCCGATCTGCCGCTGCAGCTCACCGCCGCCCCGCGACACTCCCTCCCCTACTGCAGCTGCGCCATGCACGCGCCTCGCTCGCGCACGCACGCGCTCATGCGAGACCTTGCCCCGCC
>NC_041384.1:266720592-266727748 GCF_002162155.2 Triticum dicoccoides
CATGCTCGCTGCCGCCTCCCTGTGCCCCTCCCCTTCCGGCCTCGGGGCCGCACGCGCCGCGCTCCGGCCTGCGCACTGGCGCCCGCTCGCGCCCGGGCGACGCACCCCGCCTTCCCCGCTCTGTTGCGGCCTCGCCGGCCTCCACCCCTCCTCGTCTGCTCTCGCCACGCCACTGCCCTGCTTCCTCGCGCCGCCCGACGGTGCCCTACTCCCCGGCCCGCATGGCTTGTCGCCGCACCATCCACGAGCTCCTGCCGCCCGCTCACCCCCACAGTTGCCCGTGGCGCCCGGCGGCCACGTCCCACTCGGGTAGGCTACGCCCGCTCCCCGTGGGCTCGTGCCCGTTAGCCCGACCCACATTGGCCCCCTAGGGCCAATGACAAGTGGGGCCCTGCCCCAGAACGAATAAAAAAGGGAGATTTAAAAATAAATAAAAATAAATAAAAAATAAAATTAATTAATTAATTAATTAATTTTAATTAATTAAACTAATCAATCAACTAAACTAATTCGACTGTTGACAGTGGGGCCCACCCCCTAATTAATCCTGATTAAGTTAATTAAGAATGGTTAATTAAAATGTGGCACTGACCAGTGGGGCCCACTGGTCAGGTTGACCAGTCAACCCTGTTGACTGCTGATGTCATGATGACGTCAACAAACACTGTTCTGGATAATGTTGAATTAAATAATTAATTAAATCCTAAAAATGATTTAAATCTTTTAAATTGAATATAAAATAAACCATAGCTCGGATGGAAAAACTTTGTACATGAAAGTTGCTCAGAACGACGAGACAAATCCGGTTATGTACCCCGTTCGTTCGCCATGCATCCCTAGCATAGCGAACACGCAACTTTCCCCCTCCGGTTCATCTGTCCGAAAACGCGAAACACCGGGGATATTTTCTCAAATGTTTCACCCTTCACCGGTATCACCTCGTACCGCGTCAGGTCACCCCTAGCACAACATAATGCCGCATCTTGCTTTTTTTTACATTGATTGCTCTGTTATTTATTGTGTTCCCCCTCCGTTACTTCTTTCCGGTAGACCCCGAGACTGCCGGAGACCCCTAGTATGACTACGGTGTTGATGACCCCTCTCTCTTGCCAGTGCAACCAGGCAAGCCCCCCCTTGATCACCAGATATCGCCTACTCTACTCTCTACTGCTTACATTAGAGTAGTGTAACATGTTACTGCTTTCCGTTAATCCTATCCTGTTGCATAGCCTGTCCTTGCTACTACTGTTGTTACCTTTACCTGCTATCCTACTACTTAGTATAGGATGCTAGTGTACCATCAGTGGCCCTACACTCTTGTCCGTCTGCCATGCTATACTACTGGGCCGTGATCACTTCGGGAGGTGATCACGGGCATATACTATATAGTTTACACTGTTACATTACCTGTGGTACTGTTCGGAGTTGGGGACTGAAGGGGCAGGTGGCTCCATCCCGGTAGAGGTGGGCCTGGGTTCCCGACGGCCCCCGACTGTTACTTTGAGGCGGAGCGACAGGGCAGGTTGAGACCACCTAGGAGAGAGGTGGGCCTGGCCCTGGTCGGCGTTCGTGGATACATAACACGCTTAACGAGATCTTGGTATTTGATCTGAGTCTGGCTACTGGCCTATACGCACTAACCATCTACGCGGGGACAGTTATGGGCACTCGACGTCGTGGTATCAGCTGAAGCCTTCGTGACGTCAGCGATTGAGCGGCGCGCGCCGGATTGGACTGGAATGCCTGCTAGGCTAGGTCTGCTTCCGGCCGCGTTCGCAACGTGCAGGTGTGCAAAGGGCGATGGGCCCAGACCCCTGCGCCATAGGATTTAGACAGGCGTGCTGACCTCTTTGTTGTGCCTAGGTAGGGCTGCGACGTGTTGATCTTCCGAGGCCAGGCATGACCCAGGAAAGTGTGTCCGGCCAAATGGGATCGAGCGTGTTGGGTTATGTGGTGCACCCCTGCAGGGAAGTTAATCTATTCGAATAGCCGTGATCTTCGGTAACAGGACGACTTGGAGTTGTACCTTGACCTTATGACAACTAGAACCGGGTACTTAATAAAACACACCCTTCCAAGTGCCAGATACAACCCGGTGGTCGCTCTCTAACAGGGCGACGAGGAGAGGATCGCCGGGTAGGTTTATGCTACACGATGCTACTTGGTGGACTTACCTCCTGCTCTCTTCTACATGCTGCAAGATGGAGGTGGCCAGAAGCATAGTCTTCGATAGGACTAGCTATCCCCCTCTTATTCCGGCATTCTGCAATTCAGTCCACATATGATACCCTCATTCCATTTGATAACAATGCATACATATGTAGTGTAGGTCCTTGCTTGCGAGTACTTTGGATGAGTACTCACGGTTGCTTTGCTCCGTCTTTTCCCCCTTTCTATACCTAGTTGCTGCGACCAGACGATGGAGCCCAGGATCTAGACGCCACTATCGATGACGACTACTACTAGTCGGGAGGTGCCTACTACTACGTGCAGCCCGCTGACGACGACCAGGAGTAGTTTAGCAGGATCCCAGGCAGGAGGCCTGCGCCTCTTTCGATCTGTATCCCAGTTTGTGCTAGCCTTCTTAAGGAAAACTTGTTTAACTTATGTCTATACTCAGATATTGTTGCTTCCGCTGACTCGTCTATGATCGAGCTCTTGTATTCAAGCCCTCGAGGCCCCTGGCTTGTAATATGATGCTTGTATGACTTATTTTATTTGTAGAGTTGTGTTGTGATATCTTCCCGTGAGTCCCTGATCTTGATCGTACACGTTTGCGTGTATGATTAGTGTACTGTCAAATCAGGGGCGTTACAAGTTGGTATTAGAGCCAACTGCCTGTAGGAATCCCCCTTCCCAACTCCTTGGCCGAAGTCGAGTCTAGTCATTGAAAAACTTTTACTAACATGGCCGTGTGGCTTACGGGCCCACGTCGCCATTGGGTGGTAATATGATCTTTTACTCCTCAATCCTTACTCTGGGATTTTGATCTCTCTTCTATTCGGGTTAAATAATTTTCTAAAATCCAACTTTAGGTTCTTGAAAACACTTTCTCCCGGAGAGCCCCTTCAGTCCAGATGATCGCCGACTGCACCAGAAGATTTTAAATATATTGTCCGGTGTTCTATCGAGACCTTGTGACCACCGCTTTTTGCTATTCTCGACCACCGATAAATCCTTAAGGATAACTACTTACACTTGTCGCTTATACCTTCGTACCCTGTTTCCCTTGTTATTACTGATACCCTGAAAAGTTCTCCGATATTCCGAGAATGCTTTGTGTCTACTGCTTGCAGCTCTTTTCTGCATTAATACCCCTATGGATAATTCCTCGCACTTACTAAATGTCTGCTCATTCCCAGTTGTTCATGTGTTCCACAAAAGTCTTTGAAATCCCATTCGAATCTTCCGAAAATCCTGAGCAGACTATTGCTCTTAAAATTCTTGCTTTCTTGCACTATGGTTAAACCCATAAGTCTCGTAATTTTATTGTCATCCCTTGTCATTATCATTTTGGGTCTGTTGATTCAATATGTTGCGAATGCTCGCAATCCTCAATCAGATCCTAGAAGTCATCTTTCTGGCTCAGACGTCATTTTAAACATGAGCTGGATGTCGACCAATCAAATTGCCATCGATTGTAACCATAAGGCTATCCAACTTATCCATCCCTAATCAGAGCGTTGCTTCTGATCCGTTATCTTGGAATTCATAATTCCTTTGCATTTGAGCTTTGAGTTAGTCAGTTGTTTCTATAATCTGATCTCCTTGCATTCTTTCTTCCTTTGGTTGAGTACCGATGCTTACATCGGATCCCTTAAGGACCACTAGATCCTTTGTTGGATTTTATCCGACAGCGTCCTTCATATTCTATAAGCTTGTGAGCCTTTCCTCGGATACATAATGCCTTTGGTAAATTGTATCCTCTGCTTTCTCAAGCATGCTCTACTATCGAGCTTGTGTTGTTTATTCCTGAAAATTGCGGTATATGCTCCTAAGATGCCCCGATGGGTTGAACCTATGCCTTCCCCAAACTGTATGAACCAGAAAGTTTTCTCGGGTCATACTTATCTCGTATTGCACCAGGTCAAAAAAACTTTCAACGACTAATGTCATTTTCGAAATACGAGAGGTGAATGAAAGGTTACGCATTGAACAAGTGGGAGTCGACCTTGAACCCCGTGTTCATGCCCATGGAAATAATGTATAACTTATCATGGAAGCTTCTCTTAAAATAATTACCCCCTTGTTATAAGTTCATCTTGTATCTGTGGATGTGGTTCCGACCATGTTTCTCCTTGATTCCATTTCACGTGCAAGTTTGAGCACTTGTCTTCTGCAGAGCATTACCCTAGTCCAACCTCTACTTTGGTCTGTCGTCGAGTATTACCCCATGGTATCTCGAGATATCAGGGGACATCATAACTTCTTATGGGTTCTTCATCAACTATTATTACTCACCAGATCCAATTGTTCTTAGGTTCTGGGTTGTCGTCAACCGAGCACACCGAATAGTGAATCGAGTCTGCACTCTGATTCAATAACCCTAAATAATTTTCATTGCTTACGAGTTTAAATAATCCTTCAAGTCATTCCTAGCTTGATCGGCTATATCATTATCACGCTGATCTTAACTGTGTTACCTGGTCCTTCTTACCGGAGCACAAATTTCGATGGTGAGCTAATCTTACAATCGATCTTCCTCGTCATATCATTTGTCCTTGAACAGCAAGCTTGATTTCGAGTTTGTGTCGTACCCATGGTTCCAATAACTTTTTGCTTCATCATTCCATTGACTTGATGTCATCACCGATCAGTTATATCTTCTCGAAACCTATCGACAAATGTGTCGTGATCATCATCAACATTCCGAGGTCTTCCAAGATATCTATCGAATTCTTGGTGGGAAATAACTTCCTTTGCCCTCGATGATTTGGGTTATCATCGACAACATTATTACATTCCCTCCAACACAAAACTTGTTCCTGTTTTGTGATATACCTTGAGTTCCTTGCTATCCAACATTTGTTCTTCTTTACCTTGGAGTATTACCATCTTTTATATCCAGGATGTCGTGCTTAGCACACCCGGACGGAGGCCCTATGGTTATATATTCCTTTTCAGCAAGGTTATCCATTCTTCCATGAGGAAATTGTAAGACTTATTCTACAAGTTATCCCTGATGGATCCTTTGTGTTTCCAAAGTCTGACCTTTGCCTGAAGACCATGTCAATGCTATCTCGAAGCATATATATTTTACTCCAATTATCAACAAGAACATTTAAAGCCTAATGTTAAATGTTTCCTGCTCAATTATCCAAACACCGCTGTAGGGGTAAAGTCATGAAATTTCTCTCTCCTTACCTAAAGAGTTCTCTACATTATATCTTATCCTAGATATCATTCTCTGCTTGTCCTTGGGAAGGATATACCCTTGAAATATGTGTTTAAATACATTTTCCTTTCCATTGTTCTGTTAATCTGATGCTCACATTTGCTTTACATTGGTTTGTTTAAACTATCCGGTGATCAATATGATTTAAGCAGTATTATTCTCCTGCTTATGTAAACACCTCGGTGTACAATTCTGTCAGCAAGATCCTGTTTCTATTGTTGATGACATTCCGGTAACCGCCGATGGAGGAGAACTTTGCCATTGGTCCGCCTCGTTCAACGAGCAGGAAAATGGTTCTCTTCATCCCTCGCCCTTGGTACCGATGTTGTTGCCGACATAACTGACATACTATCCTCTGACGTGCCATGCTTACATGGTCATACAAGACGTCACCGCCCTTCATACCATTAACTCACATGGTGGGCCCATAATCCACAGTTCCACATGATCGAAACCTGACTCTCCTGTACACCCTGTTGTCCAAGTTATTTCTTGCGCCTGACTTCGTATGTAATTCATGGGTCACCTTCCTAGTGATCTATTCTGGAATCAGACACAATACTTATTCCCGTTGCTTTGAACCCTTTTCACGCCTTGTTTCAGGCATCGAACGATTGCCTGCCCGCTCAAAAATTTCTCATGATATCTTCTTACTTTGCTCTCGATATTTTCTTAAGTTTCAAATTCGAGAGTTACTTTCCACCACCTTCCCCGATGTTATTAACCAGATAGTTAACCTTGTCGAAGTCCATTCTCCCGGAATACCCCCCCTTATTCTGTCGTAAGTACGATGGAGATCCTGATGAAAGGATGCCAACATCGTCATGATGACCTGAAGCATAGGACTGAAGACATCAATGTAATGGATCGACCTCTTCGAGAAGAGCAACTATGACCAAGAAGAATCGTTAGAATTTCGTAACCAGACCCCTTCCCCTTATAACAGCTCCTAAATCTTGGGACGAGATTTCTTGTAGTGGAGGAGAATTGTGACGCCCGGGTAATTAAGCTACAGTAACCTCTCCTAATGATGCCTTGTCACCTCGATTACTGTTGCTAAGTTCGCGTTAGTTCAAAACCGATTCAAAATCAAATTCAAAATAGAGGCAAACATCAAAGGTTTTCAATTATTAAAACAAAAATGTTCAAAGTGTTGCAAACAATCCTTGAATAATTATCATAGTGGACCAACATTTTTATAAGGTGTTTAATTGCCCCAATGTAATAAACCAATGTCTATCATAATAATTTAAATGCCTTTTTAAAACTGTATAAATTACAAACTATTTTAATTTGATGCCAAACTTAATGTGGCAGTATCTTGATTTATAATTCAATCTTAGGTGCAAGTTTCTTATTTTACGAAACTATTTTTGCTTTAGAAAAATAAAACAAAATTGAAACTAAATAAAAAGAAAAACAAAGTAAAACAAAGTAAAACCGACGCCCCGACCCCCCGCTGCCGTCGTGCGCCATGGCGCCTCCTCCCTCGTCGCTGAACCCCGACGACCGCGTCGCTGCCCGGACTGCCTCCTCGTCGTCCTCTACGTCGTTGCCTCCTCCCCTGTGCCGGCCGTCCCCGTCAACCTCCCCGAGCCCCGCTGCCACGTCCCTACACCATCCCGTGAGCCGCGCCTCTCCTCCCCCTCGCGCGCTCGCGCGCGCCGCGCGCCGGCCTCGCACGCCGTCGTCTGCTATGCCGCATGCCCCCGCGCGCGCCTACACCCCGCTCCGCACGCCTCGCCCGTGCGCTCGCCTGCG
>NC_041384.1:266728235-266805995 GCF_002162155.2 Triticum dicoccoides
CGCCGCGCTCCGGCCTGCGCACCGGCGCCCGCTCGCGCCCGGGTGACGCACCCCGCTTTCCCCGCTCTGCTGCGGCCTCGCCGGCCTCCACCCCTCCTCGCCCGCTCTCGCCACGCCACTGCCCTGCTTCCTCCCGCCGCCCAATGGCGCACTACTCCCCGGCACACGCAGCTTGTCGCCGCACCATCAACGGCCTCCTGCCGCCCGCTCACCCCCACAGTTGCCCGCGGCGCCTGGCGGCCACGTCCCACTCAGGCGGGCTACGCCCTCTCCCCATGGGCTCGTGCCCGTTAGCCCGACCCACGTTGGCCCCCTAGGGCCAATGACAAGTGGGGCCCTGCCCCAGAACGAATAAAAAAAGGGAGATTTAAAAATAAGTAAAAATAAATAAAAATAAATAATTAATTAATTAATTTTGATCAATTAAACTAATCGATCAACTAAACTAATTAGACTGTTAGTTAATTACTTAATTAGTCAATGACAGTGGGGCCCACCCCCTAATTAATCCTGATTAAGTTAATTAACAATGGTTAATTAAAATGTGGCACTGACCAGTGGGGCCCACTGGTCAGGTTGACCAGTCAACCCTGTTGACTGCTGACGTCATGATGACGTCAGCACACATTGTTCTGGATAATGTTGAATTAAATAATTAATTAAATCCTAAAAATGATTTAAATCTTTTAAAATTAATATAAAATAAACCGTAGCTCGATTGGAAAAACTTTGTACATGAAAGTTGCTCAGAACGACGAGACGAATCCGGTTACGCAGCCCGTTCGTCCGCCACACATCCCTAGCATAGCGGACATGCAACTTTCCCCCTCCGGTTAATCTGTCCGAAAATGCGAGACACCGGGGATATTTTCCTGGATGTTTCCCCCTTCACCGGTATCACCTCGTACCGCGTTAGGTCACCCCTAGCACAACGTAATGCTGCATCTTGCTTTTTGTTACATTGATTGCTCTGATATTTATTGTGTTCCCCCTCCGTTACTTCTTTTCGGTGGACCCCGAGACTGCCGGAGACCCCCAGTACGACTACGGTGTTGATGACCCCTCTCTCTTGCCAGAGCAACTAGGCAAGCCCCCCTTGATCACCAGATATCGCCTACTCTACTCTCTACTGCTTGCATTAGAGTAGTGTAACATGTTACTGCTTTCCGTTAATCCTATCCTGTTGCATACCCTGTTCTTGCTACTACTGTTGTTACATTTACCTGCTATCCTACTGCTTAGTATAGGATGCTAGTGTTCCATCAGTGGCCCTACACTCTTGTCCGTCTGCCATGCTATACTACTGGGCCGTGATCACTTCGGGAGGTGATCACGGACATATACTATATACTTTACACTGTTACATTACCTGTGGTACTGTTCGGAGTTGGGGGCTGAAGGGGCAGGTGGCTCCATCCCGGTAGAGGTGGGCCTGGGTTCCCGACGGCCCCTGATTGTTACTTTGAGGTGGAGCGATAGGGCAGGTTGAGACCACCTAGGAGAGAGGTGGGCCTAGCCCTGGTCGGCGTTCGCGGATACTTAACACGCTTAACGAGATCTTGGTACTTGATCTGAGTCTGGCTACTGGCCTATACGCACTAACCATCTACGCGGGGACAATTATGGGCACTCGACGTCGTGGTATCAGCCGAAGCCTTCATGACGTTAGCGACTGAGCGGCGCGCGCCGGATTGGACTGGAACGCCTGCTAGGCTAGGTCTGCTTCCGGCCACGTTCGCAACATGCAGGTGTGCAAAGGGCGATGGGCCCAGACCCCTGCGCCATAGGATTTAGACCGGCGTGCTGACCTCTCTGTTGTGCCTAGGTAGGGCTGCGACGTGTTGATCTTCCGAGGCCGGGCATGACCCAGGAAAGTGTGTCCAGCCAAATGGGATCGAGCGTCTTGGGTTATGTGGTGCACCCCTGCAGGGAAGGTAATCTATTCGAATAGCTGTGATCTTCGGTAACATGATGACTTGGAGTTGTACCTCGACCTTATGATAACTAGAACTGGATACTTAATAAAACACACCCTTCCAAGTGCCAAATACAACCCGGTGGTCGCTCTCTAACAGGGCGACGAGGAGAGGATCGCCGGGTAGGTTTATGCTACACGATGCTACTTGGTAGACTTACCTCCTGCTCTCTTCTACATGCTGCAAGATGGAGGTGGCCAGAAGCATAGTGTTCGATAGGACTAGCTATCCCCCTCTTATTCCAGCATTCTGCAGTTCAGTCCACATATGATACCCTCATTCCATTTGATACCAATGCATACATATGTAGTGTAGCTCCTTGCTTGCAAGTACTTTGGATGAGTACTCACGGTTGCTTAGCTCCCTCTTTTCCCCCTTTCTATACCTAGTTGCTGCGACCAGACGATGGAGCCCAGGAGCTAGACGCCACTGTCAATGACGACTACTACTACTCGGGAGGTGCCTACTACTACGTACAGCCTGCTGACGACGACCAGGAGTAGTTTAGGAGGATCCCAGGCAGGAGGCATGCGCCTCTTTCGATCTGTATCCCATTTTGTGCTAGTCTTCTTAAGGCAAACTTGTTTAACTTATGTCTGTACTCAGATATTGTTGCTTCCGCTGACTTGTCTATGATCGAGCTCTTGTATTCGAGCCCTTGAGGCCCCTGGCTTGTAATATGATGCTTGTATGACTTATTTTATTTGTAGAGTTGTGTTGTGATATCTTCCTGTGAGTCCCTGATCTTGATCGTACACGTTTGCGTGTATGATTAGTGTACAGTCAAATCGGGGGCGTCACACTCCCGCCCCAGTACTGGATGGCGTCGAGGTTATCTCACCAACAATTGCATAAAAGAGATTTTCAATGTCGGCGAAACTCAGGTATTCCATAATTGCAACGATAAAATTGTGACGACAACACCTTAGAGCTCAACTCCCCGGGACACTGCCACAACCCCTAAATGTCAGGAGGCACCAAGAACAATGTTCTCGTCACAAATCCATCGGAACGATTCCAAGATACCCGCGTGATCCTAAAGTTATTTTAGTGAAATTTGAGAAGAGAGGAGTCAAAACTCTACGTCAGGATGCCTCACCAGAGTGACGAAGGTACTGAGGAGTAAAAAGAATCCTACTCTCCGATATATATAATCCTAAAACACTCAAAACATTTTTTCTAGACTCAACAATGCCAACGATTCGATCAAGCAGGGGGCTCCTAAGTCGGGGAAGGCTCTGATTACCAACTTGTAATGCCCACGATGCGGCTATATCTCCCACGTGTCGAAGCACGACTTAGAGGCATAACCGCATTGTAAGCAATGTCGCAAGTGGGGTAATCTTCACACAACCCATGTACTGAATAAGGAAAAGAGGTAGATAGTTGGCTTACAATCGCCACATCACACAATAGCATAAATATAACATTACAATCATCTAGATACAATCAAGGTCTGACTACGGAACCAAAATAAAGACAACCCCAAATGCATAATGTCCCCGATCGCCCCAACTGGGCTCCACTACTGATCGTCTGGAAAGGAAACATAGTATCGTCCTGAGTCCTCATCGAACTCCCACTTGAGCTCAGTCAAATCTCCTGGAGCGGTATCATCGGTCCCTGCATCTGGTTTTGGAAGTAATCTGTGGGTCACGGGGACTCAGCAATCTCACACCCTCGCGATCAAGACTATTTAAGCTTATAGGTAGGGAAAAGGTATGAGGTGGAGGTGCAGCAAGCACTAGCATATATGGTGGCTAACATACGCAAATGAGAGCGAGAAGAGAAGGCAAAGGCACGGTCGAGAAACTATGATCAAGAAGTGATCCTAGAACAACCTACGATCAAGCATAACACGAGACCGTGTTCTCTTCCAGGACTGCCGAAAAGAGACCATCACGGGCACACACGTTGTTGATTCATTTTAATTAAGTTAAGTTTCAGGTTTTCTACAACCGGACATTAACAAATTCCCATCTGCCCATAACCGCGGGCACGGCTTTCGAAAGTTCAAATCCCTGCAGGGGTGTCCCAACTTAGCCCATCACAAGCTTTCAGGGTCAACGAAGGATATTCCTTATCCCAAGACAATCCGATCAGACTCAGAATCCCGGTTACAAGACATCTCGACAATGGTAAAACAAGTCCAGCAAGACCACCCGCTATGCCGATAAATCCAGAGTGGCGGCGAGGCGGGCCGGGAGGGCCTGCCCTGGGCCCGGACGGGCCGACGAAGTGGGGCGCGCGGGCGACGAGTGGGAAGGCGACACATGGAGGCGCGGGATCCTGTCCGGCGGCAGGCGGACGCGTCCGGCTGCGCGGAGGTGAGGGGAGCTAGGGTTAGGAGTGATTTGATCCGGGATTTGGAATGGGAGGACCTTTATATAGGTAGAGGGAGCTAGGAGGCTCCAAATTGAGCACAATTTTTGGCCACGCGATCATGATCGAACGACCGAGATGATGGAGGGGGTTTAGGTGGGTTTTGGGCCACTTTGGAGAGGTGTTGGGCTGCAACACACACGAGACCTCTACGGTCCCTCGGTTAACCGTTGGAGTATCAAACGAAGTCCAAATGGCACGAAACTTGACAGGCGGTCTACCGGTAGTAAACTAAGGCCGCTTGGCAAGTCTTGGTCCAATCCGAAAACGTTTAACACCCGCTCACCAAAAGAGGTAGGAAGGGACACCGGAGGACATAGGAGCGCCGAAATGCAAAACGGACAACGGGGAAAAAGCTCAGATGCATGAGACGAACACGTATGCAAATGCGATGCACATGATGACATGATATGAGATGCATGACAAAGACAAAAACAAAACGAAGACAAAAACCCAACAACGAAGAATATCATAACTTAGTGCCGGAAATGGAAAGAGTTGGAATACAAATATGGCAGGTTACACATGGGGCGTTACACTTGGCCATCATCTTTCACTAAATTTGCAATGGAAGAAGAGGTGCTCAAGAGTTTCTTCCACATGTTCTCCACACAGCAGACAGACGAGGTTGGTCCGAATGTTGTAGTGCCTTCTGCTAAGCATAGTACGTGTGTTGAGGCGATCTACTAGCAGAAACCAACAAAACCCTTGAGTTTTAGGATACTTTTTTCTTTCCAGAGCCATTTAAACGCCTCATGAATGTCAATCTCTATAAAACAGAATATATAGTAGGCCGTGGTTTTGAGTACCGATGCTCCCCAAGTGCACACCCAAACATCCTTGCCCTCTGAAATCGTGGTGGAGGAAACATCCTTGCCTAGGTTATGAATGTTATATGATGAATATCATCCAATGAATTCACTGATCCAATGCCTACAAATTTTCCATGTATTGCTCATGCTAGGTTACTACTGCTACTGTTACTATTACACTTGCTACAAAATCATTGCTATCACTTTTACCATTACTATTGCTGTTATCACTATTATCAAAACTATTATACAAGTTTGCTATTGATTACTTTGCTGCAGATATTTAATCTCTAGGTGTGGTTGAATTGACAACTCAGCTGCTAATACTTGCAAATATTCTTTGGCTCCCCTTGTGTCGAATCTATAAATCTGGGTTGAATACTCTACCCTCGAAAACTGTTACGGTCCCCTATACTTGTGGGTTATCAAGAACTTTTTCTTGCACCATTGCCGGGGAGCATAGCTATATTTGTTGATTCACTTGTAATTATTATCTATTTGCCTCTATGAAGAATCTGAAGGATACGAAAACCAAGATTGTTCCCTCTAGAACGAGGGGAGGTAAGGAACTACCATCACACTCTGCACTTGATTCACCTTCTGTTTTGAGTACACTTGCAACACCACGACATGCTATTAATCCTGATACATCATAAGTTATTGATGATGCTACTTCTGCTATGAATACTACTCATGATGATGCTAGTACCTTGCTTGATGATAATATGCCACTAGGCGAATTTCTTGATGAACTTGCTAGAGCTAAAAATATTGAGAATGCTAAAATGGATGAAGTACTTGAAACTGAAAATCTTGAAACACCTATTAGACCTAGCTCTCCTAGATATGAATTTCCCAAGATACCTGAAGGTTAAGTTATGGATGGGGGATAGCTAGATACTTTCTTGCTTGTAATGATCTTAAGAAACTACTATGCAAACTGAAAGAAAAAACTTTGAATGCTAGAATGAAATGTGATCCTAAATTTGTTACTTCATATATCTTTCTTAATGATAAGGATTATGAATTCTCAGTCAACCCGGATTTAATTACTTTGGTTGAATCTAATCCTTGCCATGGTTATGAAATTGAAACCGTTGTGGCACACGTTACTAAATTAAATGATATAGCCACCCTATTTGCTGATGAAGAGAAAATTCGCTACTATTACATTCACATGTTATTTTCGTTCTCATTAAAGGGTGATGTTAATATATGGTAAAATACTCTTGCTCCTGGTTCTATGCATATTCCCCAGGATATGATTTACTACGTCTCTGAAAAATATTTCCTTGCTCATAGGAAACAAGCTGCCTTACAGGAAATATTTTACTTTGTGCAAATTGAAGAAGAGAGTCTCCCACAAGCTTGGGGGAGGCTTCTCCAATTGATTAATGCTATTCCTAATCATCCTCTTAAGAAAAATGAAATACTTGATATCTTCTATAATGGACTAACAGATGCTTCTAGGGACTTCCGAGATAGTTATGTTCGTTATGTTTTCAGGGAACGAACTATTGAACAAGCTAAGGAATTATTGAATAATATATTGAAAACTTATGATGATTGGACTCTTCCTGAACCACCCCCTAAACCCACTCTGAAGAAGAGGGGTATCTTATATCTCAGTCCTGAAGATATGCAAGAGGCAAAGAAAAGTATGAAGGAAAAAAGGTATTAAAGCTGAAGATGTCAAAATTTTACCCCCTATTGAAGAAATCCATGGACATGACACACCACCACCACAGGTGGTAGAGGAAAACTCTTTAATGAAATTTGATGAAAGTGACATCCCTTAGAATGAACATCCTAGTCAATGCTTTTATGAGTTTGATAACTACATTAGAAAACAAGATCACTTCAACGCAAATGTTATGAAATAGTTGAAATACAATTCTGATATGATTGCTCAGTTGAGTAACTTGTTATTTAGAATCACTAATGAAGTTAGTGGTGTAGGAAAACATGCCTCTATGGTTCATACCTAGTTAGAACAAGTTGCTAAATCTCAAAAAATAAGTGCTTGATGAACTGAATAATAATATAAATGAATTTACTATTAGAGTAGCAACTAGAGGAGGTAAAATGACTCAGGAACCACTTTATCCCGAGGTTAACCCTAAAAGAATTGAACAAGACTCTTAAAGAATTAACACTGATGCACCTTGTCCTTCTAAAAAACAGAAGAAAAAGAAAAATGATAGGACTTTGCTTACCTCCAGTGAACTTGAAGTAGAAAAACCTCTTGATAATAATAACGATGTGTAACACCCTCGATGCGACTATAGCTCCCGCGTGTCGAGGCACGACTTAGAGACATAATCGCATTGAAGGCATATGTCGCAAGTAAGATAATATTTACAACATCCCATGTAATATAATAATAAAGGGGAGATAACATAGTTGGCTTACACTCGCCATGTCAATCAAGGTACATAAATAACATTACATCATCCAAACACTCATGGCCCGACTACGGCGCCAAAATAAAAGATAACCCAACATGCGATACGGTCCCGATCACCCCCAACTGGGCACCACTACTGATCGTTAGGAAAGGAAACATAGTAACGTTGAGAGTCTTCGTCGAACTCCCACTTGAGCTCGAGCGCGTCACCTGGAGCGGAATCATCAGGCCCTGCATTTGGTGTAATAGTAATCTGTGAGCCACAGGGACTCAGCAATCTCGCACCCTCGCGATCAAGACTATTTAAGCTTACAGGTAAGGCAAGGTAAATATAAGTGGAGCTGCAGCAAGCGACTAGCATATAAGGTGGCTGTCCTGCTCGCAGAAGAGAGCGAGAAGAGGAGGCAAAGCGCGAGCGAGAAACTAGAGAGCAACCTGCGCAAGCATTACTCCAACACCATGTCCACTTCCCAGACTCCGCCGAGAAGAGGCCATCACGGTAACACACTCAGTTGATTCATTTTAGTTAAATTGAGGTTCAAGTTATCTACAACCGGACATTAACAAATTCCCATCTGCCCATAACCGCGGGTACGGCTTTCGAAAGTTCAAATCCCTGCAGGGGGGTCCCAACTTATCCCATGACAAGCTTTCACGGTCGACAAAGGAATAGACCTCCTCCTGAGACGTTCCGATCAGACTCGGTACCTCGGTTCTTCAAGACACTTCACAGGTTAAAACAAGACCAGCAACACCGCCCGAATGTGCTGACAAATTCCGATAGGAGCTGCACATATCTCTTTCTCAGGGCACACTCAGATTGTCTTAGGTACTGGTAGGCCAGCCCAGAGTTGCCCCTGGTGGCCATCGGTAGCTGACAGGTGGACCAACACTCAGAGGAGCACTGGCCCAGGGTGGTTTAAAATAAGATGACCCTCGGGCTCCGGAAACCCAAGGGAAAAATAGGCTAGGTGGCAAATGGTAAAACCAAGGTTGGGCATTGCTTGAAAAGCTTTAATCAAGGCGAACTATCAAGGGGTTCCCATTATAACCCAACCACGTAAGGAACGCAAAATCCGGGAACATAACACCGATATGACGGAAACTAGGGCGGCAAGAGTGGAACAAAACACTAGGCGAGAGGCCGAGCCTTCCACCCTTTACCAAGTATATAGATGCATTAAGATAACAGGGCAATATAATGATATCCCAACAAGTAAATAAAAGTTCCAACAAGGAACGGCCTCCAATCTTCACCTGCAACTAGCAACGCTATAAGAGGGGCTGAGCAAAGCGGTAACATAGCCAATCAACGGTTTTCTAGGACATGGTGGGTTAGAGGTTTGACATGGCAATTTGGGAGGCTTGAAAGCAAGTGGTAGGCATCGTCGCATTGGCATAGCAAAAGAGCGAGCAATCTAGCATAGCAAAGATAGTAGTGATTTCGAGGGTATGACCATCTTGCCTGCAAAGTTGTCAGAGTTGACTGGATCCTCGAAAGCAAACTCAACGGGCTCCTCGTTAGCGAACTCGTCTCCCGGATCTACCCAAATAAGACGGACAAGCAAACGGAACACAATCAACCATGTGCAAAGCTCAAACAATATGATGCAAAGATGGTATGCTATGCGGGATGCGATGCGGGATGCATATGCAAGATTTGACAAGGGATGCATGAACCTGGCCTCAACTTGGGAATCCAAGTGTTCCACTGGAAAGATGAGACGAAATCTCTTGAAAACGATATAAAGAACGTGGGAATCGGAGTTACGGTTTGGAAATGGCAAGCAATTCAAATATGGCCACGTTCTACGATTTACAGCAAGTAGCCATCTAAATGCAATGAGATGAACAAGCTACAACACCCAAACATGGCATCAAAATACATGGCAGGGATGTATTCAAGATGCTTAACAAAAGTCTAGCACTGAGCTACGGCCAATTCATCCATTAACAAGTTCAAACAAGCATGGCAAAAAGCATTTGACGAACAGATCTCAGACTTAGTGAAATTAACACTTGTCTGGAATTTCAGATCAGATAGCACTCTTCGGAGCAACAAAACTACATGCTACAGGACCTGAACATGGCAAAGTAAAGCATGGCATGGAGCTACTCAAAGAGCTTAACAAAAGTCCCTTAGTAACCTTGAGCCAAAACGGATCAGAAAATACAATTGCAAGCATGTGAACATGGCAAAAACATAATCAGATCACAGACTTAGTGAAAACTGGAGCATGCTGAAAACAGATATCAAGTAGGCATGTTTACGAGCTCGATGCACTCACTACGGAGCAAGTCATGACAATCTAAGCATACACCCATCAAGAATACACAAAATGCAAGCTAGACATGGCAAGAACAATAGCATAGCATGCACTGATGAACTACAACATCATCGGCAAAATCGCTAACAAGTAGACAATCTGCCCAGATTTACGAAGTAGCAAAAGTAGAGCTTGATTGACTCAAGATAGGGTGCTCCATAATTGCAAACAAAGACATGGATGAATAGAGCACTACAAGATTAACAAAACATCCTTACTGATCATCCTCAAAAGAGGCACGGATCACTAGGAAACAACATGAACATATGGCCATATGAAATAAACAGATCAAGGACTTAGTGGAAATGCTAAGTCCCTGAAATCAGAATTACCAAGTGCCTCACTTGGCAAGCTTGTGCTAGACACCACACACATCACAAAAATACATGGGTTGCACCTCTGGAAAGATGGCAAAACCCTTAACAAAACATATGTAGAGCTCATGGGCATATCATGCACACAATAATCATGGCAAAAATGACAAATATGCAAATGGAGTAGCAGATCTGACAATTATCTCAAGTAGCCCTCTTCTAACAGCATTTCAGGCATCAAGATGAACTCAAATGAAAATGATGCAACGGAATGAAACGATGTACTCTCTGAGATGAACATTTTGATATGCTATATGCCAAAAACGGAGTTACGGATGCGGAGATATAGCATGACGAACAGGAGCACATGGATTAGGGTTTCGGGAAAAAAGTCAACCGTCTCAGATCCAGATCTAGATCCAGCCGGCGCGGATTTCGAGGATCGCCAGAATCGGAGGTGGCCGCCGGAGTTGAAGAGCTTGCCGGCGCGAGGAGGTGAGGCGGTGGCCGGAGGAGGTCGCCGGACGGCGGCGGGGCGGCGGACGAGGCGCGGCGACGCGCCGGCGTCAAGGCGGCGGGGCGGAGCAGTCGGCCAGCATCGGGGCGAAGGGCGCCGGCGAGGGGCGCGGGCGGCCGGCGAGGGGCGCGGGCGGCGCTGCTCGGGGGAAGGCGCGGGGCGCGCGTGGGCCGAAAGGGCCCATCCCGGGCCTCACGGGCTGGCGACGGTGAAGTGGGGCTGAGGGCGCGGGCGAATGGCGCAATGACAAGTGGCGGCGGGGGAAGATCCGCACACGCCCGGCTCCACGCGGACGTTGTTCGGCGGCACGGGGAGGAGCGGATCTAGGGTTTTACCCGTGATTCCGAATGGGGGAGATATTTATAGGCATAGAGGGAGCTACGAGAGTCCAAATGAGGTGCGGTTTTCGGCCACGCGATCGTGATCGAACGCTCTAGATGATGGAGAAGGGTTAGGTAGGTTTTGGGCCAAATTGGAGGGGTGTTGGGCTGCAACACACGCGAGGCCTTTTCGGTTCCTCGGTTAACCGTTGGAGTATCAAACGAAGTCCAAATGATACGAAAGTTGACAGGCGGTCTACCGGCAGTAAACCAAGGCCACTTGGCAAATCTCGGTCCAATCCGGAAATGTTTAATCCCCACACACGAAAGAAAGGTAGAAATGACCACCGGAGGAGAACGAAGCGCCGGAATGCAAAACGGACAACGGGGAAAATGCTTGGATGCATGAGATGAACACGTATGCAAATGCAATGCACATGATGACATGATATGAGATGCATGACAATGATAACAACACACGGATAAAAAAACCCGAACCCGAGAAAATAAAATAACTTAACGCCGGAAACGGCAAGAGTTGGAGTACAAATTGGGAAAGTCATATCCAGGGTGTTACAACACTCCACCACTACGAAAGGATCTCGTCCCGAGATCTAGGACTGAAAGAACGCCGGGTATTCTGAACGGAGGTGATCCTCGTGTTCCCAGGTAGCTTCACGGTCGGAATGGTGTGACCACTTGACTTTGAGGAATTTGATTGACTTATTGCGAGTCTTGCGTTCAGTCTCTTCGAGAATAGCAACTGGGTGCTCACGATAGGAAAGATCTTCTTGGAGCTCAATGTCCTCGAAGTTGACAGTGCGTTCAGGAGTCTTAAAGCACTTTTGAAGCTGAGAGACATGGAAAACATCATGAACATTTGCAAAGTTTGAAGGAAGCTCGAGTTGATAGGCGAGATCGGCTCTTTTGCTGACAATCTTGAAAGGTCCCACATATCTAGGGGCGAGCTTCCCTTTGATACCGAAGCGACGAGTACCTTTCATAGGAGAGACACGGAGGTAAACATGATCTCCGATCTTGAAAGACAAATCACGGTGCTTACTATCATAGTAGCTCTTCTGGCGGGATTGGGCTGCTTTGAGGTTATCTCGAATGACTTTGCACATTTCCTCTGCCTCTGTGATTAAGTCATTTCCCAAAAGCTGACGTTCACCGGTTTCAGACCAGTTGAGAGGGGTACGGCACTTCCTGCCATATAGAATTTCAAAAGGGGCCTTGCCCGAACTTGCTTGGAAACTGTTGTTGTAGGAGAATTCAGCATAAGGAAGACAATCCTCCCACTTCATGCCGAAGGAGATCACACAAGCCTTGAGCATATCTTCAAGAATCTGGTTGACACGCTCGACTTGACCGCTAGTTTGAGGATGGAAAGCTGTGCTGAAGCGGATGTTGGTGCCCATGGCCTTCTGAAAAGAATCCCAAAACTTGGAGGTAAAGATGCTGCCACGGTCTGAAGAGATCACTTGAGGAATACCGTGAAGAGAGACAATCCGAGAGGTATAGAGTTCCGCCAATTGAGCTGCAGTGATCGACTCTTTGATAGGCAGAAAATGAGCCACTTTAGTGAGTTTGTCGATGACAACGAATATAGCATCATTGCCATGCTTGGACTTTGGAAACCCAGTCATGAAGTCCATCTCAATGTGGTCAAACTTCCATTCTGGAATGGCAAGAGGTTGGAGGAGACCAGCTGGGCTTTGGTGTTCTGCCTTCACTCTTCTGTAGACATCACATTCATTCACGAACTGAGCAATCTCGCGCTTCATTCGAGTCCACCAATAAGCCTGCTTGAGGTCCTGATACATCTTCGTACTCCTAGGGTGGATGGAGAGGAGAGAATTGTGAGCCTCATTCATGATCACTTTACGAAGTTCACCTTTGGGCACAACAATACGATCCTCGAAGAAGAGAGTGTCCTTGTCATCAAGATGGTAGCACTTGTACTTGGGTTGACTCTTGGCAATCCCAATCTTCACCTTTTTCACCATAGCATCAAGAAGCTAGGCTTGGCGAATCTGGTCTTCCAAGGTAGGAGAGACTTGAAGGTTGGCGAGGAAACCTTGAGGAACCACTTGCAGATTAAGTTTGCGGAAAGCTTCACAAAGCTCGGGTTGATAAGGCTTGAGAATCAGACTGTTGCAGTAAGCCTTTCTGCTCAATGCGTCAGCAATCACATTGGCCTTGCCTGGAGTATACTCGATACTCGGATTATACTCTTGAATCATTTCGACCCATCGAGTTTGCCTGAGGTTGAGATTAGGCTGAGTGAAGATGTACTTGAGACTCTTGTGATCAGTGAAAATGTCCACTTTTCTTCCCAATAGAAGATGTCTCCAAGTCAAAAGAGCATGCACAACTGCCGCCAACTCAAGATCATGAGTGGGGTAGTTCTTCTCATTGGGCTTCAACTGGCGAGAGGTATAATCAACAACTTTCTTCTCTTGCATCAATACTGCGCCAAGACCTTGGAGAGAGGCATCACAAAAGACCTCGTACGGCTTGGATTCATCAGGTGGAGTCAGAACTGGAGCAGTGATCAATTTCTCTTTCAAAGTGTTGAAAGCAATGTCACACTCCGGAGACCAAACGTACTTGACGTGCTTCTGGAGAAGATTTGAGAGAGGCTTCGCGATCTTAGAAAAGTTTTCAATGAATCTTCGGCAATAGCTTGCGAGACCGAGGAAGCTACGGAGTTGCTTCACGTTCTGAGGAGGTTCCCAATTCACAATTGCAGACACCTTCTCAGGATTCACCGCAATGCCCTTGGCAGAGATGACATGACCAAGATAAAGAACCTCATTGAGCCAAAATTCACACTTGGAGAACTTGGCGTAGATCTGATGTTCCCTGAGCTTATCAAGAACCAAACGCAAGTGTTTGGCATGATCTTCCTTGTTCTTAGAGAAAACCAGAATGTTGTCGAGATAGACCAAAACGAAGTCATTGGTGTAGGCGTTGAAGATGAAGTTCATCATGCGAGAGAAAGTCGGAGGAGCGTTGACGAGGCCAAAAGACATGACAGTGTATTCATATGAACCATAGCTTGTCCTGAAAGCCGTCTTGGGAATATCTTGCTCACGGATACGAATCTGATGCTAACCCATACGAAGATCAAGCTTGGAGAATACTTGGGCACCTTTGAGTTACTCGAACAGCTCGTTGATGTTGGGAAGTGGGTATTTGTTCTTGATGGTCTTCTTGTTCAATGGACGGTAATCAACACAAAGTCGGTCCGTTCCATCCTTCTTCTTCACAAAAAGAACACCACAAACCCACGGAGAAGAACTAGGCCGGATGAGACCCATTTTCTCTTGAATATCGAGTTGCTTCTTCAGCTCCTTCAACTCTTCAGGTCCGAGCTTGTAAGGACGTTTGCACACAGATTCCGTGCCAGGCTCAAGATCAATGACGAATTCAACTGGCCGGTGCGGAGGCATTCCTGGAAGCTCTTCTGGAAAGACGTCTTGATATTCACAAATGACTGGAATTTGTGAGAAAGCATCCAGTTCACCCTTCTCATTAAGAGAAAACAGACGGATGGTATCATCACGAGCGGCAAGCACAATTACATCCTCAGACGAATGAGTCAATTGAATCTGCCTGGCTGCACAATCAAGCTGAGCCTTGTGCTTAGAAAGCCAATCCATTCCGAGAATAAGATCAATATCAGAGTCACCAAGAACCGTAGGAGAAGATAGAAACTTGTAGTCACCCAAAGTGATAGTAACATTCGGAGCAATGGAGTTAGCATGCATGCGCCTACCGGGAGAGACAACTGCTAACGGACTAGACAAAATTTGCAGAGCCAAACCATGCTTAGAGGAAAATGGTCTCGAGATGAAACAATGCGATGCACCTGTGTCAAAAAGAACTTTTGCAGGAATATTATTAACAGGAACGTTACCCATGATGACATCTGATGAGTCCTCTGCCTGAGCTGCGTTCATCAAGTTGACCTTGGCGTGCTTGGGGTTATGCTTGACCACAGCTGTACTTGCCGATCTGACAGGAGGAGGAGGAGGAAGACGCCTCTGGTTGAAACACTTGTTGGCATAGTGACCCTTCTATTGGCACTTGTTGCACGTGACCTCTGAAAGCGGACGGTGATACGGAGCACTCGATCTTGGAGCTTGAGATGAAGTCTTGTTCTGAAAGCCAGGGTTGGGTGGGTGGGAAGAACCACTGCCACCTTTGCTCTTCTGCTGATACGGCTGACGAAACGGAGGAGGAGGAAGCCAATACTTCTGCTGCTTGGCCACTTGAGTAGAGGAAGAAGGAGTAGCATCTCTGACTCGCTTCTTGGAAGCATCACACCTCAATTGAGCGGCCTCTTGCTTCAATGCCATGTTGTAGAACTCATCGTACCTCACGGGTTCAAAGAGAACAAGAGCAAGCTGAATTTCTTCTCTAAGACCACCCCTGAACTGATATATCATGCTCTTCTCATCAGGTACGTCCTGCTTGGCAAAGCGGCGAGCTTCTGGAACAACTTGTTGTAGTCATAGACAGACAAAGAGCCTTGCTTCAGGTTGCGGAATTCATCACGCTTGCTTTCAATCACGCTCTGAGGGAGATGGTGAGCTCTGAAATCTCGACGGAATTCATCCCAAGTGATAACACATCCACCTCTGGAGTCCTTGTACTGCTGGAACCATTCTGCAGCTTGATCTTTGAGTTGGAAGGAAGCGAACTTGACAAAGTCCTCAGGCCTGACGTTACTGCACTCGAAATGCTTGCACAGATCCACAAGCCAATCGTCAGCATCGGTTGCCTCAACACAATTGCTGAAAGTCTTTGGCCCGTTAGCAAGGAACTGGTTGAGTGTAGCAGAGTGATTCTGATTGTTGCCTTGGTTCCCTTGGTTGCCTTGATTGCGCTCTTGGAGAATTTGCATGATCAACTATGTGTTTGCATTGGTTGCGGCCATCACAGCTTGCCATGCCTCCAGAGGAGGTGGAGGTGGTGGCGGATCAGGATTCAGAGTCGTGCGCGTTGGAGGAGCCATCCTGAAGAGGTTGACCACCATTAGCACATAGACAGAAAAATATTGAAGCTGAATCCAACGGAATGAAAATTGCAACATATAGTCTTCACATCCGAACAAAATGAACGAATGCATTCCTCTTGAAATGGTCACATATCCATAAATTGAGAAGCCACGTAGAATTAAGGTAGAGAAATAAATCAACAAGGTACGAATCAAGAACGAATAATCGGTAAGAAATCCCAATCTCAAACCAATATCCGTGGAAGAAGAACTAGAGCTACGAGAATTCCCACCTATGAAACTCCCAAACCTTTCCGGTTATGCAATCAGGTGTTGGGGATACAGGGGAAGCATAATATCTCACCCAAATCTAGCAAATCCTACATCCAGCTATATCCATCCTTCAACACATAACCGAGAAAAACTTCGGAAACCATCTACCTCAACCTTCGGAAAGCATCCGATATACAAGTTATGGCGATACTCCCGAACTCCCGCCCCAGTACTAGGTGGCGTCGAGGTTATCTCACCAACGAACTGCATAAAAGAGATTTTCGATGTCGGCGTACTAAACTCAGGTATTCCAGAACTGCAACGATAAAATTATGACGACAACACCTCAGAGCTCAACTCCCCGGGACACTTCCACAAAACCCCTGACAGGAGGCACCAAGACAATGTTCTCATCATAAAACCATCAGAACGATTCCAAGATACCCGCGTGATCCTAAATTTTTTTAGTGATATTTGAGAAGAGAAGAGTCAAAACTCTACGTCAGGATGCCTTACCAGAGCGATGAGGAGACCGGGAAGTAAAAAGAATTCCTAACTCTCTGATATATAATTCCTAAATGACTCAAAACATTTTTCTAGACACAACTCGGCCGCTAAAAACGATCAAGCAATGGGGCTCCTAAGGTCGGGGAAGGCTCTGATTACCAACTTGTAACACCCTCGATGCGACTATAGCTCCCACGTGTCGAGGCACGACTTAGAGACATAATCACATTGAAGGCATATGTCGCAAGTAAGGTAATCTTTACAACATCCCATGTAATATAATAATAAAGGCGAGATAACATAGTTGGCTTACACTCGCCACGTCAATCAAGGTACATAAATAACATTACATCATCCAAACACTCATGGCCCGACTACCGCGCCAAAATAAAAGATAAC
This sequence comes from Triticum dicoccoides, assembly GCF_002162155.2. NCBI lineage: Eukaryota > Viridiplantae > Streptophyta > Magnoliopsida > Poales > Poaceae > Triticum > Triticum dicoccoides. The sequence goes on from NC_041384.1 coordinate 266,745,478, forward strand.
CCAACATGCGACACGGTCCCGATCACCCCCAACTGGGCACCACTACTGATCGTTAGGAAAGGAAACATAGTAACGTTGAGAGTCTTCGTCGAACTCCCACTTGAGCTCGAGCACGTCACCTGGAGCGGAATCATCAGGCCCTGCATCTGGTGTAATAGTAATCTGTGAGCCACAGGGACTCAGCAATCTCGCACCCTCGCGATCAAGACTATTTAAGCTTATAGGTAAGGCAAGGTAAATATAAGTGGAGCTGTAGCAAGTGACTAGCATATAAGGTGGATGTCCTGCTCGCAAAAGAGAGCGAGAAGAGGAGGCAAAGCGCGAGCGAGAAAATAGAGAGCAACCTGCGCAAGCATTACTCCAACACTGTGTCCACTTACCGGACTCCGCCGAGAAGAGGCCATCACGGCAACACACTCAGTTGATTCATTTTAGTTAAATTAAGGTTCAAGTTATCTACAACCGGACATTAACAAATTCCCATCTGCACATAACCGTGGGCACGGCTTTCGAAAGTTCAAATCCCTGCAGGGGAGTCCCAACTTAGCCCATGACAAGCTCTCACGGTCGATGAAGGAATAGACCTCCTCCCGAGACGTTCCGATCAGACTTGGTACCTCGGTTCTTCAAGACACTTCGACAGGTTAAAACAAGACCAGCGACACTGCCCGAATGTGCCGACAAATTCCGATAGGAGCTGCACATATCTCTTTCTCAGGGCACACTCAGATTGTCTTAGGTACGGGTAGGCCAGCCCAGAGTTGCCCCTGGTGGCCACCGACAGCTGACAGGTGGACCAACACTCAGAGGAGCACTGGCCCGGGGGGGTTTAAAATAAGATGACCCTCGGGCTCCGGAAACCCAAGGGAAAAAGAGGCTAGGTGGCAAATGGTAAAACCAAGGTTGGGCATTGCTTGAAAAGCTTTAATCAAGGCGAACTATCAAGGGGTTCCCATTATAACCCAACCGCGTAAGGAACGCAAAATCCGGGAACATAAAACCGATATGACGGAAACTAGGGTGGCAAGAGTGGAACAAAACACTAGGCGAGAGGCCGAGCCTTCCACCCTTTACCAAGTATATAGCTGCATTAAGATAACACGGCAATATAATGATATCCCAACAAGTAAATAAAAGTTCCAACAAGGAACGGCCTCCAATCTTCACCTGCAACTAGCAACGCTATAAGAGGGGCTGAGCAAAGCGGTAACATAGCCAATCAACGGTTTTCTAGGACATGGTGGGTTAGAGGTTTGACATGGAAATTTGGGAGGCTTGAAAGCAAGTGGTAGGCATCATAGCATTGGCATAGCAAAAGAGCGAGCAATCTAGCATAGCAAAGATAGTAGTGATTTCGAGGGTATGACCATCTTGCTTGCAAAGTTGTCAGAGTTGACTGGATCCTCGAAAGCAAACTCAACGGGCTCCTCGTTAGCAAACTCGTCTCCTGGATCTACCCAAATAAGACGAACAAGCAAACGGAACACAATCAACCACGTGCAAAGCTCAAACAATATGATGCAAAGATGGAATGCTATGCGGGATGCGATGCGTGATGCATATGCAAGATTTGACAAGGGATGCATGAACCTGGCCTCAACTTGGGAATCCAAGTGTTCCACTGGAAAGATGAGACTAAATCTCTTGAAAACGATATAAAGAACGTGGGAATCAGAGTTACGGTTTGGAAATGGCAAGCAATTCAAATATGGCCACGTTTTGCGATTTATAGCAAGTAGCCATCTAAATGCAATGAGATGAACAAGCTACAGCACCCAAACATGGCATCAAAATACATGGCAGGGATGTATTCAAGATGCTTAACAAAAGTCTAGCACTGAGCTACGGCCAATTCATCCATTAACAAGTTCAAACAAGCATGGCAAAAAGCATTTGACGAACAGATCTCAGACTTAGTGAAATTAACACTTGTCTGGAATTTCAGATCAGATAGCACTCTTCGGAGCAACAAAACTACATGCTACAGGACCTGAACATGGCAAAGTAAAGCATGGCATGGAGCTACTCAAAGAGCTTAACAAAAGTCCCTGAGTAACCTTGAGCCAAAACGGATCAGAAAATACAATTGCAAGCATGTGAACATGGCAAAAACATAATCAGATCACAGACTTAGTGAAAACTGGAGCATGCTGAAAACAGATATCAAGTAGGCATGTTTACGAGCTCGATGCACTCACTACGGAGCAAGTCATGACAATCTAAGCATACACCCATCAAGAATACACAAAATGCAAGCTAGACATGGCAAGAACAATAGCATAGCATGTATTGATGAACTACAACATCATCGGCAAAATCGCTAACAAGTAGACAATCTGCCCAGATTTACGAAGTAGCAAAAGTAGAGCTTGATTGACTCAAGATAGGGTGCTCCATAATTGCAAACAAAGACATGGATGAATAGAGCACTACAAGATTAACAAAACATCCTTACTGATCATCCTCAAAAGAGGCACGGATCACTAGGAAACAACATGAACATATGGCCATATGAAATAAACAGATCAAGGACTTAGTGGAAATGCTAAGTCCCTGAAATCAGAATTACCAAGTGCCTCACTTGGCAAGCTTGTGCTAGACACCACACACATCACAAAAATACATGGGTTGCACCTCTGGAAAGATGGCAAAACCCTTAACAAAACATATGTAGAGCTCATGGGCATATCATGCACACAATAATCATGGCAAAAATGACAAATATGCAAATGGAGTAGCAGATCTGACAATTATCTCAAGTAGCCCTCTTCTAACAGCATTTCAGGCATCAAGATGAACTCAAATGAAAATGATGCAACGGAATGAAACGATGTACTCTCTGAGATGAACATTTTGATATGCTATATGCCAAAAACGGAGTTACGGATGCGGAGATATAGCATGACGAACAGGAGCACATGGATTAGGGTTTCGGGAAAAAAGTCAACCGTCTCAGATCCAGATCTAGATCCAGCCGGCGCGGATTTCGAGGATCGCCAGAATCGGAGGTGGCCGCCGGAGTTGAAGAGCTTGCCGGCGCGAGGAGGTGAGGCGGTGGCCGGAGGAGGTCGCCGGACGGCGGCGGGGCGGCGGACGAGGCGCGGCGACGCGCCGGCGTCAAGGCGGCGGGGCGGAGCAGTCGGCCAGCATCGGGGCGAAGGGCGCCGGCGAGGGGCGCGGGCGGCCGGCGAGGGGCGCGGGCGGCGCTGCTCGGGGGAAGGCGCGGGGCGCGCGTGGGCCGAAAGGGCCCATCCCGGGCCTCACGGGCTGGCGACGGTGAAGTGGGGCTGAGGGCGCGGGCGAATGGCGCAATGACAAGTGGCGGCGGGGGAAGATCCGCACACGCCCGGCTCCACGCGGACGTTGTTCGGCGGCACGGGGAGGAGCGGATCTAGGGTTTTACCCGTGATTCCGAATGGGGGAGATATTTATAGGCATAGAGGGAGCTACGAGAGTCCAAATGAGGTGCGGTTTTCGGCCACGCGATCGTGATCGAACGCTCTAGATGATGGAGAAGGGTTAGGTGGGTTTTGGGCCAAATTGGAGGGGTGTTGGGCTGCAACACACGCGAGGCCTTTTCGGTTCCTCGGTTAACCGTTGGAGTATCAAACGAAGTCCAAATGATACGAAAGTTGACAGGCGGTCTACCGACAGTAAACCAAGGCAGCTTGGCAAATCTCGGTCCAATCCGGAAATGTTTAATCCCCACACACGAAAGAAAGGTAGAAATGACCACCGGAGGAGAACGAAGCGCCGGAATGCAAAACGGACAACGAGGAAAATGCTTGGATGCATGAGATGAACACGTATGCAAATGCAATGCACATGATGACATGATATGAGATGCATGACAATGATAACAACACACGGATAAAAAAACCCGAACCCGAGAAAATAAAATAACTTAACGCCGGAAACGGCAAGAGGTGGAGTACAAATTGGGAAAGTCATATCCAGGGTGTTACAACACTCCACCACTACGAAAGGATCTCGTCCCGAGATCTAGGACTGAAAGAACGCCGGGTATTCTGAACGGAGGTGATCCTCGTGTTCCCAGGTAGCTTCACGGTCGGAATGGTGTGACCACTTGACTTTGAGGAATTTGATTGACTTATTGCGAGTCTTGCGTTCAGTCTCTTCGAGAATAGCAACTGGGTGCTCACGATAGGAAAGATCTTCTTGGAGATCAATGTCCTCGAAGTTGACAGTGCGTTCAGGAGTCTTAAAGAACTTTTGAAGCTGAGAGACATGGAAAACATCATGAACATTTGCAAAGTTTGAAGGAAGCTCGAGTTGATAGGCGAGATCGGCTCTTTTGCTGACAATCTTGAAAGGTCCCACATATCTAGGGGCGAGCTTCCCTTTGATACCGAAGCGACGAGTACCTTTCATAGGAGAGACACGGAGGTAAACATGATCTCCGATCTTGAAAGACAAATCACGGTGCTTACTATCATAGTAGCTCTTCTGGCGGGATTGGGCTGCTTTGAGGTTATCTCGAATGACTTTGCACATTTCCTCTGCCTCTGTGATTAAGTCATTTCCCAAAAGCTGACGTTCACCGGTTTCAGACCAGTTGAGAGGGGTACGGCACTTCCTGCCATACAGAATTTCAAAAGGGGCCTTGCCCGAACTTGCTTGGAAACTGTTGTTGTAGGAGAATTCAGCATAAGGAAGACAATCCTCCCACTTCATGCCGAAGGAGATCATACAAGCCTTGAGCATATCTTCAAGAATCTGGTTGACACGCTCGACTTGACCGCTAGTTTGAGGATGGAAAGCTGTGCTGAAGCGGATGTTGGTGCCCATGGCCTTCTGAAAAGAATCCCAAAACTTGGAGGTAAAGATGCTGCCACGGTCTGAAGAGATCACTTGAGGAATACCGTGAAGAGAGACAATCCGAGAGGTATAGAGTTCCGCCAATTGAGCTGCAGTGATCGACTCTTTGATAGGCAGAAAATGAGCCACTTTAGTGAGTTTGTCGATGACAACGAATATAGCATCATTGCCATGCTTGGACTTTGGAAACCCAGTCATGAAGTCCATCTCAATGTGGTCAAACTTCCATTCTGGAATGGCAAGAGGTTGGAGGAGACCAGCTGGGCTTTGGTGTTCTGCCTTCACTCTTCTGTAGACATCACATTCATTCACGAACTGAGCAATCTCGCGCTTCATTCGAGTCCACCAATAAGCCTGCTTGAGGTCCTGATACATCTTCGTACTCCTAGGGTGGATGGAGAGGAGAGAATTGTGAGCCTCATTCATGATCACTTTACGAAGTTCACCTTTGGGCACAACAATACGATCCTCGAAGAAGAGAGTGTCCTTGTCATCAAGATGGTAGCACTTGTACTTGGGTTGACTCTTGGCAATCCCAATCTTCACCTTTTTCACCATAGCATCAAGAAGCTAGGCTTGGCGAATCTGGTCTTCCAAGGTAGGAGAGACTTGAAGGTTGGCGAGGAAACCTTGAGGAACCACTTGCAGATTAAGTTTGCGGAAAGCTTCACAAAGCTCGGGTTGATAAGGCTTGAGAATCAGACTGTTGCAGTAAGCCTTTCTGCTCAATGCGTCAGCAATCACATTGGCCTTGCCTGGAGTATACTCGATACTCGGATTATACTCTTGAATCATTTCGACCCATCGAGTTTGCCTGAGGTTGAGATTAGGCTGAGTGAAGATGTACTTGAGACTCTTGTGATCAGTGAAAATGTCCACTTTTCTTCCCAATAGAAGATGTCTCCAAGTCAAAAGAGCATGCACAACTGCCGCCAACTCAAGATCATGAGTGGGGTAGTTCTTCTCATTGGGCTTCAACTGGCGAGAGGTATAATCAACAACTTTCTTCTCTTGCATCAATACTGCGCCAAGACCTTGGAGAGAGGCATCACAAAAGACCTCGTACGGCTTGGATTCATCAGGTGGAGTCAGAACTGGAGCAGTGATCAATTTCTCTTTCAAAGTGTTGAAAGCAATGTCACACTCCGGAGACCAAACGTACTTGACGTGCTTCTGGAGAAGATTTGAGAGAGGCTTCGCGATCTTAGAAAAGTTTTCAATGAATCTTCGGCAATAGCTTGCGAGACCGAGGAAGCTACGGAGTTGCTTCACGTTCTGAGGAGGTTCCCAATTCACAATTGCAGACACCTTCTCAGGATTCACCGCAATGCCCTTGGCAGAGATGATATGACCAAGATAAAGAACCTCATTGAGCCAAAATTCACACTTGGAGAACTTGGCGTAGATCTGATGTTCCCTAAGCTTATCAAGAACCAAACGCAAGTGTTTGGCATGATCTTCCTTGTTCTTCGAGAAAACCAGAATGTCGTTGAGATAGACCAAAACGAAGTCATTGGTGTAGGCGTTGAAGATGAAGTTCATCATGCGAGAGAAAGTCGGAGGAGCGTTGACGAGGCCAAAAGACATGACAGTGTATTCATATGAACCATAGCTTGTCCTGAAAGCCGTCTTGGGAATATCTTGCTCACGGATACGAATCTGATGCTAACCCATACGAAGATCAAGCTTGGAGAATACTTGGGCACCTTTGAGTTACTCGAACAGCTCGTTGATGTTGGGAAGTGGGTATTTGTTCTTGATGGTCTTCTTGTTCAATGGACGGTAATCAACACAAAGTCGGTCCGTTCCATCCTTCTTCTTCACAAAAAGAACACCACAAACCCACGGAGAAGAACTAGGCCGGATGAGACCCATTTTCTCTTGAATATCGAGTTGCTTCTTCAGCTCCTTCAACTCTTCAGGTCCGAGCTTGTAAGGACGTTTGCACACAGATTCCGTGCCAGGCTCAAGATCAATGACGAATTCAACTGGCCGGTGCGGAGGCATTCCTGGAAGCTCTTCTGGAAAGACGTCTTGATATTCGCAAACGACTGGAATTTGTGAGAAAGCATCCAGTTCACCCTTCTCATTAAGAGAAAACAGACGGATGGTATCATCACGAGCGGCAAACACAATTACATCCTCAGACGAATGAGTCAATTGAATCTGCCTGGCTGCACAATCAAGCTGAGCCTTGTGATTAGAAAGCCAATCCATTCCGAGAATAAGATCAATATCAGAGTCACCAAGAACCGTAGGAGAAGATAGAAACTTGTAGTCACCCAAAGCGATAGTAACATCCGGAGCAATGGAGTTAGCATGCATGCGCCTACTGGGAGAGACAACTGCTAACGGACTAGGCAAAATTTGCAGAGCCAAACCATGCTTAGAGGAAAACGGTCTCGAGATGAAACAATGCGATGCACCTGTGTCAAAAAGAACTTTTGCAGGAATATTATTAACAGGAACGTTACCCATGATGACATCTGATGAGTCCTCTGCCTGAGCTGCGTTCATCAAGTTGACCTTGGCGTGCTTGGGGTTATGCTTGACCACAGCTGTACTTGCCGATCTGACAGGAGGAGGAGGAGGAAGACGCCTCTAGTTGAAACACTTGTTGGCATAGTGACCCTTCTATTGGCACTTGTTGCACGTGACCTCTGAAAGCGGACGGTGATACGGAGCACTCGATCTTGGAGCTTGAGACGAAGTCTTGTTCTGAAAGCCAGGGTTGGGTGGGTGGGAATAACCACTGCCACCTTTGCTCTTCTGCTGATACGGCTGACGGAACGGAGGAGGAGGAAGCCAATACTTCTGCTGCTTGGCCACTTGAGTAGAGGAAGAAGGAGTAGCATCTCTGACTCGCTTCTTGGAAGCATCACACCTCAATTGAGCAGCCTCTTGCTTCAATGCCATGTTGTAGAACTCATCGTACCTCACGGGTTCAAAGAGAACAAGAGCGAGCTGAATTTCTTCTCTAAGACCACCCCTGAACTGATATATCATGCTCTTCTCATCAGGTACGTCCTGCTTGGCAAAGCGGGCGAGCTTCTGGAACAACTTGTTGTAGTCATAGACAGACAAAGAGCCTTGCTTCAGGTTGCGGAATTCATCACGCTTGCTTTCAACCGCGCTCTAAGGGATATGGTGAGCTCTGAAATCTCGACGGAAATCATCCCAAGTGATAACACGTCCACCTCTGGAGTCCTTGTACTGCTGGAACCATTCTGCAGCTTGATCTTTGAGTTGGAAGGAAGCGAACTTGACAAAGTCCTCAGGCCTGACGTTACTGCACTCGAAATGCTTGCACAGATCCACAAGCCAATCGTCAGCATCGGTTGCCTCAACACAATTGCTGAAAGTCTTTGGCCCGTTAGCAAGGAACTGGTTGAGTGTAGCAGAGTGATTCTGATTGTTGCCTTGGTTCCCTTGGTTGCCTTGATTGCGCTCTTGGAGAATTTGCATGATCAACTGTGTGTTTGCATTGGTTGCGGCCATCACAGCTTGCCATGCCTCCGGAGGAGGTGGAGGTGGTGGCGGATCAGGATTCAGAGTCGTGCGCGTTGGAGGAGCCATCCTGAAGAGGTTGACCACCATTAGCACATAGACAGAAAAATATTGAAGCTGAATCCAACGGAATGAAAATTGCAACATATAGTCTTCACATCCGAACAAAATGAACGAATGCATTCCTCTTGAAATGGTCACATATCCATAAATTGAGAAGCCACGTAGAATTAAGGTAGAGAAATAAATCAACAAGGTACGAATCAAGAACGAATAATTGGTAAGAAATCCCAATCTCAAACCAATATCCGTGGAAGAAGAACTAGAGCTACGAGAATTCCCACCTATGAAATTCCCGAACCTTTCCGGTTATGCAATCAGGTGTTGGGGATACAGGGGAAGCATAATATCTCACCCAAATCTAGCAAATCCTACATCCAGCTATATCCATCCTTCAACACATAACCAAGAAAAACTTCGGAAACCATCTACCTAAACCTTCGAAAAGCATCCGATATACAAGTTATGGCGATACTCCCGAACTCCCGCCCCAGTACTAGGTGGCGTCGAGGTTATCTCACCAATGAACTGCATAAAAGAGATTTTCGATGTCGGCGTACTAAACTCAGGTATTCCAGAACTGCAGCGATAAAATTATGACGACAACACCTCAGAGCTCAACTCCCCGGGACACTTCCACAAAACCCCTGACAGGAGGCACCAAGACAATGTTCTCATCATAAAACCATCAGAACGATTCCAAGATACCCGTGTGATCCTAAATTTTTTTAGTGATATTTGAGAAGAGAAGAGTCAAAACTCTACGTCAGGATGCCTTACCAGAGCGATGAGGAGACTGGAAAGTAAAAAGAATTCCTAACTCTCCGATATATAATTCCTAAATGACTCAAAACATTTTTCTAGACACAACTCGGCCGCTAAAAACGATCAAGCAATGGGGCTCCAAAGGTCGGGGAAGGCTCTGATTACCAACTTGTAACACCCTCGATGCGACTATAGCTCCCACGTGTCGAGGCACGACTTAGAGACATAATCACATTGAAGGCATATGTCGCAAGTAAGGTAATCTTTACAACATCCCATGTAATATAATAATAAAGGGGAGATAACATAGTTGGCTTACACTCGCCACGTCAATCAAGGTACATAAATAACATTACATCATCCAAACACTCATGGCCCGACTACCGCGCCAAAATAAAAGATAACCCAACATGCGACACGGTCCCGATCACCCCCAACTGGGCACCACTACCGATCGTTAGGAAAGGAAACATAGTAACGTTGAGAGTCTTCGTCGAACTCCCACTTGAGCTCGAGCACGTCACCTGGAGCGGAATCATCAGGCCCTGCATCTGGTGTAATAGTAATCTGTGAGCCACAGGGACTCAGCAATCTCGCACCCTCGCGATCAAGACTATTTAAGCTTATAGGTAAGGCAAGGTAAATATAAGTGGAGCTGCAGCAAGCGACTAGCATATAAGGTGTCTGTCCTGCTCGCAAAAGAGAGCGAGAAGAGGAGGCAAAGCGCGAGCGAGAAACTAGAGAGCAACCTGCACAAGCATTACTCCAACACCGTGTCCACTTACCGGACTCCGCCGAGAAGAGGCCATCACGGTAACACACTCAGTTGATTCATTTTAGTTAAATTAAGGTTCAAGTTATCTACAACCGGACATTAACAAATTCCCATCTGCACATAACCGTGGGCACGGCTTTCGAAAGTTCAAATCCCTGCAGGGGAGTCCCAACTTAGCCCATGACAAGCTCTCACGGTCGATGAAGGAATAGACCTCCTCCCAAGACGTTCCGATCAGACTTGGTACCTCGGTTCTTCAAGACACTTCGACAGGTTAAAACAAGACCAGCAACACCGCCCGAATGTGCCGACAAATTCTGATAGGAGCTGCACATATCTCTTTCTTAGGGCACACTCAGATTGTCTTAGGTACGGGTAGGCCAGCCCAGAGTTGCCCTTGGTGGCCACCGGTAGCTGGTAGGTGGACCAACACTCAGAGGAGCACTGGCCCGGGGGGGTTTAAAATAAGATGACCCTCGGGCTCCGGAAACCCAAGGGAAAAATAGGCTCGGTGGCAAACGGTAAAACCAAGGTTGGGCATTGCTGGAAAAGCTTTAATCAAGGCGAACTATCAAGGGGTTCCCATTATAACCCAACCGTGTAAGGAACGCAAAATCCGGGAACATAACACCGATATGACGGAAACTAGTGCGACAAGAGTGGAACAAAACACTAGGCGAGAGGCCGAGCCTTCCACCCTTTACCAAGTATATATATGCATTAAGATAACAGGGCAATATAATGATATCCCAACAAGTAAATAAAAGTTCCAACAAGGAACGGCCTCCAATCTTCACCTGCAACTAGCAACACTATAAGAGGGGCTGAGCAAAGTGGTAACATAGCCAATCAACGGTTTGCTAGGACATGGTGGGTAAGGGGTTTGACATGGAAATTTGGGAGGCTTGAAAGCAAGTGGTAGGCATCGTAGCATTGGCATAGCAAAAGAGCGAGCAATCTAGCATAGCAAAGATAGTAGGGATTTCGAGGGTATGATCATCTTGCCTGCAAAGTTGTCAGAGTTGCCTGGATCCTCGAAAGCAAACTCAACGGGCTCCTCATTAGCAAACTCGTCTCCTGGCTCTACACAAACAAGACAAACAAGCAAACGGAACACAATCAACCACGTGCAAAGCTCAAACAATATGATGCAAAGATGGTATGCTATGCGGGATGCATATGCAAGATTTGACAAGGGATGCATGAACCTGGCCTCAACTTGGGAATCCAAGTGCACCACTGGGAAGATGAGATCAAATCGCTTGAAAACGATATAAGGAACGTCGGAATCGGAGTTACGGTTTGGAAATGGCAAGCAATTCAAATATGGCCACGTTCTGCGATTTACAGCAAGTAGCCATCTAAATGCAATGAGATGAACAAGCTACAACACCCAAACATGGCATCAAAATACATGGCAGGGATGTATTCAAGATGCTTAACAAAAGTCTAGCACTGAGCTATGGTCAATTCATCCATTAACAGGTTCAAACAAGCATGGCAAAAAGCATTTGACGAACAGATCTCAGACTTTGTGAAATTAACACTTGTCTGGAATTTCAGATCAGATAGCACTCTTCGGAGCAACAGAACTACATACTATAGGACCTTAACATGGAAAAGTAAAGCATGGCATGGAGCTACTCAAAGAGCTTAACAAAAGTCCCTTAGTGACCTTGACCCAAAAGGGATCAGAAAATACAATTGCAAGCATGTGAACATGGCAAAAACATAATCAGATCACAGACTTAGTGAAAACTGGAGCATGCTGAAAACAGATATCAAGTAGGCATGTTTACGAGCTCGATGCACTCACTTCGGAGCAAGTCATGACAATCTAAGCATACACCCATAAAGAATACACAAAATGAAGTCTAGACATGGCAAGAACAATAGCATAGCATGGACGGATCAACTACAACATCATCGGCAAAATCGCTAACAAGTAGACAATCTGCCCAGATTTACGAAGTAGCAAAAGTAGAGCTCGATTGACTCAAGCTAGGGTGCTCCATAATTGCAAACAAATACATGGATGGATAGAGCACTACAAGATTGACAAAACATCCTTACCGATCATCCTCAAAAGAGGCACGGATCACTAGGAAACAACATGAACATATGGCCATATGAAATAAACAGATCAAGGACTTAGTGGAAATGCTAAGTCCCTGAAATCAGAATTACCAAGTGCCTCACTTGGAAAGCTTGTGCTAGACACCACACACATCACAAAAATACATGGGTTGCACCTCTGGAAAAATGGCAAAACCCTTAACAAAACATATGTAGAGCTCATGGGCATATCATGCACATAATAATCATGGCAAAAATGACAAATATGCAAATGGAGTAGCAGATCTGACAATTATCTCAAGTAGCCCTATTCTAACAGCATTTGGGCATACAGATGAACTCAAATGAAAATGATGCAATGGAATGAAATGATGTACTCTCTGAGATGAACATTTTGATATGCTATATGCCAAAAACTGAGTTACGGATGCGGAGATATAGCATGACGAACAGGAGCACATGGATTAGGGTTTCGGGAAAAAAGTCAACCGTCTCAGATCCAGATCTAGATCCATCCGGCGCGGATTTCGAGGATCGCCAGAATCGGAGGTTGCCGCCGGAGTTGAAGAGCTTGCCGGCGCGAGGAGGTGAGGCGGTGGCCGGAGGAGGTCGCCGGACGGCGGCGGGGCGGCGGACGAGGCGCGGCGATGCGCCGGCGTCGAGGCGGCGGGGCGGAGCAACCGGCCGGCGTCGGGGCGAAGGGCGCCGGCGAGGGGCGCGGGCGGCGCTGGCGAGGGGCGCGGGTGGCGCTGCTTGGGGGGAGGCGCGGGGCGCGCGTGGGCCGGGAGGGCCCGTCCCGGGCCTCACGGGATGGCGGTGGCGGCGAAGTGGGGCTGAGGGCGCGGGCGAATGGCGCGGCGACAAGTGGCGGCGGGGGAAGATCCGGACACGTCCGGCTCGACGCGGACGTTGTCGAGCGGCGCGGGGAGGAGCGGATCTAGGGTTTTACCCGTGATTCCGAATGGGGAAATATTTATAGGCATAGAGGGAGCTAGGAAGGTCCAAATGAGGTGCGGTTTTCGGCCACGCGATCGTGATCGAACGCTCTAGATTATGGAAAAGGGTTAGGTGGGTTTTGGGCCAAATTGGAGGGGTGTTGGGCTGCAACACACACGAGGCCTTTTCGGTCCCTCGGTTAACCGTTGGAGTATCAAACGAAGTCCAAATGATACGAAACTTGACAGGCGGTCTACCGGCAGTAAACCAAGGCCGCTTGGCAAGTCTCGGTCCAATCCGGAAATGTTTAATCCCCACACACGAAAGAAAGGTAGAAATGACCACCGGAGGAGAACGAAGCGTCGGAATGCAAAACGGACAACGGGGAAAATACTTGGATGCATGAGATGAACACGTATGCAAATGCAATGCACATGATGACATGATATGAGATGCATGACAATGATAACAACATACGGAGACAAAAACCCGAACCCGAGAAAATAAAATAACTTAACGCCGGAAACGACAAGAGTTGGAGTACAAATTGGGAAAGTCATATCCGGGGTGTTACACAATGTTTCTATTTCTGATGGCTAAACTCAATCTAGTGATGAACATTCATCTAATGATAATGAAAAAGATAATGATGATGTTCATGAAAACACTCAACTAGACAAAGATAAAGAACCAGATAATGATGTTGAAATAGATCCAGCTATTGATCTTGATAACCCACAACCTAAGAATAAAATATATGATAAAAGAGACTTTGTTGCTAGAAAACATGGAAGAGAAAGAGAACCATGGGTTCAAAAACCCATGCCCTTTCCACCTAAATCAACTAAGAAAAAATATGATGGAGAATTTGAACGCTTTGCTGAAATTATTAGGCCAGTCTTTTTGCGCACTCGCTTGACTGATATTTTAAAGATGGTCCCTTATGCAAAATATATGGAAGACATCATCACTAACAAAAGGAAAATACATGAAGCTGAAATCTCCACCATGCTTTCTAGTTATTCTTTTAAGGATGGAGTGCCTAAAAAAATTGGAGATCCAGGAATACTAACTATACCTTCGTCCATCGAAAGAAATTATGTTAAAACTACTTTGTGTGATTTAGGAGCTGGTGTTAGTGTTATGCCTTTCTCTTTATATAAAAGACTTGACTTGAATAAAATCACACCTACTGAAATATCTTTGCAAATCGTAACAAATTGACTACCATACCAATCGGTATTTGTGAAGATGTGCCCGTTGTTGTCGCAAATGTTACTATCTTAACAGACTTTGTTATACTTGAGATGCCCGAGGATGACAATATGCAGATTACCCTTGGTAGACCCTTTTTGAATACTGCGGGGCTGTTATTGATTGCAATAAAAGCAAGACCACTTTTCATATCAATAGTAATGAGCATACGGTGCACTTTCCGAAGAAACAATTCCAAGTGAATGGTATTAATGTTATTGAAAAATCTTTGACACTCACTATTTGAATTTTTCAACTACCTCTACCAACTGCCAAAAAGAAATATGATATACTTATTGTTCGGGACATGCATATCCCCGTTGAGGTAACTTAGTGTTTTACGAATGTTCTTCGGTTTCATGCTAATCGAAGGTGGTTGTTAAAAGACTTGATCAACCTTATTAATGGATCATTTTTTAGAGGTATGAAGTTGATGCATTTAGTAGGCACTACCTTCTGACCTTACCTTTTTTTCCCTATTTTTCTTAGTTAAATAAAATAAAATGCCATGTTTATCCTGTTTTCTGGATTTCCCATGCAATAATAATAATAATAACAATGACACAAAAATATAGGTGCTTATAATGCCCTGAAAATTTGATACAATTTTTTTTATTTTTAGTGCAAATAACATCAGAGGGGAGTGCACCAGGTGGGCACAACCCACCTGGGCACGCCAGCAGCCCCAGGCATGCCATGGTGGGTTGTGATCCCCACGTGGGCCCCCTCACTTATCTCTTTAGCCCTTGTCATCTCCTACATCTAGAAAAAAATTCACCATTGCTCTCTCTCTCTCTCTCTCTCTCTCTCTCTCGTGTTCTTGCTCTCAAACCCACGGATTTCGATCTCTTTGCTCGAAGCTCCATTTCTAAAACTGTTTTGGGGAATTGCTACTTGGTATGTGACTCCTCCATTGCTCCAATTAGTTTTTGCTTTAGTAGTTTGTATTTTTAATAATTAGCTACTCTTGGTGCTGATGTAGATGAGCTTGCATGTTGAATTCTTAGAGTTCTAAGTAGTTTGAATGCTTAATATTGCCTCTATGCATCCTCATGAGTAGCTGCTATCAATCTTGTGAAGTTTTGTTGACAAAAATTTTGTGTACTAAAAATTTCAGAATTTTATTTATAGAAATAAGATAAGTTTCTTTAGGAAGTTTGCCTCTAAGAAAAATGCCATGGGAGTCTGATGAGGACATCAATATCATTGTTACACCCACATCCCCTATTTCTATACATAAAAGACCAATTACTAGAGCTCGCGCATGCCAATTGAATTACCAGGTACTTTTGTTTCTTGGTAACGTTTCTAATGTTCATGAGAATATGGTGCTACCTAAATTGGATACATTTTTTTTCTTACAAATGAAGGGCCTAGCTTGGACAAGAAAGATGAACCTTGAAGCAAGTTCAAGCATGGAGATGATGGCATGCGCAAGGGGAACAAGAACGGAGCTACAAGTGATGATTCCAGGACTTTGAAGCCACCATAATGAGTACATGAAGCCTGGGACAAAATATACAAGATGCCACTTCATGAATTTCGTCAAGAGGCTATTCCAGGTGCTATGTCCCCTTATTTTTGGGCTAAGCTTATGAAATTTTGAAATACTTGATTATAGGCTGTTTTTAGAGTCCGTATGTGTGGGGAAACAAGAGTAAGGGTTGGTTTTGGACCCCTCCTCGAAGGGCCACGAAATACCCCACTCTTTCCTCCATATATACAGCCCTTAGGGCATCATTTAGAATTTGGGTTTTGTTTAGATTAAAAGTTCACCATAGCTGCAACTTCGTGTACTTCATTTGTGTTCAACGACCAGACAAAGACGTCACAGAACCCCACCTTGATCAATAAAGCTTTCATCTTATATTCACAATATCCAGAATGCAATCTTAGTTTCTTGCTTGTTCTTTGTTTGCTTGTTGGAAATAGACCCTCGTGGTCAGGTTGATCGTGCTTCGGCGTGGTCCATAACCCCTCGGAAGTTGGTTTAGCGATTGCTAAGGCGCGACATCTCGCACGTTCGTACTCGGATCATCAAGGTCAACACCCATAGAAAATGATAGTTATCTCATCGAAACATCAGAACACGCTCGCCTCTAGCAAGTGGTATCAGATTTCCTGGTTGCTCGGTGCGATTTTACAGTTTTTCGTAGTTTAGATCGAGTCTGTTCTTCATACCTACAGTCCATGAAAAAGTCAATAAAAATTAGGGTTAGTTCATCATATCCTAAGCAATCTGAGCCTTTGCATAATATTTTTAGGGTTTTGCTTTGTTGAATTTGTGGTTGCATCGTCATGTCTAGTTGCTAGTCTTAGCGTCTAGTCCTTTATAGTTTTGAGTTCTGTCACAGTTTGTCACGCCGCCGCCGCACCATCTTCATCGTTTCTGCCATATACTACCACCGCTGCCATATCCCACCATCGCTGCCATATACCACCACCGCTGCCATATCCCACCAACGCTGCCATATACTACCACCACTGCCATATCCCACCAATGCTGCCATATACCAGCACCACTGCCATATCCTACCACCATATATCCACCACCAATCTGAGTTCTTTTCATATTATGTTTGTTTTCAAGACCCATCTATTTTTCGATCCGTGTTTCCTTGCCTGAGTAGGTTTTAGGAAAAAAGTCTAGAGATCCCCGTGCAGTTTTTAGGCCAAATTTTTGGCAGGTGAAAATATTTTTCCCTATCTTGTTTTTATGCTTTTCTTAGTCTTTTGAGACACTCGCCATCATAGTGATTTTTTGTCACACTTTTTCGTTGTCGCTGCCCTGATTTCAAAAAAATAGTCAAAAAAGTTTCGTTCCTATCCTATCAGTTTGACTTGGGAAGAGTTTTGAGACACTCGCCATTATAGTGATTTTTCGCAAAAAAGAGGAGAGCAACAAAAAAACTAATTCACAGTGGGCATTTCCCTTGTTTCTGTGTCATGCCATGATTTTGTTAGTGTTCTAGGCTCGCATCACTCGTACAGTCTAGCCTAGGACCATCACAGTACCGTCGTTGAGTGTTTAGTCAACTTTGCATCTCTGAATTGATTATTGCCGACCCTTCCCGGCTCCACATACATCTATGTCTTGCGTTTGACTCTCCCTGATAATCGCTCTATCCAAGATTTGAGACTTTTCACTACAACGGTTGCCAATCACCACCCGCGGCTTGGTAAGAACTGGTAATAATTTGAGATTTGCTTTACGGATTTGTGACACACTGCCACTTTCTAGTAGTCTGTAGGATCATATTCTTGTTTGTTTCTATTGCCGCTAACCATGGCAGGACCACAAGCCGACGAGATTGACTGGGAGAACATGATGAAGAAGGAGCTTCATGACGAATTTCAGCAAATGTTGAGTCAACAAGTGGAAGATGTCATGGCTACCTTCAGAAAGGCACTAGAGAGGATTGATGACGTTGAGAAGACAATTGACACCAAGTTGGACGCCATGTTCGATGAAGTACTCATGCGTCTTCCACAACCACCGCCCGTTGCACCTGTCGCACCTCTACAACAACAACAACAACATCGCCTTCCAAATCAAGTGGGATGAGCATTTGCGCGTTCCCCTTGAGCCTGGTCAAAATTCTGATGTTGCTGTACCTACTGTTGATGCTTCTATAGCTCCTGCTACTACTACAAAGGTGCTGGACCATTACAAGGAGGAGGTTTATGAAAATCAGAACTACGTGCAACCACCAGCACCACCACCACCAGGTCGTCCTCATGCATATCATCGCAACGGTAGGGCTGCACCGCCACCTGAGGTATGAGATCATGACCATCTTCGTGAACTAAAATTGAATATTCCATTGTTTGAGGGTAGGTATGTTCCTGATATATATCTTATTTGTGAGTTAGAAACTGAACGATGTTTTACATGTTTACAATATCCCGAGGAGAGACGTGTTCCTATTGCTGTTTGTGCTTTCACTAGTTGTAAGTGCATCTAGTGCCACCCCTAGTTGGTTTTGGAGTATTGACGACAAACTTGGTTGAGGGACTAATGTGTTTGTGAGAATTGCAGGACAACACAGGTAGCAGTCCCTCATTGATTCGGTTTACCTACCGGAGATGACCCCTAAAAATGTATGAAGACATTGAAGACAAAGGTGGTATGTGAAGGTATTCACATTGAAGACTATGACAAGAGAAGACATCGTGTGAAGACTATGGAGCGCGAAGACTTAGTTGTTTCGTTGTTTCCTTTTCTTCTTTGTTGAGTCATAGGAACCACCGTACTGTTAAGTGGGGTCCCAGTGAACAAAGTCAGAGTGACTGAAGTGATGCTTAACCACAATCCTATGTCTTCGAGCGAAGACAATGAGAGCAAAACTTATCCAGAGATGGATAAGTCAGCTTTACTGGTAGCCCAAGTAAAGTTGCTGCGTGTGTTTGAAATCTGACCATTAGAACACGTGTCAGTTCCTTAGTGACCCAGGGTCATTTCGGACAAATCAGGCCGGGTTGCCTAGTGGCTATAAATAGCCCACCCCTACACCATAAATTGGTTGGCTGCTCAGAGTTAGTGCACGGCTTTTGTCGTTTGAGAGCAACCCACCTCCGAAGCTTTGAGAGAGAGAAATCCTTGTGAGGACAAAGCCCTAAACACCCAAAGCCAAAGAGTGTTAGGCATCACTGAAGTCTTCCTGTCTGTGTGATCTAAAGACTTGTTACACTTGAGGATTGTGAATCCTCCAGCCGGTTAGGCGTCGCGTTCTGAGCATCCCAGAGTCATTGTGGATTGCCAGTGAATGAAGTCTGTGAAGGTTTGGAAGTCTACCTTGAAGACTTACCTGAGTGATTGGGCGAGGACTAGGTGTCCTTAGCTCAAGGGGAATAGGGTGAAGACAAGGTCTTCTGAGTTAAATATCAGCCTCCCTAACCAGACGTACAGTTGTCACAGCAACTGGAACTGGTCCAACAAATCATTGTCTTCAACAAGCAACTGGTTCTATCCTTTCCCATCTCTTTTTTTAAAGTTGGTCCGTGTGAAGTCATTGCCTGTTTGCCTTATCTATTTGTCTTCACTGTGTGACTGTTTGTTCTGATTCGCTTCATACTATCTTCCATCCTGATCCGTACTGCCTAGCTGCTATTAGTCTTCGTGCTTACTTGACTATGGCTTGCCTAGTGTAGTCTACCTTCCGCTGCATGTTTATAGGTTCATTTCTATCGTTTGTCTTCGAAACTCCCATGTTTTGAAGACTTTCATAAAAATCGCGTATTCACGCCCCTCTAGTCGATAACTAGCACTTTCAATTGGTATCAGAGCAAGGTACTCCCTTGTTCTGTGTGATTCGGTTTAACCACCTGGAGTTTTAGCTATGTCGACTGCAGGGATAATCAAAGTCTCCACTGCGTGCCCCATCTTTGATGGAACTGAATATCCCTACTGGAAGAATAAGACGCGTATGCATCTTAAAGCCATTGATGTCGTCCTCTGGTATGTCGTCAAGAATGGCGTTCCCAAGGCTGGTGACTGTGTCACTGCTGCTGATGTCAAGAAGTTCGTTCAACTGGATTCCACTGCCAAGAACATCATCTGTGGTCATCTGACCAAAGGGCAGTATGGCCGTGTGAGTGCTCTGGAAACATCGAAGCTAGTCTGGGACTGGCTCTCCAAGGTCAACGAAGGCGTCTCAACCCAGAGAGATCAAAGGATAAGTGTCCTTCGCAACCTCTTCAACCGCTTCAAGAGAAACGACAATGAGAATGTTCAGCTCACGTTTGATCGCCTCACTGACATCACAAATGAGCTTCAAGCTCTCGGCGCTACTGAGATCAGCAAGCATGAAATCGTCAAGACACTCCTGAGATCACTTGACAGCTCGTTTGACACTCTGGCCCTGATGATTCAAGAAGGCCCTGACTTCAAGACACTCGATCCGTCTGACATACTTGAAAGGCTCTACATACATGAGTTTCAGCTTTCTAAGAAAAGAGATATCTATGGTCCCAACTATGGCCACACTCATGCCTTGAAGGCAAAAGTTGTTTCCTCATCTGAAGAAGAATCTGACTGCAGTTCTGATGATCCTGAAGACATTGGAAAGGAGCTTTCTATGCTTGTGAAGAAGTTCTAGAAATTCACCATGAAGATAGGCTTCGGAAAGTCTTCACGATCCATCTCAAGGAATGATGAAGCTTCTACTCATGACTACAAGAAGAGAACATGCCACAAGTGCAAGAAACCTGGTCACTACATCTCTGAGTGTCCGAAGTGGGACAATGAGAACAAGAAGAAGAAGAAGAAGAAGAAGAAGAGCAAGGAATATGATTCTGACGACAAGAAGAAGAAGAATAAATACTCAAAGTCTTCTTCCAAGTCTTCCTCAAAGTCTTCATCACACAAGAAGACCTCATATGGCAAGGCTCGTGCGTTTGTTGGTAAGGAAATGGATTCAGAGGAGGAGTTTGCTTCTTAGGAGGCAGAGGTGGAGTCTGAGGAGGAGTCTGACTCTGGCGTTGCAAGTCTGGCTACAGCCTACGTTGCCAAGTCCATCTTCAACACTGAAGACAATGGTTCCATCACCAACGCTGATGACAAGGACGACTCCGCTCCCACCTATTGCTTCATGGCATGTGGTGCCAAGGTAAACTCACGCAATGCTCACTATCAAACATCCAGTGAAGATGACTCTGATTGTGATTCCAAACCCAGCTACAAAACACTTGCTAAAATTGCAACTGAACAACAGAGAGCTATGGAACATATTCAAGAACTGTTAGACAAAAGTGATGACCTATTGGATGCAGAAATGACTCGATCTCAGTCCTTAATTGAAGACATAAAAAATCTTCATGTTTAGTATGAGGAACTTGAAAGTCGTCATGAAACGCTCTCAACAACTCATGAAAAGCTTTGCTATGATTATCTTCAAAGGAAGCAAGAAATTGAGAAATTGAGAGCAATTCATGAAGATCTTCAAAAGGAAAACGAGTCACTTCGCGCTCAACAGATCAGTCCCGCTCAGAAAGGATTTGAACCATCATGTCTAAAATGCATTGAGCGTGATAACGTTACTTCTGTTGTTGAATGTTCCACTGCTGCTACTGTTGCAATATCTTCGACTGTTGAGGTGGAAACTAACCCCTCTACTGAGGATGCCACTGCTATTGCTGATGAAAATGCTAGGTTGAAGACATTGCTTGAAACATGGATGTACCAAAGTCTCAAAAGGCATCAGACACTGTGCGATGTCCTCAAAAAGTAGATTCTGAACCGAAACCCTAGGAAAGAGGGTGTTGGGTTCGAGAGGAAAATGAATATTGATGGCTCCTACTGGAAGCCTGAGAAGTACCCCAAGACCACATGGGTTGCTGCAAAGGGACCTTCAGTGGATCCATCCACCTTATCTGGCTTCACTTGTGCTAACTATATTGTCATTGATGAATCCTTCGATGCAAACTATGAACTATTTAAAAATCAGAATGGTGAAGTGTTTGCCAGGTATATTGTAACTAAGTGTAGGAATGGGCCACCTATGAAGAAAGTCTGGGTGCCCAAAAGGTGTCTGGAGAATCTTCCAGTGAATGTCGTCATGACACCACAAGGGAAGAAGACAAATCACAGACCATAGGCTTCATATGGTCCAAAGGCTTCATACAGACAGAGGACTCACCTGAGTCGCACTAACACAAATGTTTTGCAGGGAAACCATACTCAGGCATATGAATATGAGTGTATTTCATCAAACCGCCATGTTCATAAGACCTAGAACTACTCTGCTTATTCTTATGAGTATTATTCACCACATGCAAGACTATTTGCTAGGGCTTCAAAGCCAAAGTTCTCAGATGCTGCACTTAGACTCATTGCTTCGAAGCCACCCCTGAAGATGTGGGTGGCTAAGAAAGCTTAACTCTCTTTTGTAGAGAAAGGTCTCTAGCCGAAAATCAAATGTGTCTGAAGCTATTGCTGGGGACCTAAAACGTCTTGTGGGGCATGAGATAAAATTCCCAAATAATCTTATTATGTATTTCATTTCTGAGTCTCTTAACATGCATCCTATCAGTTCTAATCTGGGTCTGAGCTTTCGTAATTCACTTGCTCGTCAAATGCTTATGCTTCACAATACTCTTCGTGAAGCCTATCCCCCTAAGTGTTCTGTAGGGCACGACACCAGCTGCTTCAGAATGGATTATCGATAGTGGATGCACTAGTCATATGACTGGTGATCAAAGTCTTCCCATGGACTCAACCTTACGACCATCTGAGAAGAGTCACATCACATTTGCCGACACTGGTAAAAGCAATGTATTGGGTCTAGGTAGAGTTGCAATCTCAAAGGATCAACACATGGATACAGTGATGCTTGTTGAATCCCTTGGTTTCAACTTAATGTCTGTCTCAATGCTTTGTGACTTGAACATGATTGTGATATTTGGAAAATATTGGTGCCTTGTTCTAATGGAATATGACAAGTCTCTAGTCTTTGAAGGGTATCGCAAAGATGATTTGTACATGGTAGATTTCTCAGCAGGACCACAGCTTGCCGTATGTCTTCTTGCAAAAGCTTCAGAGTGCTGGCTCTGGCATCGGAGGCTAGGGCATGCTGGCATGAGGAACTTGCATACTCTCGCAAAGAAGAAGCACATCATAGGCATCGAGGGCGTCAAGTACAAGAAGGACCACTATGCGGTGCCTGTGAAGCTGGAAAGATGACGAGGGCCAAGCATCCCTCGAAGACAATCACGACAATGACTCAACCCTTTGAATTGTTACACATGGACCTCTTCGGCCCTACTCACTACTCTACTCTTACTACTACTGCTTGTCTCTATGGTTTCGTCATTGTTGATGATTATTCAAGATATACATGGGTACATATAATCCTCTACAAGACTGCAGTGCAGGATGTCTTCAGACGCTTCGCCAATCGAGCCATGAACAACTATGGCGTCAAGATCAAGCACATTAGAAGTGACAATGGCACTGAATTCAAGAACACCGACCTCGACACATATCTTTATACATTGGCATCACCCATGAGTTCTCAGCTCCGTACACGCCGCAGCAGAATGGCATCGTGGAACACAAGAATAGGACACTCATTGAGATGGCTCGGACAATGCTCGATGAATACAAGACACCAAGAAAGTTCTGGCCTGAAGCTATTGATACTGCATGCCATGTCATCAACCGTGTTTATCTTCACAAGCTTCTGAAGAAAACATCCTATGAACTCCTCACTGGTAAGAATCCAAATGTCAGTTACTTCAGAGTATTTGGTGCTAGGTGCTGGATCAAGGATCCACATCACACTTCAAAATTTGCACCGAAAGCACATGAAGGTTTTATGCTTGGTTACAGAAAGGATTCACACTCCTACAGAGTCTTCAACCTCTTTCACTATAAAATGGTTGAAACTGTGGATGTGCGGTTCGATGAGACTAACGGCTCGCAAAGAGAGCACCTGCCAAATGTGCTAGATGAAATCCCACCCAGTGAATCCATCAAGCTTATGGGAACTGGAGAAATCATACCGTCTGAAGTATAGCCTGAAGAGGAACTTGTCATTTCTGCACCTAATCAACCTGAAGACAATGCTCATCCTGAAGAAAATCCTTCAAACGATGAAAATGATCAGCAAGAGCAAAATCTTTGTCCAGTTCATCCTCGTGTTGCAAATGAAGTACAGATTGAGAAGATAATTGATAGCATCAATGCACTTGGTCCACTCACTCATTCAAGGGCAACACAGCTAGCAAATTTCTGTGGGCACTTTGCATTTGTCTCAATATCCGAACCCAAGAAAGTTGATGAAGCCTTCATTGAACCTGAATGGATTCAAGCCATGCAAGAAGAGCTTCAATAGTTCGAGTTGAGTAATGTTTGGGAACTGGTGAAGCGTCGTGATCCTCGTAAACACAATATCATAGGCACTAAATGGATATATCGCAACAAGCAAGATGAGCATGGTCAAGTTGTCAGAAACAAAGCTCGTCTCGTTGCTCAAGGATACACTCAAGTTGAAGGAATTGACTTTGATGAAACATTTGCTCCTGTGGCTAGGCTTGAAGCTATTCGCATACTGCTAGCCTATGCAAATCATCATAACATTCTTCTGTATCAAATGGATGTGAAGAGTGCCTTTCTCAATGGCAAGATTGAAGAAGTGTATGTTGCACAACCGCCTGGTTTTGAAGATCCGAAACATCCTGACATGGTTTACAAGTTCAACAAGGCACTGTATGGCCTTAAACAAGCCT
This sequence comes from Triticum dicoccoides, assembly GCF_002162155.2. Taxonomy (NCBI): domain Eukaryota; kingdom Viridiplantae; phylum Streptophyta; class Magnoliopsida; order Poales; family Poaceae; genus Triticum; species Triticum dicoccoides. Next base: position 266,769,917 of record NC_041384.1, read on the forward strand.
CTCATGCTTGGTGTGACACACTGAAAGACTTCCTGAAGAGCAAAGGCTTCAAACCTGGTTCCCTGGATCCCACACTCTTCACGAAGACATATGATGGTGAACTGTTTGTGTGCCAAATATATATGGATGACATTATCTTCGGCTGCACTAATGTCACACCCTAGCAAGTTCATGCATTAGAGTGATTGCATCATGTTTAAATTTCCCAGAAAGATGAAATGGGGATGATAGAACCCCCAGCCCCTCTGGAACAACTAGGGTTTACTAAAAACTTTTTCAATGAACCTGGAATGCCCTTCTAAAAAGTCCACCCTTTTTGTTTTGGGTTAAAACCTTTGACAAAAATGGTGCACATTTTTCTAGGACATCTTAAGGTCATTGGCTTAATCCATATAATATTTGCATTTGGGCATTTAAATGCTATAAAATATTTTGAACACTCAAATAATCATAAACTAAAATGTTTACTGTTGGATATATTCTAAGCAGTAGCCAAGATTAACTTTATGATTTTTGGAAATGCCCTGGCATTTTTAATAAAGCCCTAAAGTTACAGAAATAATAGAAAATAACTAAAAACAAAAAAAGAAAGGGTTAGAACTTACCTGGGCTTACCTCACCTGTGCAGTCACCTGGCCGGCCCAGCTGGCAGCCCAGCCCACCACCGCCTCCTCCCTTGTCGTCTTCCCCCTTTTCCAGGAGGACGGGCGCGTGCCCGACGCGCGCGCACCGCCATGCGTCACCTCCTGCTTGCCGCTTTGCCGCTAGATGGGCTGGACGACCTCCACGTCGCGCCCCCGACTCCGTGGACACCTCACACTCCCCCTGCTCTCTCCCTCGCTCCCCCGACGCCATGGCCGACGCAGCCGCCGCCGTCCCGCCGCTGTAGCCGTAGCAACCGTCGTCTCTGTGCCGCCCTACCATGTCCACGAGCTCCACCACCCTCCTCTCCGTCGAGCAGGCCGAGCCCCGAGCGCTCGCATGCCCCGAAGCCACCGCCTCGACCTCGCCCGACTCCGCCACCGCCAGAGATCCCATTCGCCGTCACCATCGCAGCAGGCCGTCCCCGACCTCGCCGTCAGCTCCATCCCAACTGTCGTGAGCCTAGCTACCTCCCCACCCTCTCTGTTCCCTCTCTCGAGCCCCGTAGCGACTACATGTAGCTCACCCGCACGCGCCGCCGCGGAGCTCATTGCCGACGAGGCTCCAGCCACCCAACGGCCGCACCACCTTGACCACTAGCCCTACCGCACCCCCAGGAACCCAACGCACTAACCCACACACCTCCCCGTGCCCCCTAGCGACGAGTCCGAGCTCACTCGAGCTCCGGCCGCTGCCAAACTCGTCGCCAGCGTCACTCCGGTGACCATTTGGTCAGACGCGGGTGCCTAACGCACTCACCGCACCTCATAGCACCTCACTAGTGCATCCGTTTCCCCGCTAGCTCGCTGCAGCAGCAAAACCACCTACGGCCGAGCTCCGGCCGCCGCCCGGCTCGACGCCGTCGTCGTTCCTGGCCACCCCAACACCAACCAACGCCACCGTTGGATGCGCCACATCGCCAGCTACCCGTAGCACCTACCCGCGCATCGAACCGTGGCCGGAGTAGCGTTTCCGATGCTCCGCGCCGTCTCGGCCTTGTCGGCGACTCAACGCCGGCGGGATTGATCCTGCTGACCAGGGGTTCGACCCCCACGGACCGAGTTAACATGGGTGGGCCTAGTTTAACCCCCTAATCTATGACAGATGGGACCCGCCTGCTAATTAAGTTAGGATTAGGAGTAAATAAAAATTAGCTAGACTATGACACTGACACATGGGGCCCACCAGTCAGGTTTGACCTAGGCTGGCGCCTTTGACCCGCTGACGTCACAGTGATGAAGTGCTGATGCAGTTATTTATTTTCTGGATTTATTCTTATATAGGAAATTCCAGAAAATAGCCAAAACTTCTAAAAATCATAGAAAATCAACCATAGCTCCAAATCAAACAAATTATATATGAAAAATGATCAGAAAAATTCAATCTTCCCATCTGTAATGGTTTCATGCATGACAAAACACTTTAACCTTGCTGTTTAGGTCAAACAAGATAATACACTTATAATGCATAAGAACTTAAGCTTCCATTTGAATCTTTGATTCAAATGGACCCATTTCAACTTCTTTCACATTGCATTAGGCAGGACACCTCATTTTGCCATGTCAAAGCATGCATCATATTATTGCATATTGCCATGTGTTGATTATATTCTGTGGTGTCTTTCATGGTAGGTTCTCCCTCCGAGGATATTTCCGAGTATCCAGCTGAAGGGCAGTACCCTACTAGTACTCCATTAGGCAAGCAACCCCATTGATCATATCGATACAATCCCATGTTCTCGCCTCTGCTCTCGTTTACTGCATTAAGACAACAATGTTTCAAACTGCTGTGTGCTACAGTAGTTGAACCCTTATCCTCTACATGACCTGTCATTGCCACAGTAACTAGATGAAACCCACTAGCATGTGTAGGAGTTGATTGAGCCATGTATGTGTTTCCTACCTTGCCTGCTATGCTTAGAGTTGGGTTAGGTCTGGTTCATCTAGGTGATGGGCTAGAGTGAAATGATTATGTCAGTAATGTGAGGGTTGTGTTGAACATGTTTTGGTAAAGGTATCAATGAGAGGCCATGTAGGAGTACATGGTGGGTTGTTTCATTGAGGTCGTCCATAAGAACTGAGTTCTGTATGCGTGATTTAAGATTCAGCTACTACCACACATTGGGCCTTGAAATATGACCCCGCTCGACTTATTAACCCACCTCGTCCTCTGTCCAGGAGTTGCAACTAGTTTGTGGTGTTTGTAGGTTATGTGTTGGCGGCCGTGCGTAGCGCTGACCCTAGGGGTGGGCTATGATGCGGTAGATACACTGTGGCACGGTGTACCGAGTCGCCCGTTTGGTGTCTCGGGAACTCTGCACACATCGTTTGGGGCCGTTGAGGACACCCCGGCCGGATTTCCGTGCGGATGGAACCCGAATAGGCGATAAACCTAGACTAGAGACTTGTGAGGTTAGTCAGGTCGTGGTCTACACCCACGTCAGCTTTCGCTTGAAGTTTGCCGAGCACATGTCGTGTGCAGACGCTAAGTGGTGGAAACATGTGTGAGGAAGTACACCCCTGCAGGGTATAAAACTATTCGAAAAGCCGCGTCCGCGGTAAAGGACTACTTGGTTGCCTATACAGTTCATAGACAAGTTAATGGCTACTACTAAAAGACTCAAGATAAGTGTGAGTACCGAGGATGGCCCTCTTGTAGGATGACGAGGGAGGATCCCCGGTGGAGTATTGTGTTGGTGATTAGTGGACTCGTGTGCGAAAACTATTTTACTAGTGGTGTCTCGTAGGATAGCTTAGCCAAGAGTCAAAGCTGGCTTGCTGCAATAACTCCACCACCTTCTTGAGAATGAGCATGTATAGTAGGTTCTGTTGTAAGACTTGCTGAGTACCTTTGTACTCATGTTGCTTTAATTACTGTTTTCAGACGACAACACTGCCCCCTCCGATGGGTTTTATGTAGATCTCGACGTCGATGAGTAACTTACCACCCAGGTGGTGATCCTGGCCATGGAGGGCCCTATGTAGATAGACAGGCTTCGACAAGCCTTCTTTCTTTCTAGTGTCTGTACTCAGACTATTTGCTTCCGCATGTGCTTGTATGCTTGTATGACTTGAGTGTCGGGTCATGTAAACCCTACCTGTATGAATATGTTATGTATGGCTCTCTGGAGCCTTTAAATAAAGTACTTGAGTTGTAGAGTTTTGTTGTGATGCCATGTTGTATTTGCACATATCGAGCATATTGTGTGTATGATTGAAATGCTTGGTATGTGTGGGATCCGACAATGTAGTTGTTTATCTTTGGCAGCCTCTCTTATGGGGAAATGTAGTCTAGTGCTCCTCGAGCCATAGTAGTCCGCTACAGCCCGGTTCACCGGAGTCCTGCTAGCCCAGCACTACTGCTCAGGACACTTGACTGGCCGGCATGTGTCTCACTTCGTTCCTATGTCTGTCCCTTCGGGGAAATGTCACGCGGTGACATCCGGAGTCCTGCCTAGCCTGCTACAGCCCGGGTTCCCTGGAGTCCTGTTAGGCTAGTGCTATAGCCCGGATTCACACGCTGTTGACCGACATGCTCGATGTGATTCATGTATGCCTGTCCCCATAGGTCCGTGCCGCTTTGGGTTCACGACTAGCCATTCGGCCCGGGTTCTCTGTCATATGGATGCTAGCGACACTATCATATACGTGAGCCAAAAGGCGCAAACGGTCCCGGGCCATGGTAAGGCAACACCCGTGGGGATACCGTTCATGAGGCCGCAATGTGATATGAGGTGTTACCGGCTAGATCGATGTGACTTGGAATCGGGGGCTTGACAGCGTTGGCATCAGAGCCGGACTGCCTATAGGTTCGTTGAGCCAGACTGGTCGATATCGAGTCTAGAAATGCTTTAGTTATATGTAGGGGAATTGATTGTGGGAGAGAACGTAAGGCTCTTTTACTCCTTTACCTTATGCCCTCTGATCTGAGTCATTCTCTTCTCATTCTACGTGGGTTAAGGACTAGGCTCTCTTCTTTCTATCAGGTTCACGTGTTACTAATCCGTAGTAGCTTATAGGATTGTTGTTACAAGCCTTAGTACAGTTTCTACTACTTTTAGTATGTTGTTAGTTGAATCAGAACCTTGATATGATGTTGTTGAGTGGTATTGCAAACTGTTGTGGATGTCTCAAATCTTTTTCTGAGCATTTACAGCCGTTATGCTGTCCGATTTCCCCTAGAAAATTCTAATGCCTTTGCATTATTCTGTGCTTTCATATGGCCACCCGTTCCTAGAACCAAGTGGTTCGTCTGACCCGGTGCCTCGATGTGCCCGGCCACACGGCCATGTTGGTTCGAGTGATGGTCGAGTCAGGCTATCGGTGGTATTTGGAATATACCGTCGAGGAGCAGTTCAGAGACTTTAACCAGAGCCAGTACCTTTGTACCTTCAGGATATATCCCTCTTATCCTGGAGCCACTGAGCCCCTTCACTGTTCCTATGGACTTGGCGTCACTATTGAGATGCCTGTGCAGGATGCAGCTTACTTAATGATGACTATCATTCGAGCCAGGACTGCCTTGCTTCGGAGCACCGATTTCTGTTACATGCCAGCCTCACTTCCTGGAGCACAGGGGTACTATCAGGCTTTGTACTATGACTCTACACATGAGGAGTCACTACTCCGCACCACTACCGAGATGCTTGAGGATAAGGACCGCGAAAATCGGGCCTTGCGTATGGAGCTTTTCAACTCTCGTGCTGATCACTGGGCCACTTTGACTCGGTTTGCACCTGCGGTACAGGCAGGATACATGGACCTGAGGGACCTGTACCCTGTGCGGTCTGGATTGCCAGATTGTATGGAGTGGTGTGATGTAGGAGGCATCACCCCTCCTCATGGTCCACGTCTGCCACCGTCCGTGGGACCAAGGCCACATCCGAGTCCCTATGGTCCGCAGGCTCCGCAGGACCGTCTGTTCCCAGATGATCATGTTCCACTTCCAGGCTTTGGTGGTGACTTTTATGAGGATTACTACGGAGCCGGCTGAGCTAGTAGTAGTTTCACTAGTACTGTAATAGTTGTATTCTCCATAGTCCTGCGTGACCCATGGGATACACTGGGTGTGTATCACGCTCCGGAGGTGTAGAAAAATAATGTATAGGAGCTTGGAATGCCTCCGATGAGATGTACTGTCTTTCACCATAGTTGTACTCTAGCATGGGCTTGTACTAAACTATGTACGGTGTGTATGACCAATGGTATATATATGGCAGTTTCTATATTACCATGTCGTGCAATGAACATCTTAGCATTCCATGTTATCCATTACATTCTGCACTTCCTTGCTAAGTTTGTGCCATCCTTGTCTAAACCGTTGTCTTGTTTTTCCTAGGATGGTCAACACCCGCAGCAACCCTGCTGCCCCAGAGCAGGGGGAAGCCAGTGCAGCTAGGGGTGAAAATATGCCTCACCCGCCTTCTCTGGCCGAAGTTATGCTGGAGGCGGAAAGAAACAAGCGTGAGACTAACCGCTTGCTGGAGTGGATTGAACAGAACACTGCACGCCATCAGCGAAACGACTTGGTGTCAATCAATGACTTCATCAAGTTGTACCCACCAAAGTTTAATCATTTCGTCAAGCCCCTCGACGCGGATGACTGGCTCCGCAGCATCACACACAAGCTACGTTCTGCCAACGTAGCCGAAGCGGATAAGGTTACCTATGCGGCCTATCACCTCGAAGGCCCTGCTAGCCTTTGGTGGGAAAACTTTGAGGCTATGCGCCCGGTCGGCCAAATCACTACTTGGGTTGAATTCAGTGAGGCTTTCCGTGAGCATCACATCCCAGAAGGTCTCATAGATCGCAAGAGGGAAGAGTTCTGCAATTTCACCCAAGGAAGACTGACTGTGGATGCATATAGTCGTGAATTTGGGACTCTGGCACGATATGCTCCTGAAGAGGTATCCACCGACGCTAAGAAGCAGGCAAGGTTCTACAAGGGACTTAGCCCCGAGCTTTGCCGTGATCTTCGTCTGCACGAGTGCACCTCCTTTCAGAAGTTGGTCAATAAAGCCATCAGTGCTGAGACATGCCAGTATGATTATGAAGCTTCACGCAAGCACTCTAGTGATTTTGGTTCTTCATCCGACTCTGGATCTCAGAAGCGCCGGGTGTGGATTCCAAGCACGGCACTGCCACCCAGGTTCATTCTGAGGCCATCCTTTGAGGCGCCTTGCCCCAACCAGCAGTTTGCGCCGTCTAAGCCCTATGGTGGCCCTGCTGCTAATGCTGCTCCACGCCCCAATGTTGTGACATGTTTCAAGTGTGGAGAGCTGGGTCACTACAGTCGAGAGTGTCCCCAGAACAACAACCCCAATCAGTTTGGAAAGTACGTTGGCCGTGGTAAGCCAGCGGGAAAGACATTCTACGCCAAGCCAGCCACCACTGCACGTGGCCATGTCAACTATGTCTCAGTTGAGGAGGCTCATGAGGATCCTAACGTCGTCCTTGGTACGCTCCTTGTTAATTGCCATCCGGAATCTGTTCTTTTAGATACTGGAGCATCTCGTTCATTCATATCTGAGAACTATGCTTGATTGCATAACACGACATTCTGTGACATGCCCACTTCCATGGTAATTCAAACTCCGGGTTCCAAATGGCAAACTTCTAGAGTAAGCCATGGGAATGAAATTCTTGTCGATAGACTTGTCTTCCTTGCATCCTTAATAGCTCTCAAGTCCTCGGACATAAACATCATCTTGGGTATGGACTGGATGTCATCTCATTATGCTAAAATTGATTGTGCCACTAGAACCATTCAACTTACTCACCCATCGGGCAAGACAGTCAATGTCTTAACTCGAGTGGCCAAGCGCCAGCTTTACTCCCTAAATGCCAACCCCCTTCCAGACCTTGAAGACATTCCGGTAGTCCGGGACTTTCTGGATGTATTTCCAAAAGAACTGTCAGGTGTTCCACCTGACAGGGATGTCGAGTTTGTGTTAGACCTTGTTCCAGGAACCGTCCCAATTTCTAGGAGACCCTATAAGATGGCACCCTTAGAACTAGCCGAGCTTAAGAACCAACTCGATGAGTCCTTGAAAAAGGGTGTCATCCGTCCTAGTTCCTCCCCTTGGGCTTGCCCCGTCCTCTTCGTCAAGAAGAAGGATGGAACGGATCGGATGGTTGTAGATTACCGACCTATCAACTTGGTCACCATCAAGAACAAGTATCCGCTTCCCAGGATCAACGATCTGTATGATCAGCTCGCTGGATCCTCAGTCTTTTCCAAAATGGATTTGAGGTTGGGCTACCATCAAATCAAAATCAGAAACGGGGACATTCCCAAAACGGCCTTTGTTACTCGTTATGGCCAATACGAGTACACTGTTATGTCCTTCGGTTTAACCAATGCCCCAGCCACCTTCTCTCGATTAATGAACTCGGTCTTCCTGGAGTATTTGGATAAATTCTTCATAGTATACCTCGATGATATACTCATCTACTCCAAGAATGAAGAGGAACATGCCGAACATCTAAGGCTGGTATTGACGAAACTTCGAGAGCATCGTCTTTATGCCAAATTCTCCAAGTGTGAATTTTGGTTGCCAGAAGTGACCTATCTAGGCCATGTAATCTCTGGTAAGGGTATTGTTGTCAATCCCGAGCGAGTTCAAGCCATTCTTGATTGGACTCCACCTGAAACGGCCAATCAAGTTCAGACCTTCCTTGGCTTAGCGAGCTATTGCCGCCGCTTCGTCGAGAATTTCTCCAAGGTTGCTAAACCTCTAACTGAACTCAAGAAAGATAAAAGGTTCAAGTGGACCCCACAGTGCGAGTTCAGCTTTCAGGAACTGAAGAGACGCCTGACATCTGCTCCCGTACTGGTACCACCAGATTTCTCCAAGGAGTTTATTATCTATTGTGACGCCTCGCGACAAGGACTAGGTTGCATACTCATGCAAGATCGTCAGGTAATTGCCTATGCTTCACGGCAATTACACCCACATGAGGAAAATTATCCCACACATGATCTAGAGCTTGCAGCTGTAGTCCATGCACTTAAAACTTGGCAACATTACCCTCTCGGTAATCGTTGTGAGATCTTCACTGATCACCAAAGTTTGAAATATATCTTCACCCAACCGGATTTGAATCTCAGGCAAAGACGTTGGGTCGAGTTGATCTCGGATTACGACTTAGGAATAACTTAACCCCTGGCAAAGCCAATGTCATGGCTGATGCGCTAAGTCGTAAATCCTATTGTAACAACCTGATGTTACAACAAAGTCAACCACCTCTCCATGAGGAATTTCGTAAGCTTAATCTTCACATTGTTCCTCGAGGATTCCTATCCACCCTGGTGGCGAAGCCTAACCTTACGGATCAAATCATAGCTGCCCAGAAGTGTGATAAGGGCATATCCCGGATTAAGGAAAACATCGCTAGCGGAGTTGCTAAATGTTTTTTCGTGGATGAGCGAGGTGTTGTTTTCTATGAGAACCGCTTGGTGGTTCCCAAGAAACAACATCTACGCCAGTTGATTCTTAAGGAAGCTCATGAATCCCCTCTCACCATTCATCCCGGTAGTACTAAAATGTATCAAGACCTACGCCGGAGGTTTTGGTGGACTAGGATGAAGAGAGAAATTGCTCAATATATTGCTAGTTGCGACATCGGTCGTCGTGTTAAAGCAAAGCATCAACAGCCTGCTGGCACCCTTCAACCTTTGGCTATTCCTAAGTGGAAATGGGATAAAATCAGTATAGATTTCATTACTGGGTTTCCCAGGACCAAGAGAGGGAATAATGCCATCTTCGCCGTGATCGGCCGTCTTTCCAAGGTGGCCCACTTTCTACCTGTTCGTGCGAGTATCACTGCTAGCCAGTTAGCTGATTTATACATCTCCCGAATAGTGTCTCTTCATGGTGTACCATTGGAAATTAACTCAGACCGTGGGAGTCTCTTCACCTCTTGATTTTGGGAAAGTTTCCAAAATGCTATGGGAACTCACCTCTCTTTTAGCACCGCCTTCCACCCCCAATCAAGTGGTCAAGTAGAGCGAGTAAATCAAATTCTGGAAGATATGCTCCGAGATTCCGTCATCTCTTTCGGAATGGATTGGGAGAAATGCCTTCCATTCGCGGAGTTTGCTTATAACAATAGTTATCAAGCTAGCTTGGGCAAAGCTCCTTTCGAAGTTCTCTATGGACGAAAATGTCGAACGCCTCTTAACTGGTCAGAAACCGGGGAAAGACAACTCTTTGGCCCGGATATGATTCAGGAAGCAGAAGAGCAGGTTCGAGTTACTCGTGAGAAATTGAAAACAGCCCAATCTCGTTAAAAGAGCCAATATGATCGTAAACATAAGCTCATGACTTATGAAGTCGGCGAAAAGGCTTACCTTCGGGTTACTCCGTTAAAGGGAACCCATCGTTTCGGTATCAAAGGCAAATTGGCTCCTCGTTACATTGGAACCTTTTTCTTGACAAATGAGGAGAAGTTGCCTACCAATTGGGACTACCTCCACATCTTTCCAAAGTTCACGATGTCTTCCACGTTTCTCAACTCAGGCGTTGCTTCACGGATCCTATCCGTGGAGTGGACCACGAAACGCTTGATCTACAAGATAATCTCTCATATCGGGAACATCCCGTTTGTATCCTTGATCAAGCCGAGCGTACCACTCGACACCATAACATCAAGTTTCTCAAGGTTCAATGGTCACACCATTCCGAAAAGGAAGCCACTTGGGAAAGGGAGGATTGTCTTCGACTCGAGTACCCCACCTTCTTCCCAATAGATCCTAAATCTCGGGACAAGATTCTTTTGAGTGGGGGTGAGTTGTCACACCCTAGCTAGTTCATGCATTAGAGTGATTGCATCATGTTTAAATTTCCCAGAAAGATGAAATGGGGATGATAGAACTCCTAGCCCCCCCTGGAACAACTAGGGTTTACTAAAAACTTTTTCAATGAACCTGAAATGCCCTTCTAAAAATTCCACCCTTTTTGTTTTGGGTTAAAACCTTTGACAAAAATGGTGCACATTTTTCTAGGACATCTTAAGGTCATTGGCTTAATCCATATAGTATTTGCATTTGGGCATTTAAATGCTATAAAATATTTTGAATGCTCAAATAATCAAAAACTAAAATGTTTACTATTGGATATATTCTAAGAAGTAGCCATGATTAACTTTATGATTTTTGGAAATGCCCTGATATTTTTAATAAAGCCCTAAAGTTACAGAAATAATAGAAAATAACTAAAAACAGAAAAAGAAAGGGTTAGAAATTACCTGGGCTTACCTCACCTGTGCAGCCACCTGGCCGGCCCAGCTGGCAGCCCAACCAACTGGCCCAGCCCACCACCGCCTCCTCCCCTGTCGTCTTCCCCCTTTGCCAGGAGGACGGGCGCGTGCCCGACGCGCGCGTACCGCCGTGCGCCACCTCCTGCTTGCCGCTTCGCCATTGGACGGGCTAGACAACCTCCACGTTGCACCCCGACCCCCTGGACACCTCACACTCCCCCTGCTCTCTCCCTCGCTCCCCGACGCCATGGCCGACGCAGCCGCCGCCGTCCCGCCGCCGTAGCCGTAGCCATCATCGTCTCTGCGCTGCCCTACCGTGTCCACGAGCTCTGCCACCCTCCTCTCCATCGAGCAGGCCGAGCCCCAAGCGCTCGCGTGCCCCGAAGCCACCGCCTCGACCTCGCCCGACTCCGCCACCGCCGGAGATCCCCTTCGCCGTCACCGTCGCAGCAGGCCATCCCCGACCTCGCAGTCAGCTTCGTCGCAACCGCCCTGAGCCTAGCTACCTCCCCACCCTCTCCGGTCCCTCTCTCGAGCCCCGTAGCGACTGCACGTAGCTCACCCACACGCGCCGCCGTGGAGCTCGTCGCCGACGAGGCTCCGGCAACCCAACGACCGCGCCACCTTGACCACTAGCCCTACCGCACCCCCAGGAACCCAACGCACTAACCCACGCGCCTCCCCGTGCCCCCTAGCGACGAGTCCGAGCTCACCCGAGCTCCGGCCTCCACCAAACTCGTCGCCAGCGTCACTTCGATGACCATTTGGTCAGGCGCGGGTGCCTAATGCACTCACCGCACCTGGTAGCGCCTCTCTAGTGTGTCCGTTTCCCCGCTAGCTCGCTACAGCAGCAAAACCACCTACGGTCGAGCTCCGGCCACTGCCCGGCTCAACGTCGTCGTCGTTCCCGGCCACCCTAGCACCAACCAATGCCACTGTTGGATGCGCCACATTGCTAGCTACCAGTAGCACCCACCCACGCATCGAACCGTGGTCGGAGCAGCGTTTCCGACGCTCTCCGCCGTCTCGGCCTCGCCGGCGACTCAACGCCGGCGGGATTGACCCTGCTGACCAGGGGTTTGACCCCCGCTGACTGAGTTAACCCGGGTGGGCCTAGTTTGACCCCCTAGTCTATGACAGATGGGACCCGCCTGCTAATTAAGTTAGGATTAGGACTAACTAAAAATTAGTTAGACTATGACACTAACACGTGGGGCCGACCAGTCAGGTTTGACCTGGGCTGGTGCCTTTAACCCGCTGACGTCACAGTGACACAGTGCTGACTCAGTTATTTATTTTCTGGATTTATTCTTATATAGGAAATTCTAGAAAATAGCCAAAACTTCTAAAAATCATAGAAAATCAACCATAGCTCCAAATCAAACAAATTATATATGAAAAAATGATCAGAAAAATTCAATCTTTCCATCTGTAATGGTCTCATGCATGACAAAACACTTTAACCTTGCTGTTTAGGTCAAACAAGATAATACACTTATAATGCATAAGATTCAAATGGACCCATTTCAACTTGTTTCACATTGCATTAGGCAGGACACCTCATTTTGCCATGTCATAGCATGCATCATATTGTTGCATATTGCCATGTGTTGATTATATCCTGTGGTGTCTTTCGTCATAGGTTCTGCCTCCGAGGATATTTCCGAGTATCCAGCTGAAGGGCAGTACCCTACTACTACTCCATTCGGCAAGCAGCCCCATTGATCATATCGATACAATCCCATGTTCTCGCCTCTGTTCTCGTTTACTGCATTAAGACAACAACGTTTCAAACTGCTGTGTGCCACGGTAGTTGAACCCTTATCCTCTACATGACCTGTCATTGCCTCAGTAACTAGATGAAACCCACTAGCATGTGTAGGAGTTGATTGAGCCATGTATGTGTTTCCTACCTTGCCTGCTATGCTTAGAGTTGGGTCAGGTATGGTTCATCTGGGTGATGGGCTAGAGTGAAATGATTATGTCGGTAATGTGAGGGATGTGTTGAACATGTTTTTGTAAAGGTATCGATGAGAGGCCATGTAGGAGTACATGGTGGGTTGTTTCATTGAGGCCCTCCATAAGAACTGAGTTCTGTATGCGTGATTTAAGATTCAGCTACTACCACACATTGGGCCCTAAAATATGACCCCGCACGATTTATTGACCCCCCCTCATCCTCTGTTCAGCAGTTGCAACTAGTTTGTGGTGTTTGTAGGTTATGTGTTGGCGGCCGTGCGTAGCGCTGACCCTAGGGGTGGGTTATGATGCGGCAGATACACCGTGGCACGATGTACCGAGTCACCCGTTTGGTGTCTCGAGAACCATGCACACATTGTTTGGGGCTGTTGAGGACACCCCGGCCGGATTTCCTTGCGGATGGAACACGAATAGGAAATAAACCTGGACTAGAGACTTGTGCGGTTAGTCAGGTCGTGGTCTACACCCACGTCGGCTTTTGCTTGAAGTCTGCCGAGCACATGTCGTGTGCAGACGCTAGGTGGTGGAAACATGTGTGACAAAGTACACCCCTGCAGGGTATAAAACTATTCGAATAGCCGCGTCCGCGGTAAAGGACTACTTGGTTACCTATACAGTTCATAGACAAGTTAATGGTTACTACTAAAAGACTCAAGATAAGTGTGAGTACCGAGGATGGCCCTCTTGTAGGATGACGAGGGAGGATCCCTGGTGGAGTATTGTGTTGGTGATTAGTGGACTCGTGTGCGAAAACTATTTTACTAGTGGTGTCTCGTAGGATAGCTTAGCCAAGAGTCAAAGCTGGCTTGCTGTAATAACTCCACCACCTTCTTGAGAATGAGCATGTATAGTAGGCTCTGTTGTAAGACTTGCTGAGTACCTTTGTACTCATGTTGCTTTAATTACTGTTTTCAGACGACAACACCGCCCCCTTCGATGGGTTTTATGTAGATCTCGACGTCGATGAGTAACTTGCCACCCAGGTGGTGATCCTGGACATAGAGGGCCCTATGTAGATAGACAGGCTTCGACAAGCCTTCTTTCTTTCTAGCGTCTGTACTCAGACTATTTGCTTCCGCATGTGCTTGTATGCTTGTATGACTTGAGTGTCAGGTCATGTGACCCCTACCTGTATGAATATGTTATGTATGGCTCTCTGGAGCCTTTAAATAAAGTACTTGAGTTGTAGAGTTTTGTTGTGATGCCATGTTGTATTTGCACATATCGAGCATATTGTGTGTATGATTAAAATGCTTGGTATGTGTGGGATCCGACAATCTAGTTGTTTATCTTTGGCAACCTCTCTTATGGGGAAATGTAGTCTAGTGCTCCTTGAGCCATAGTAGTCCGCTACAGCCCGGTTCACCGGACTCCTGCTAGCCCAGCACTACTGCTCAGGACACTTGACTAGCCGGCATGTGTCTCACTTCGTTCCTATGTCTGTCCCTTCGGGGAAATGTCACGCGGTGACATCCGGAGTCCTGCCTAGCCGGCTACAGCCCGGGTTCCCCGGAGTCCTGTTAGCCCAGTGCTACAGCCCGGATTCACACGCTATTGACCGACATGCTCGATGTGATTCATGTATGCCTGTCCCCATAGGTCTGTGCCGCTTTGGGTTCACGACTAGCCATGTCGGCCCGGGTTCTCTGTGATATGGATGCTAGCGACACTATCATATACGTGAGCCAAAAGGTGCAAACGGTCCCGGGCCATGGTAAGGCGACACCCGTGGGGATACCGTGCGTGAGGCTGCAATGTGATATGAGGTGTTACCGGTTAGATCGATGTGACTTGGAATCGGGGTCCTGACAAGTCATCAAAAATACAGTGATGAGTTTGGACACATGATGCAAGAGCAATATCAGATGTCCATGATGGGTGAGCTGAAGTTCTTCATTGGTCTTCAAATACGGCAGCAACGCAACGGGATCTTCATATCTCAAGAGAAATACCTCAAAGATTGCCTGAAGAAGTTTGGAATGCAAGACTGCAAAGGTTACACGACGCCAATGCCAACCAAGAGTCATCTTGGTCCTGACGCCGATGGTAAATAGTTCGATCAAAAGGTATAGCGCTCCATGATCGGTTCTTTGCTTTATTTATGTGCATCTAGGCCAGATATCATGCTTAGTGTTTGCATGTGTGCCCGATTCCAAGTGGCACCATAGGAATTGCGTCACTTAGTTGTGAAGCGAATTCTTCGATATTTGGCTTACACCCCAACACTAGGATTATGGTATCCAAAGGGCTCAGAGTGTGATCTAGTTGGATTCTCAGATGTTGATTATGCTGGTGACAAGGTGGATCGTAATTCTACATCAGGCACATGTCACTTTCTGGGACGATCACTTGTGTGTTGGTCTTCAAAGAAGTAGAACTGTGTATCTCTCTCCACTTCTGAATCTGAATACATTGCTGCTGGATCTTGCTGCGCTCAGCTTCTATGGATGAAGCAAATACTCAAAGACTATGGCATTCATCTGAAGCAAGTGCCACTCTACTGCGACAATGAAAGCGCCATCAAGATTGCCAACAACCCAGTGCAGCACTCGAAGACAAAGCACATTCATATCCGTCATCACTTTCTCAGAGATCATGTCATGAAGGAATATATTGATATCATTCACGTCAACACTGAAGAGCAACTGGTAGATATCTTCACAAAGCCCTTGGACGAGAAAAGGTTTTGCAAGTTGCGGTGTGAGCTAAATATCTTGGAATCCTCAAATGTCCTGTAATCAGGCACACATCCTAACACTTATGCATGTTGATGACTTAGATGTGCAACACACGAAGTAACATATATCGTCAATCAATGAAGACTTACAGTCGAAGTGTGAATACATTAACATGGAATTTGACTTCGGAGCGCCATGATAATTGTGCACCGTGTTTGGGTCTAACACTTCCTATACGGTGGGTAACGCCACCACCAAAGTTTGGTTTGGAGTGTTTTCGGTTGGCGTTACATTTGCCATGTCTTCGCATTCGTTTTTTCTTCAAATTTCAACATGTCCTCATGTTTATCTTCACTATTGATTTGGTCTTATTCGGATATATTCATATATTAATGTTCTATCCTCTATAGCATTCAGTTGTAGCTATGTCTTATCGTTTGAATCTATTGAACTAAGTGAATGTGATCGGACCCTAACCTTTCTATGGTCCCGTCTCAAATCTATCTATCCAAATCATATGCATTCTATTGAAACTGTCGAATGTCTTCTCTGCGTCCTTGTCAGCAGAAGATATAGAGACAAACATTAAATCTAGTTTAAATGATCAATACTTTTTGACTGAAACCGGGAGAAGCGGGAACGACCACCCGATAATCCAGGCGTGCATGGGAACATGGAACAACCTCCAATGTGTTGCATGTTTGCCACATGTCCTTTAGATGTGAACCGCTAGGGGCACCTGCGTAATAACACTGCACCGTACCTGTCCTTATAAATACACGCCACACCCCAGTCATTATCTGTTCTTCCACTTCTCCTTCTCGCACAAACCCTAGTGCCACCGCTAGCTCTCGACGACGCTGGGGACGAAGCGCTTAGCTGTCGCGACCTCACCGACACCGTCCTCACGCCGGCCGCGGACATCATCTTCTCCGCCGTCACCGTAGGTGTCCTTCGTCGCCAAGTTAGGGCACCGAAGATCGAACTGCTCGGCCTCATCTCCTACTCCGTCTAGCAGTTCCTCGAGTGGTAAATAAAAACTCTTTTAGCAGTCCTTTTTGATCTGATATATTCATCTTTTTCAACCACAAGTGGTTTCTGTCCCAACAAATTGAATCTATCCTTTTCTGCATCTCATAACATGCCTAGTATGTTCACTTATGCTTCACAAAGTAGTTAGATTTCTCACTTGTACTTATTCGTGGATTCGTACAAATCTGGAACCAACTCACTACATATGAATGCATATGACCTCTTCAAAATTCTAAACTGATTTATCTTCAAAATCTTCTGATAATGCATATGACCTCTTCCCCTTCCCTCGCATCTCTAATGCTGTCGCAGGTACATGTCCGTGGGAGAATCCCTTGGTTCTCATAGTATGCATTCATTTGCAGAGTTCTTATAGCATCACATCAATTCTCCCGAAGCCAATTCCTGTCTGACCAGCAGAAGGAAGCCTTTGCGTGTTCCGAAGCCATTTAGTGTGAACTTCATGGCGACAGAAAAATCAGTCAGGAAGGGCAGTAGACACCGCTGTGAAAACACTGCCAAGGACCTGCCACCGGATCTCTATGATCTATACAAGTCGGATCCAAAAGAGACCTAGGAGAACGCAAGAACCGAATCCAATGGATCCGAAGACATTGGGTAGACGAATGGTTCAAGTACAGATTTGTCACTGACGAATATGCTGAAAAGAATGCCATCAAGGGCCTTTGGGGAGATATTATATACAAAGGTCTTCAGCCCAAGTCGAACTCCGAAGCTATTGCTCGAGGCTTCTACCCCTGCATGATCCGTGGACCTCAGCCAGCTAATGCCGACCCATCCTCTCTGTTATGGTGTCGTCAAGACAATCTCTTTAAGCGCAACTTCCAGTTTGCCAAAACTTCTGCCAAAGAGAACAAGAAGTCACTTGGGTTAGACGGCACACGCTCCTCGTGTTCCTCGTGCCGACGGCACACGCGATGCTGAACCCAATATTGTTGGGCCCTTCTACAACCTTGAAGGTCTCATCACTCACATTCAGGTTCAAGGGGCAGCCGTGGATCACTCTGCAGATGACGCTGATTCTGACGAAGGGCCTGCACCATCGAAGCCTGTGAAGCAAAAGAAACCAAAGGCTTCAAAGCCCTCCTCCGCACCAAAGGTCTCGCGGGTGAAGCCTCTGGCCATTGCACCTCTTGAAGCCAGTGTGCAGTCTGAAGATCTCTCTCGCATCTCCAAGTCTGACAAGATGAAGAAGCCCATGCAACCAACTGGTCATGCATTGACCCCTGCTGCCGTTCTGAGGAATGAGAACGAAGCCATTGATCTGTCTAGCAACGATGATCTTCGCGATGATGCTCTTGGCTGCTTATAAAGAGCAAGCAAGAGGCGGAAATCTTCAGTGATCTTCCCCTCTTTGATGTGGAGATCCTGTACAAGTGCATTGATGAGTGGTTTGACAGCCCAGACTCAGTTTTGATGATCTTCAACTCCCAATTGGCCTCAGTGTCTCCTTCCATGGAGCCATTTCTCCTGAGCTGGCTCTTGCACAGAGAATTGTTGAGCTGAAGCACAAGATTGATTATGAAAAAGCTTAGTTCAAGAAGCACATGGCCAAGCTCAACGTAGAAGTGTAGGATCGAAAGTATGTCTAGAGGGGGGGTGATTAGACTACTTGACCAAATAAAAACTTAACCTTTTCCCAATTTTAGTTCTTGGCAGATTTTAGCTATTGTAGGACAAGTCAAGCAATCATCACACAATTCAAGCAAGCATGCAAAGAGTATATTGGCAGCGGAAAGTAAAGCATGCAACTTGCAAGAATGTAAAGGGAAGGGTTTGGAGAATTCAAACGCAATTGGAGACACGGATGTTTTTCCCGTGGTTCGGATAGGTGGTGCTATCCTACATCCACGTTGATGGAGACTTCAACCCACGAAGGGTAACGGTTGCGCGAGTCCACGGAGGGCTCCACCCACAAAGGGTAACGGTTGTGCGAGTCCACGGAGGGCTCCACCCACGAAGGGTAACGGTTGTGCGAGTCCACGAAGGGCTCCACCCACGAAGGGTCCACGAAGAAGCAACCACCCACAAAGGGTCCACGAAGAAGCAACCACCCATGTGGGTCCACGAAGTAGCAACCTTGTCTATCCCACCATGGCCATCGCCCACGAAGGACTTGCCTCGCTAGCGGTAGATCTTCACAAAGTAGGCGATCTCCTTGCCCTTACAAACTCCTTGGTTCAACTCCACAATCTTGTCGGAGGCTCCCAAGTGACACCTAGCCAATCTAGGAGACACCACTGTCCAAGAAGTAACAAATGGTGTGTTGGTAATGAACTCCTTGCTCTTGTGCTTCAAATGATAGTCTCCCCAACACTCAACTCTCTCTCATAGGATTTGGATCTGGTGGAAAGAAGATTTGAGTGGAAAGCAACTTGGGGAAGGCTAGAGATCAAGATTCATATGGTAGGAATGGAATATCTTGGTCTCAACACATGAGTAGGTGGTTCTCTCTCAGAACATATGAGTTGGAATTGTGTATGTGTTCTGATGGCTCTCTCCACGAATGAAGAGGAGGTGGAGGGGTATATATAGCCTCCACACAAAATCCAACCGTTACACACAGTTTTCCAATCTCGGTGAGACCGAATCAAAAGACTCGGTCGGACCGAAAAGGTAAACCTAGTGACCGTTAGAGATTTTCGGTGGGACTGACATGCAACTCGGTAGGACCGATATGGTTAGGGTTTGGGCATAACGTAATCTCGGTGAGACCGATTACACAAACTCGGTGAGACCGATTTTGGTAATTAGCTAACCAGAGAGTTGGTCAGGAAAACTCGGTGGGACCGATTTGCTCTTTCGGTGAGACCGAAAAGTTACAAAAAGGAAACACTGAATTTACATTGCAATCTCAGTGGGACCGATTCGCTCTTTCGGTGAGACCGAAAAGTTACGAAAGGGAAACAGAGAGTTTGCAATCCCATCTCGGTGAGACCGAGATCCCTATCGGTAGAACCGAATTGCTAGGGTTTGGCAGTGGCTTATGACAAATGAAACTCGGTGGTGCCGGATAGAAAGAATGGGTAGGACCGAGTTTGGCTTAGGGTTTAGGTCATATGTGGAAGTGGGAAAGTAGTTGAGAGTTTTGGAGCATATCACTAAGCACATGAAGCAAGAGGCTCATTAAGCAACACCTCATCCCTCCTTGATAGTATTGGCTTTTCCTAAAGACTCAATGTGATCTTGAATCACTAAAATATAAAATGAAGAGTCTTGAGCTTTTGAGCTTGAGCCAATCCTTTGTCCTTAGCATTTTGAGGGTTCCACTTTCACATCCATGCCATGCCAATCATTGAGCTTTCCTGAAATAATCATCTTGGAATAGCATTAGCTCAATGAGCTATATGTTGTTATCAATTACCAAAACCACCTAGGGATAGTTGCACTTTCAATCTCCCCCTTTTTGGTAATTGATGACAACATATAGATCAAAGCTTCGACAAATGATAATAAGCATGAAATATATCGTCGCTTTGAGAAGTATGTGACAAGTGAGAGCTCCCCCTAAATTTGTGCATATTTAAAATTTGCTTTGGACTGCAAATGCACAAAGAGTTAGAGTCATGGGTTACTCTTCCATGTCACATACATCTTGGTGGAGCGCTTAAAATGATAAGAATGAAATACATGCACTCATCACCAAGAATAGTGAATGATCACATAAGATAGATAAGATATATCAAGCATGCATAAGTGTAGCTTATGATCAAACACATGATCATCAATGTCTCACGAGCAATGACATAGTATCTCAAGCACTCAAAAGCAAACAAAGTTCGAAAAACCACCAAATAAAGCAAGAGAGAAAAAAGCAACACTCTCTCTCGAAGCCTATGATCTATACATTTTCTCCCCCTTTGGCAACAAGTTACCAAAAAGTTCCTAGAAAATGCATAGTGCTAAGTCGACACTCAGGCTTGATCTTCAGGTGGTGGTGGAGTCCGGAGCACTCCAAGGACGAAGCCTTCTGTAGACGTGGTTGGAGTCGAGGCTGAAGTGGACGCTGGAGCTGGTGGAACTGAGGCTATAGCTGGTGCAGACGTGGTGGCTCTGGGGTC
This sequence comes from Triticum dicoccoides, assembly GCF_002162155.2. NCBI lineage: Eukaryota > Viridiplantae > Streptophyta > Magnoliopsida > Poales > Poaceae > Triticum > Triticum dicoccoides. The sequence continues at coordinate 266,790,590 of NC_041384.1, forward strand.
ACCAACTGGCACTGCAGACGACCTCGGACCTCGTGGCACTCTGGCAAAGGCATCAGTTGTAGTCTTGCCTCTCCTCTCCTGCATGTCATCCTGGAGCTGCTCCACTGCAGTCTGAGTCTCTGTCACTTTGACATCCAAGTCATAGAACTTTTGTTCCATGATCCTCTCTAAGCTTGCCTGGTTCTGAGTTAGGGTAGCTAGTTCTTGCTCAATCCACAGGGTGGATGCAATCAAGTAACCAAGCTGCTCTTGTTTGGTTTTCAGGAAATATTTAGATGCCTCCTCTTGAGTAGGCATCTTGGCAGCTTTCTCCTTCCTCGCCTTCTCCTTCTTGGCTTGTGCTTGGGCAGATGATGGCTCATTCTCAGTCATGACCACTTGATTATCTTCAAAATCTAGACGGATGGGCAGGTATTCCTTGTCCAATAAGTATATCCCTGTGCCCATCTTAGAGTTGATGAGCTCCTGAATCTGTGGGGCATATCCACAGCTCCTCTTCTAGTCTGCTGCTGTCCTCTTGATTGTTTCAATCATAAGGCTCATGACCTTGAATTTCTGCGGCACGTCAAAGATATGAAGCAAGTTGATCGCATGGCCCCTGATCATCTTGTGATCTCCAGACTTGGGCAATAGGGTGTGCCTAAGAATCCAGTTGATGGTTGGTAGCCCTGACAGAAGATAGTGTACTGAGCCAAACTTGAACGTATCAAGTGCTTCATTTGGAATCTCCTTGTACATGTTTGACATTGAGTTGTGGTCCATCTTCTTCTTGGCATAAATGTCCAAGTCATCGTCATGCTCTTCTGGGGCATTAATCAGCTGAGCCCATTCAGCAACTGTAGACTGGTATCTGGTTCCTTCTGACATCCATACAATCCTGCCATCTGGATAGAAATGGGCTATGGAGTAGAACTGCATGATGAGTTCCTCGTTCCACTTTGTGAGCTTCTGCCCAACAAAGTCCTCTACTCCACATGCCTTGAAGCTGTCCTGCACTCCAGGGTAGTACTCTTCGTTGTCCTTGATGTATTGCCAATCAACCCATCTCATATCACAGACAATTGGCTTCTTGTCTAGTAGCACTGTCTCATAAAAGTCTTGCTGCTCCTTGGTGTGAAACCTGTAGTCAACTGCAGTCCTTCTCCTTGAAGCATACGGGTCTGCTTCTCTCCACTTCCGGAGCCCTGAATCTCTCCTGAGTTTCATATCCTCAGCCACAGGATGAGCATCGTTGTGGTCTGGGATCTTGGGCTTGAGCTTTCTAAGAACATTCTCTTCTTCTTCTTCTGCAGCTTCAGGCACTGGGGCCTTGTTCTTCTCAGTAGCTGGGATGCTTCTTGTCTTCCTCTTTGGCTTTGGCTTTGGAGCTGGCTTGGCCTTGGAAGCAGCTGCCCCTGTTCTTATGGCATCACCCATCAGCTTGGGTGCCTTAGGTGCTGGTGCAGCTACCTCTTCTTCTTCCTCCTCATCTTCCATGATGGAAGCCTTGCCAAGCACTCTGGCTATAGTTTTCTTCACCCTTTCTTTCCTCTTCTTGCCTTCAGCAGCAACTGGCTCAATGGGAGTGGGCGTCTCAGTTGAAGCTCTGGCCTTTGACATAGGCTGCCTGCCTGCTGGCCTTTTGATCTTCATCCCTGGTTTTATGCCCTGTGCTGGCTCAACTCTCTTGGAAGTTGCTTACTCTTCTGCCACATAATCCTCATCTTCTGAGTCTGAGGTTCTCTTCTTTCTCTATCTTGTGGCAGCTTTAGGCAGATTGCTAGGGGTGCTCCTGCTGCCATAATCTGAGGAACTTGAGGGACTAGTGCCCTCACTCATCTGCACTTGCTGCTCTGACAAGTTCTGGCTATCACTTTGGTCTGACATGATGCAAACTCTGACTGCTGACCCTGTGAATAGGTTATAGATGAGATAGAGTGGATAAGCATCACAAAATGCAGAGATTTTTGCAAAAGAATAATTCAAAAACTTAGTTTTAGTTTCCCACTGAGATCATCTCGGATCTACCGATTTCTAAACTCGGTGATACCGAAGCAGTTTTGGCACCTAAACTAGTGAACTCGGTCCGACCGAGTCACAGTTCGGTGGCACCGAGACTGCTAGGGTTTCACAGAGTTCCAAAATCGGTCACACCGATAAGTAATTCTCGGTCAGACCGAGTCTCACTTGTGCAATGGCATAAGCCAAATCGATGGGACCGAGTTTTTCAACTCGGTGGGTCCGAGATGGTTTCGGCGGAAACCTAACCCTAAAATTTTCGAATCAAAACTAATCTACGAACGCATTGACTGGACAGGAGTGTTTCAATCATGGCAAGAATCATGATGATCACAATGTGCTAAGAATCAGATTGAGGAATAGCACAAAGATCGAGTCCATACCCTAGTTCGGTGGAGACTCGCTACGGCGGCAACGGCGGGGTTGAATTTCCGTTGACGGTGACGGAGACCAGCGACTGGAGGCGGCTGGAGGCGAGGAGACGATCCGGAGACCAAGTTGGCAGAGCAGGCTATCGCGCGGGCGAAGGGGTTCGGAGAAATTTCCAAATTTTTGCCCGTGACTATATATAGCCCGACCCTGTCGGTGTGACCAAGTGGAACAACTCGGTGGCACCGAGATGCAAAACTGTATACAGTTGTTGCAACTCGGTGTGACCGAATGGTTCAAATCGGTTGCACCGAGATCGAAAACCTAGATCAACTTAATGATCTCGGTAGGACCGAAAGTGGGGTATCGGTCAGACCGAGAATCATAAAGAGGTTTTGGAAGTTTAAGTCTATGACAAATCGGGGACTCCGAGCGCTCCTCACACAGAGTGGTTCAAATCTGACTTGATCAAATTTTGTGATGTAGCATGAATAGAGTTTGAGACGAGAAAAGCATAGATAGCTAGAGGAGGTTCTTAGGCATTCTTGTCCATCCACTTGGCAAAAGGAAATAAAACCAAACAATCAAAACAACAAGTGGATGTCCTCGAATGAGTAAAATATGCAACCAGCATGCTCACACAATAAGATGGCAAATGAAATATGTGACAAGGCATGCACAACCAATTCTAGCATCTATCAAGCAATTTGCGATGACAAGGTCATCTATATATGAGTATATTGACTTAGGAGTCAAGTGAGAACACTTGATCATAGGTCATACTCATCGTTTAAGCTCAAGTGGGGTTACCACTTTTACATAAAGCATTGTTGTGTTCACATCTTTAGAGTTGCTTTAGCTCAAGTCTTAGAGTAAAGCTCCCCCTAGATGTGATATCCCCCCTTAGAGGGATGAACTAACCTCGGGTTTTGTCGATGATGACTTCATGTAGATGTTGAAGATGTGGACGCTCAATGTTGATGTAGATCACTTGGAGCTATCCCTTTGAGTGAATTGCACTTTCAATACCTACATGGGTTAGTCCCGCAAGGAACAAACAAGGATATCCATAGACATAGAGTGATGCACACACAAGATGATGTCCATGAAAACTTTTAGGTTACCTTGTCCCTTGTCTTACCAACAAGAGGGTTTGTGACTCCTTGAACTAGTGCAAGATGTGGAAGTTGATTGCACTTGTTCTTGCCAAAATGATAAGAGTGAAGTATGTTGGCGGAGTCACCCTCAAGAACTCTCTAGTTCTTCTTCTTTTGGATCCACACCATCTTGATGGGAATCTTTGGAGTTGTAGTCGTACTTGATGAAGTGGAACTTGAAGTAGTCTTGGGAATCCACTTGACTAAGGTCTTAGGAGCTTCTTCAAATGCATCAATTTCCTCTTGAAGCTTGTCCTTGCCTTTTTGCTTGTAGTCTTGTGGTGGAAGATCATCTTGAGCTTGTGTCCCCTTGAAAGAAGTATCATACTTTTCTTGTTGAGGAACAAACTTTGTCTTGGGGTATTGATCTTCTTCCCACTCAACTCCATTGGCATTGAACTTTCGTTCAAAACCAACACCTTGATTCTTCCGGTGCATTCCTTGCTTGCGCACAATTTCCTCGAATTGCTTACTCCCGGCAAGGCTTTTGTACACTCCTTTCTCTATAATTCCCTTCAATAAGCTATTTTCTTGCTCAAGTGTAACTTGGCTAATAGAATCATTAGTGGAATCAAGAGAACTACTAGAAGCAACAATATTGGATTTAGCATGATCATTGTTACTGCTAGAGGAAGAATCTTTCTTATTCTTGTTACTAGACTTGACTTGAGGCATGTAAGTGGATAAGAGTAAATGCTTGGCAATGCAAGAAGAACTTTTCTTGCGGAGATCATCATTGATTGCTTTTAAGAACTCATGCTCTTGCTCAAGATTGAGCTTTTCAAAGCGTAATTTCTCATGAGCTCTTAAAAGTTCTCGATGATCTTCGAAGATAGTTTCATGAGCTAACTTAAGAGTGTTTAGTTCTTTAGTTAGAGCCTCAATCTTCTCCTTATCATTGTCATTCGTTTTATCTTGATTATCATGATTAATTGACGTTTCATCATAGTATTTATCACTAGAGTTGTCAACAAGCAAATCATCACCTAACAAGTCATCTTCATCACTATTGAAATCAACATACTCGGGGTGTGTTACCTTAGGACCTTTGGTCATGAAGCATCTTCCAATTCCTTCATTTGGTGAGTCAATGATGTCGTAGGAGTTGGTTGACACAAGTGCTAGACCGGCAACACCTTCATCTTGAGTATCTTCGGAGTCGGAGTGATAACTTCTCTCGGAGTGGCTGTCGGAGTCGGAGCCGGATACCCATTCACCAACATGAGCTTGATGTCTTCGTTTTGTGTAGCTCCTTGATGATTTTTCCTTCCTTTCCGAATCCTTGCTTCTCCGTGAGTATCTTCGTTCATAACGATCATCTCTACTCCTTCTCTCTCTTGGTGGTGATTCTTTGCTACTTCTTTTTGGAGAATCTTCTCTTCTCTTGTAGGGAGCCGTACACTCATTGGAATAGTGTCCGGGTCGTCCACAACTGTAGCAGTTTCCCTCTTGACTAGAAGATCTTTTGTCATTGTAGGACCTTGACTTGAAGCTTCTATTTTTGCTTCTACTCTTGTAGAACTTGTTGAAGTTCTTCACCATTAAGCTCAATTCTTCATTGAAGTTTTGTTTCTCACTTGATGATGTAGGGGCTTCACATGAGGCTTTGTAGGCACCACTTGATTTGTTGTGAAGTTCCTCTTTATCCTTAAGTGACATCTCATGAGCAACTATTCTTCCAATCACCTTCGTTGGCTTGAGATCTTTGTAATTGGGCATCATTTGGATCAATGTGCACACGGTATCATATTTTCCATCCAAGGCTCTTAGAATCTTCTTGATGATGAATCTATCGGTCATCTCTTCACTTCCTAAGCCGGCAATCTCATTTGTGATGAGAGCAAGCCTAGAGTACATTTCAGCGACACCTTCACCATCCTTCATTTTGAACTTGTCAAGTTGACTTTGAAGCACATCCAACTTGGATTCCTTGACGGAGTCGGTACCTTCGTGCATATCAATCAAAGTGTCCCAAATTTCCTTTGCATTCTCAAGATGGCTGATTTTGTTGAATTCTTCGGGGCACAATCCGTTGAAGACAATATCACAAGCCTGAGCATTGTATTGCAACATCTTCAACTCATCCGCGGTAGCTTCACGGTTTGGTTCTTTCCCATCAAAGAAGTCACCTTGCAAACCAACACACACAATAGCCCAAACGGCGGGGTTATGTCCAAGAATATGCATTTTCATTTTATGCTTCCAACTAGCAAAATTAGTACCATCAAAGTAAGGACCTCTACAGTGATAATTTCCCTCGCTAGACGCTATACTCTCCTAGGTTGTGAAACCAAGGCTATGACCACCAAAAGCTATGGAGATCAAAGCAAATGGAGACCAAAGCTCTGATACCACTTGTAGGATCGAAAGTATGTCTAGAGGGGGGGGGTGATTAGACTACTTGACCAAATAAAAACTTAACCTTTTCCCAATTTTAGTCCTTGGCAGATTTTAGCTATTGTAGGACAAGTCAAACAATCATCACACAATTCAAGCAAGCATGCAAAGAGTATATTGGCAGCGGAAAGTAAAGCATGCAACTTGCAAGAATGTAAAGGGAAGGGTTTGGAGAATTCAAACGCAATTGGAGACACGGATGTTTTTCCCGTGGTTCGGATAGGTGGTGCTATCCTACATCCACGTTGATGGAGACTTCAACCCACGAAGGGTAACGGTTGCGCGAGTCCACGGAGGGCTCCACCCACAAAGGGTAACGGTTGCGCGAGTCCACGGAGGGCTCCACCCACGAAGGGTAACGGTTGTGCGAGTCCACGGAGGGCTCCACCCACGAAGGGTCCACGAAAAAGCAACCACCCACAAAGAGTCCACGAAGAAGCAACCACCCACAAAGGGTCCACGAAGTAGCAACCTTGTCTATCCCTGTAGCGACCCGACCCGAATGGATCAAGTCTCTGTGCTCCGATGTCATCCCTGGATCAGTAATGCTGACACCACACAGTACTTCGAAGGATTTATAGCAGAGTAGCAATCACACACTTATTATATCATTTGTCCAGAAGAGGACTTATTACAGTAATCATGGCTTAAGGCCATCTAATAACGATAACAACGGAAGACTTGGAAGATAAGTGAGTCCATCAACTCCAACGGCATCACTGAGTATAGAACCACGACCTAAAAGCACCTTATTCGTCATCTGAAAATTCTGCAACATGAAAAGTTGCAGCCCGAAAACGGGTCAGCACATGGAATATGCTGGCAATGTAACACATAGAGAGAGGTAATGAGTATTGGCTATACTACATGCATATTTGGCTGGTGGAAAAGCTCTATGGTTACAGTTTTTGCATAAAGCCAATTTTTCCATACTACAAAGGAATAAATTTAATTAACTATCATGGTGGTTGTTAAACATTGAGAATGGTTGACAGCATTCTCAATCCCAATTAAAAGTACTCATTAAAAACCCAACAATATTAATTAGAAGTAACATGTTGAGATTCACATGATATTCAAGTACTAGATACTCAAGATGTCCATAATCGGGGACACGGCTAATCATGATTAGTTTGTACACTCTGCAGAGGTTTGCGCACTTTTCCCCACAAGACTCGATCGCCTCCGCTTGGTTTCTCGCACTACATGGTGTTTAAGAAACGGATGACCGAGACATAATCTTTCAGAAGCGCTAGCACCTTACGATGGGTGGACCGGTACACCTACATCCCCTACATCTTCTAGTCCACCACTATAAGAGTTCGCACAACTTAGTCAACTATGCCAGAGCCCATAATGGCTTGTGGCTGCACACGTAAGTTACTAGTATGAATTATCTTATGATCCCTTTGAGCCTGGGTGCCGGTCCAAAGAAATACAGGCAAGTCCTACTAGAAAATAGGTGCCTCAATCCACCCAGATGTGTATTTAAGTTGCCACCTTAGATAAACCATTAATAACAATCTCACATCTGTCATGGATAATCACTCACCCAATCCACGTCTACTAGCATAGCATGGCATAATAAGCAAACGTAGAAGTAACTCCCAAAGGTTTCATAAGTAATACAGGTAATAGGTACTACCTCATCTACTTCCCATCCCACAATTTAATTAGATCCTAATCATGCAATGTTTGAGGATTGATCTAATGCATAAAAACTGGGTAGTAGAAAAAGGTATGATTAAGTGTTACTTGCCTTGCCGACGATCCGCGAAACCAAGAGACTCGAAGTAACAAGCGGCGCACTCCAAGTGATCTATCGCAGACAAACAACAAGCATACAATAAGTACTCATCTAATGCACAGGTAAATCTCGAATAAAAGATCAAACCAGAAAGTTCAACTTAAGAACCCTGGTTGCAAAAAGAATCAAATCAAATAAAGCAACGAAAGTCAAACGATGAAAGAAAACAACTCAGTTCTAGCAAGTTGAAACTAAGTCAAATTTTACAGTAGCAAAACTTTGTTTAAGTTGATTAGTCGGAACGGCGGTTTCGAGATGAAACTCCAGGTGCTTGAATCACCTGATTCCGATAAACGAGCGAGAAGATAGACTAGGAAGAAAATCGGATCTGAAATCGCTATCAGAAAATAGCGGAATAAATCCAATGAGAAAGAAAACGACGAACGGTTGAACGAATGGGCGTTCATTAATCCAGGCAAACCGGTGATCACGTTCGTTAGGAAGAACGGTCCGGCGAACGCTTGCTAAACAAAACCGGAAAGAAAAACCGGCAAGAAAAACCGATCTAGAAAACCGGAACGGAAACCGGAACGATTTACGAAAAACCGAACCGAGGAAAAGAAAAGGTGACGCGGCGCGGGGCTAGTACCTCGAAGAGGCGAGGGGCTCTGGCTGCGGCGGCGTTGGGTGGCGGCGGCGGCACTTGGCGGCGGCGGCGGCGGTGTAGGGCGGCGGCGCTGGTGAGGGGCGGCGGCGCTGGGTGGCGGCGGCGGCGGTGTAGGGCGGCAGCGCTGCTGCTGCTGCGGAGGAGAGGAGAGGAGAGGAGAGGAGAGGTGTTGGTTTGATGTGTTAGAGGGGGGGGTGCTTGGGTATTTATATTAGGGAGGGGAGGGTTTTGCTTGGAGTAGGGGACAAGAATTTGACTAGGATTAGGAAACAAAGAGGGAAAAGATCTAGAAACAAAATGGAATAAACAGAAGTAGGACAAAAGTCCTACTAGGATTTCCAAAAGAAGCGGCGGCGGCTCCCTGGCGCCTGGCGCGGCGCGCGCTAGCGATGGCCTTGGCCTCCTGTCCGGCCGGCTGGCTTGGCGGCTTGGGCCTTTGGCCCAAGGCGCTGCGGCTCTCTCTCTTTTTTTTAAACGGTTTCGCGCGCAGAAAAAAAATCTATACGAACTCCAAAATTAATAAAGTAAACTTTCCCCGACTCCTAAAAACGAGTCGAATAAAATGAACTTTACTCGGGGCCTAAAATGCAATTTTTGAAAACACGCATTTTTCCCTAAGGCAATAAACTCCGAGAAAAATCCAAAATTTGATTTATTTATTAAATCTTCATTTTTCCTAAATTTTGGGAAAGTCATATTATTCCCTCTCTTATTTTTGATATTGGAAAAATATTTGAAGATAAAATAAGTAAATCCAATGATCCTCTTTTCATAGTTTTGAGAGAACTCAAATACGAAAATTTCGAAATCTCCAACTCTCTCCGAGGGTCCTTGAGTTGCGTGAAATTTCTAGGATCAACAAAATGCAAGAAAGTATGATATGCATGATGATCTAATGTATAACATTCCAAATTGAAAATTTGGGATGTTACAAACCTACCCCCCTTAAGATGAATCTCACCCTCGAGATTCGGGTTGGCTAGAAAATAGGTGAGGGTGGTCCTTGAGCAAATCTTCTTCTCTTTCCCAGGTGGCTTCATCCTCAGTGTGGTGGCTCCACTGAACCTTGCAAAACTTGGTAACCTTGCTGCGAGTAACTCTGCTGGCATATTCGAGAATCCTGACTGGTTTCTCCTCATATGTTAAATCATCCTTCAACTGAATTGCTTCAAGTGGCACTGTATCTCTTAGCGGTACTTCCGCCATCTCGGCGTGACATTTCTTCAGCTGAGAAACATGGAACACGTCATGAACTCCTGACAGTCCTTCTGGTAATTCCAACTTATAAGCGACTTCTCCCATGCGTTGCAAAATCCTATATGGTCCAACGAAACGTGGCGCCAATTTTCCTTTAACTCCAAAACGCTTAACTCCTCGAAGTGGGGATACTCTAAGATAAATTCTATCTCCAACTTCATATTCTATCACTTTGCATTTTGAATCCGCATAGCTTTTCTGTCTGGACTGGGCTACCTTTTGCCTGTCGCGAATCAACTTAACTTTCTGTTCAGACTCCTTAATCAAATCTGGTCCAAACAACTGACGGTCTCCAACTTCGTAACTGTTGTCATGGGACGAAACTGTTATCTGATACGATACTCCTCGGAACTCCGTGCAAACACACAATTCTGGTCATGTATATCTTTGCCAACTTAGCACTGCTATAGGTAGTCCTAACTGGAATGAAATGCGCTACCTTCGTCAAGCGGTCGACTATAACCCAAATCGAATCATAGCCTGAACGAGTCTTTGGCAATCCCGTGATGAAATCCATGCCTAGTTTATCCCACTTCCATTCGGTATCGGCAATGGCTGCAACAATCCTGCTGGCTTCTGATGTTCTGCCTTCACTCTCTGACATACATCACAAACTGCTACATACTCCGCGATATCCTTCTTCATTCCGGTCCACCAGAATGTTTCCTTCAAATCCAAATACATCTTGCTATTTCCTGGGTTAATCGAATAGGGTGAATCATGTGCCTCTTGCAGAATCAACTTCCTGATCTCCGGGTCATTTGGCATGTAAATACGGTCCTCAAACCATAGGGTATCGTGCTCATCCTCACGAAATCCCTTTGCTTTTCCTTCGCTCATTTTCTTCTTTATATCCGCAATCTCTTTGTCATTTTTCTGAGCTTCTCTGATTTTATCCATCAAGGTAGACTGAATTTCCAATGCTGCTACGTAGCCTCTCGGAACTATTTCCAAACATAGCTCACGAAGATCTTCTGCTAACTCCTTTGGTATCTCTCCCGTCATCAGCGTATTGACATGGCTCTTGCGGCTTAATGCGTCAGCTACTACATTAGCCTTTCCCGAATGATAATGCAATCTCATATCATAATCCTTGATGAGTTCCAACCATCTCCTCTGTCTAAGGTTTAACTCTATCTGCGTGAAAATGTACTTCAAACTCTTGTGATCCGTGTACACCTCACAATGATTTCCAATTAGGAAATGTCTCCATGTCTTCAATGCATGCACTACGGCTCCTAACTCCAAATCATGTGTGGCATAATTTAATTCATGAGGTTTCAGTTGTCGTGAAGCATACGAAACAACTCTTCCTTCCTGCATAAGCACTGCTCCAAGTCCTCGACGTGAAGCGTCGCAATACACCTCATAATCCTTGGTCTGATCTGGCAAAATTAGCACTGGTGAGGTAACCAATCTTTTCTTCAACTCCTGAAAACTTGCCTCACAGTCCTCAGTCCATATGAACTTGGTATCCTTCTTCAACAACTCCGTCATAGGCTTTGCAATCCTTGAGAAATTCTCAATGAATCTCCGGTAGTATCCTGCGAGTCCAAGAAAACTCCGGATCTCTCCAACTGTCGTTGGTGCTTCCCAATTGGTTACGGTCTCAACCTTTGTGGGGTCAACTGCTATACCTTCTCCGGATATAACGTGTCCAAGAAATCCAACTTCCTTTAGCCAAAACTCACATTTGCTGAACTTGGCATATAACTGATGTTCCCTTAGCTTCTCCAAAACCAATCGCAAATGTTCCTTATGTTCCTCTTCATTCTTCGAGAAAACCAAAATATCATCAATGAACACCACGACGAACTTATCCAAAAACTCCATAAACATTTTGTTATCAGGTTCATGAAATAGGCCAGTGCGTTAGTCAGTCCAAATGACATAACGGTGTACTCATACAGTCCATATCTTGTGGTGAACACTGTCTTAGGTATGTCCTGCTCTCGAATCTTCAACTGATGGTACCCTGATCGCAAATCGATCTTGGAAAATACTTTAGCTCCTTGCAAACGATCAAACAGATCATTTATCATTGGTAGTGGGTACTTGTTCTTGATTGTTACTGCATTCAATCCACGATAATCAACAACCATCCTTAACGATCCATCCTTCTTCTCCACTAACAGTACGGGTGATCCCCAAGGCGAAGAACTTGGGCGTATATAACCTTTATCCAACAACTCCTTAATCTGCTTCTTGATTTCCGCCAAATCCTGTGCGGGCATCCTGTATGGTCGCTTCGATATCGGGCCTGTTCCTGGCAACAGCTCAATCAAAAACTCAATGTCTCTATCCGGTGGCATTCCTGGCAATTCCTCAGGAAATACATGAGGATAATCCTTCACTACTGGCACCTCTTCTTGCACAACTCCTGATAGGCAATTTACATGAGCTCTCCTCGGCTCATGCCGTGATACATACTTAATCCTTCTTCCTTCAGGCGTTGTGAGCAAAATCGTCTTACTTGCACAATCGATGTTTCCTCCATACATCGACAGCCAATCCATACCTAGAATCACATCCAATCCTTGGGATTCCAGAACGATCAAATCCGTCGGGAACACATGCCTTCCTATACTCAATGGCACTTGGAAACATCCTTGTCTGGCCATGTACTCTGCTCCTGGCGAGCTTACTAGTATTGGTGTCCTAAGAGCTTGGGTTGGAGGCATCTGAGGGTTTAGAAAAGACGAGATATAAGAATAGAGGGGGTCTAAAGGGAAAACACTACCCATATGCACATGAGACAATTGCACACAAAATCACTTCATTCATTCAATCAAAGGGCATACAACGGTCTAACTATTGCAAAGGTGCGTGTACTATAATGTTTACATGGAGGGGAATACTACTAATATGTGGGGGTCATGTATTAATTTGAACCAGTGGAAGACTCCATGATGTCTGCTCCAGCTTCGTCTTCAAAGTCGGGCTCGCTTGGGTCCGAATCGGTGTCGTCGATGATGATGTAGTTGCTCGGAAAGTCGACGTACTTGTCTTCATTCTTGAGCTCCAATTTCTTCTTGAGTTCTTCAATCTCATACTTAAGATCGTTATTGTGCCTTACGACAGCTACGATCTCGTCCATGTAGTCCTTGCGTTGAGTCTTCATCTCTCCTTCAAGTTCAATGATCCTTCCCTTTGCATTCTTCAACTCTATCATATCATTGCACATCTGGTTCTCCTGGCGTCGAATGTGCTGGTTTAACTCCTGGATGAAAGCTGCAATGGATCTATCCTTCTTGGTGCTGACTATATCCCATTGTTCATTCTGGCGTCCGCAAATCTGGTAGATAGTGTCCTTGAGGTCTTCTTGATAAACTTCTCCAATGCGTCCCATGGTGATATGAGCTGCCATGCTCTTTCCCAGACTCCAGGTTGGTGCACTGAAAACACTATCTATGGGCTTGGTGATTGGGGCAAATGTCCTTCCCGGAACATGGGCTTGAATCTTCCAGCGGTCCTCTTCAGGCAGAGTGGCGTTGAAAGTCCCGGTGAAGCTTGGTAGTCCAATGTTCAGGTACCTGGCGACTTCCTTCAAGTGGGATCCAAAAGGTGTGCCTTCATCTGGTTGAGCATACTTGATCTTTGCATCCGTCATCCTAAAGAGTAGAAAAGATGAGGAGTTAGAAAATGAGAAGAGAATAGTGATCTATGGCTTTAACTTAGTGGTCGTGTCCTACAGTCAGCGTGTGCTCTGATACCATCTCTATAGCGACCCGACCCGAATGGATCAAGTCTCTATGCTCCGATGTCATCCCTGGATCAGTAATGCTGACACTACACAGTACTTCGAAGGATTTATAGCAGAGTAGCAATCACACACTTATTACATCGTTTGTCCAGAAGAGGACTTATTACAGTAATCATGGCTTAAGGCCATCTAATAACGATAACAGCAGAAGACTTGGAAGATAAGTGAGTCCATCAACTCCAACGGCATCACTGAGTATAGAACCACAACCTAAAAGCACCTTATTCGTCGTCTGAAAAGTCTGCAACATGAAAAGTTGCAGCCCGAAAATGGGTCAGCACATGGAATATGCTGGCAATGTAACACATAGAGAGAGGTAATGAGTATTGGCTATACTACATGCATATTTGGCTGGTGGAAAAGCTCTATGGTTATAGTTTTTGCATAAAGCCATTTTTTCCCTACTACAAAGGAATAAATTTAATTAACTATCATGGTGGTTGTTAAACATTGAGAATGGTTGACAGCATTCTCAATCCCAATTAAAAGTACTCATTAAAAACCCAACAATATTAATTAGAAGTAACATGTTGAGATCCACATGATATTCAAGTACTAGATACTCAAGATGTCCATAATCGGGGACACGGCTAATCATGATTAGTTTGTACACTCTGCAGAGGTTTGCGCACTTTTCCTCACAAGACTCGATCGCCTCCGCTTGGTTTCTCGCACTACATGGTGTTTAAGAAAGGATGACCGAGACATAGTCTTTCAGAAGCGCTAGCACCTTACGATGGGTGGACCGGTACACCTACATCCCCTACATCTGCTAGTCCACCACTATAAGAGTTCGCACGACTTAGTCAACTATGCCAGAGCCCATAATGGCTTGTGGCTGCACACGTAAGTTACTAGTATGAATTATCTTATGATCCCTTTGAGCCTGGGTGGCGGTCTGAAGAAATACAAGCAAGTCCTGCTAGAAAACAGGTGCCTCAATCCACCTAGATGTGTATTTAAGTTGCCACCTTAGATAAACCATTAATAACAATCTCACATCTGTCATGGATATTCACTCACCCAATCCACATCTACTAGCATAGCATGGCATAATAAGCAAACGTAGAAGTAACTCCCAAAGGTTTCATAAGTAATATAGGTAATAGGTACTACCTCATCTACTTCCCATCCCACAATTTAATTAGATCCTAATCATGCAATGTTTGAGGATTGATCTAATGCATAAAAACTGGGTAGTAGAAAAAGGTATGATCAAGTGTTACTTGCCTTGCTGACGACCCGCGAAACCTAGAGACTCGAAGTAACAAGCGGCGCACTCTGGGTGATCTATCGCAGACAAACAACAAGCATACAATAAGTACTCATCTAATGCACAGGTAAATCTCGAATAAAAGATCAAACCAGAAAGTTCAACTTAAGAACCCTGGTTGCAAAAAGAATCAAATCAAATAAAGCAACGAAAGTCAAACGACGAAAGAAAACAACTCGGTTCTAGCAAGTTGAAACTAAGTCAAATTTTACAGTAGCAAAACTTTGTTTAAGTTGATTAGTCGGAACGGCGGTTTCGAGATGAAACTCCAGGTGCTTGAATCACCTGATTCCGATAAACGAGCGAGAAGATAGACTAGGAAGAAAATTGGATCTGAAATCGCTATCAGAAAATAGCGGAATAAATCCGATGAGAAAGAAAACAACGAACGGTTGAACGAACGGGCGTTCATTAACCAAGGCAAACCGGTGATCACGTTCGTTAGGACGAACGGTCCGGCGAACGCTTGCTAAACAAAACCAGAAAGAAAAACCGGCGAGAAAAACCGATCTAGAAAACCGGAACGGAAACCGGAACGATTTACGAAAAACCGAACCGAGGAAAAGAAAAGGTGACGCGGCGCGGGGCTAGTACCTCGAAGAGGCGAGGGGCTCCGGTGGTGGCGGCGTTGGGTGGCGGCGGTGGCACTTGGCGGCGGAGGTGGCAAGCGGCGGCGGCGGTGTAGGGCGGCGGCGCTGGTGAGGGGCGGCCGCTGGGTGGCGGCGGCGGCGGTGTAGGGCGGCGCTGCTGCTGCTGCTGCTGCGGAGGAGAGGAGAGG
>NC_041384.1:266806282-266869527 GCF_002162155.2 Triticum dicoccoides
GGAGGGTTTTGCTTGGAGTAGGGGACAAGAATTAGACTAGGATTAGGAAACAAAGAGGGAAAAGATCTAGAAACAAAACGGAATAAACGGAAGTAGGACAAAAGTCCTACTAGGATTTCCAAAAGAAGCGGCGGCGGCTCCGTGGCGCCTGGCGCGGCGCGCGCTAGCGATGGCCTTGGCCTCCTGGCCGGCCGGCTGGCTTGGCGGCTTGGGCCTTTGGCCCAAGGCGCTGCGGCTCTCTCTTTTTTTTTAAACGGTTTCACGCGTAGAAAAAAAATCTATACAAACTCCAAAATTAATAAAGTAAACTTTCCCCGACTCCTAAAAATGAGTCAAACAAAATGAACTTTACTCGGGGCCTAAAATGCAATTTTTGAAAACACGCATTTTTCCCTAAGGCAATAAACTCCGAGAAAAATCCAAAATTTGATTTATTTATTAAATCTTCATTTTTCCTAAATTTTGGGAAGTCATATTATTCCCTCTCTTATTTTTGATATTGGAAAATATTTGAAGATAAAATAAATAAATCCAATGATCCTCTTTTCATAGTTTTGAGAGAACTCAAATACGAAAATTTCGAAATCTCCAACTCTCTCCGAGGGTCCTTGAGTTGTGTGAAATTTGTAGGATCAACAAAATGCAAGAAAATATGATATGCATGATGATCTAATGTATAACATTCCAAATTTAAAATTTGGGATGTTACAATCCCACCATGGCCATCGCCCACGAAGGACTTGCCTCACTAGCGGTAGATCTTCACGAAGTAGGCGATCTCCTTGCCCTTACAAACTCCTTGGTTCAACTCCACAATCTTGTCGGAGGCTCCCAAGTGACACCTAGCCAATCTAGGAGACACCACTCTCCAAGAAGTAACAAATGGTGTGTAGGTAATGAACTCCTTGCTCTTGTGCTTCAAATGATAGTCTCCCCAACACTCAACTCTCTCTCATAGGATTTGGATCTAGTGGAAAGAAGATTTGTGTGGAAAGCAACTTGGGGAAAGCTAGAGATCAAGATTCATATGGTAGGAATGGAATATCTTGGTCGCAACACATGAGTAGGTGGTTCTCTCTCAGAACATATGAGTTGGAATTGTGTATGTGTTCTGATGGCTCTCTCCACGAATGAAGAGGAGGTGGAGGGGTATATATAGCCGCCACACAAAATCCAGCTGTTACCACAGTTTTCCAATCTCGGTGGGACCGAATCAAAAAACTCGGTTGGACCGAAAAGGTAAACCTAGTGACCGTTAGAGATTTTCGGTGGGACTGACATGCAACTCGGTAGGACCGATATGGTTAGGGTTTGGGCATAACGTAATCTCGGTGAGACCGATTACACAAACTCGGTGAGACCGATTTTGGTCATTAGCTAACCAGAGAGTTGGTCAGGCAAACTCGGTGGGACCGATTTGCTCTTTCGGTGAGACCGAAAAGTTACAAAAAAGAAACACTGAATTTACATTGTAATCTCGTTGGGATCGATTCGCTCTTTCGGTGAGACCGAAAAGTTACGGAAGGGAAACAGAGAGTTTGCAATCCCATCTCGGTGAGACCGAGATCCCTATCGGTAGAACCGAATTGCTAGGGTTTGGCAGTGGCTTATGACAAATGAAACTCGGTGGCGCCGGATAGAAAGAATCGGTAGGACCGAGTTTGGCTTAGGGTTTAGGTCATATGTGGAAGTGGGAAAGTAGTTGAGAGTTTTGGAGCATATCACTAAGCACATGAAGCAAGAGGCTCATTAAGCAACACCTCATCCCTCCTTGATAGTATTGGCTTTTCCTAAAGACTCAATGTGATCTTGGATCACTAAAATATAAAATGAAGAGTCTTGAGCTTTTGAGCTTGAGCCAATCATTTGTCCTTAGCATTTTGAGGGTTCCACTTTCACATCCATGCCATGCCAATCATTGAGCTTTCCTGGAATAATCATCTTGGAATAGCATTAGCTCAATGAGCTATATGTTGTTATGAATTACCAAAACCACCTAGGGATAGTTGCACTTTCAGGAAGACATCTAAAACTTCAAGGTCATGTTGCATGAGCTCAAGGAGGCGTTCCACAAGAAACGTGAAGAAGCTAAAGGTTCTTGAGAGGGCATGAAACACCTGGCTGCAAAATGTGTTCAAGGCTACATTGAAGCTGAAGAGCGCAAGGCTCTCGGGCAACCAGGCATCGACCCCATAATGGCTGCCAAGAAGAAGAAGAAGAAGCCTGCTGTGGCCCAACCAGAAGCATCAAGGCAGGAAGAACCTCGCATTCTCTTCCCGGCCAGTATGACAGGCTCGAAGCCTAAAGTTCCCAAAGTGGCTTCGGAGCTCGAGAAAACAAGGGCAGCTGAAGCCGAAGCCCGAAAGCGCAAGACCAAGGCCACCACTGATGATGCTCCACCGACCAAGAAGAGAAAAACCAAGAAGAAAGATCGGGCTACTCCCACAAAGCCCCTTGCCGTCGGGCCAATCTCAGTTGCTCGTCCTGCATCTGAACACCGTGAGCACCAGTTGATAGTTCATGAGCCTGCTTCCATAGAGGCTGCAGAAGTTGAAGACATTCTAGCTTTTGACCCCACCGCAGCTGAAGACATTGGTCATCAAGACAATGTTGAAGATGATGAAGTCCTTCCTCAGATCGAAAACAATGTGGTATCATCACCTGTTCTCATGAACAACGAACTCATCAGCATTGGTCGTCCATTGAAGCCAATTGCTCAGGATGACTCATTGGCTGATCACCCACAAGACTCCCCCCATCGAGAAGAATCACCAAGTACTCCCCCACCTCAAGTAACCACTTCGGTGCTTGTAGACAATGACTTTGTGGCCCAACCAACTCCATCTTCACAAGCGTCGCCAGTGTTCCGCAGGCTTCGCAAAGGACCACGGCCACATGTCACTCTGTCAAGTGTTTCAGAAGGAGAAGAGCGCCAATCCGTTTCACGCCAAGTCTTTCTTGAAGCCTCTCCTCCTGCGAACATCCCCGAGCCTGAAGCCAAAGCGGCTGAAGATATTCCGGATGCATCAGCCGATGAACAAGAAGAGCCAAGACATGAAGAAGAACGTGTTGCTACACCCACAACCAACCCTGAAGTTGTTCTCGAGGAGAACGTGTCCGACCCTCCAGCTACTCGAGTGGAGGTTGATCACATTGAGGCAACCACCAACACCCATACTAAAGCTAATGACGTTGTCATGGCTGAAACTAATGTGGCGCCTGAAGTATAATTGCACCTATAACTAGTGCGCCAATAGTTTCAAACAACATATTAGAAAAGTATTTATGCTACATTGTCATGATACGAGGACTTTCTGGTAGATGGCCTTGACGTTTCCTCAGGCCATGAAACTGTACTATAGTTTGCTTGTCATCAATTCCCACAAATCAACAGATGTGGGTGTGTGTTTGTGTGTGTGTGTCGGAATCATTTTGCTTACATCAAAGAAATTTACAGATGTCTGTATTGCTGGTAAATGGTACCGAATTATTACTTTAAAACGTTGCCAAGAACTTGTTAGTTTTACTAGTTCATGTGTCATTAAATATGTTGCCAATATTGGTTAGTTTTACTAGTTTGATGTTAGTTTCTTATGGCTCTTGGAATACTTTATTTATGATTGCCAACATTCAAGTTTGCAGGATCCAACTGAAACTCTGATGGCACAATAGGTAGGTTTTCAAAAAGTTCCTTGTTTACCTAGTTGCTGCTATAACTTGTTGTTGTAATCATGTTACCAACTTGAAGTTTTCTGGATCCAATTGGAAGTCCAATTGCACAGCAGATACATTTTCAAAAATATATTTGTGGAACAGGTTTGCTGTTCTAACTTGTTGCTCTAATCAAGTTACTGGCTACTCAACTTTTCAGGATCCTAGAGAAACTCCAATGCCGTAATAGGTTCCTTTGGCAAAACTTTTTTGTTTAACTGCTTTGCTGCTGCAACCGGTTTCTCTAATCACGTTACTAGCTACTAAACTTCTTAGGATCCAAGAGAAACTCCAATGCCACAACAGGTACCCTTTGGAAAACTTGTCTGTTTAACTTCTTTGCTGCTGCAACCGGTTACAATGATGTCAATAACTACTTTTCAGCATCATATCGAAACTCTTTAATCCTTGTTTGTTTAACTAGTTTGTTGTTCTAACTCCCAGTTCAGATGTTTTGTGATGTAAGGTGGAACCCTAGGGGTCGATCTTTCACGATTGGAGCGGATCCTAGGAAGAACACAAGGGGAAAACATGAGGGGAAACATAAGAAAAATCACTCAAACCAACAAGATTTGATTACACATATGCTAGGTCCGCGAAACACAAAGAGATACACGATCCACAATCAACAAAGGACGATACAAGTAACAAGTTCTTCTCTGTGAGGAGGTCTTGAGGGTCCTGTCAGGACCCCTATTCCAAGTCACCTCGATCTAGCCGGTAACACCTCATATCACTTTGCGGCCTCACGCACGGTATTCCCACGGGTGTCGCCTTACCCTGGCCCGGGACCGTTTGCGCCTTTTGGCTCACGTATATGATTGTGTCGCTAGCATCCATGTGACAGAGAACCCGGGCCGACATGGCTAGTCGTGAACCCAAAGCGGCACTAACCTATGGGGACAGGCATACATGATTCACATCGAGCATGTCGGTCAGCAGCGTGTGAATCTGGGCTGTAGCTCTGGGCTAACAGGACTCCGAGGAACCTGGGCTGTAGCAGGCTAGGCAGGACTCTGGATGTCACCGCGTGACATTTCCCCGAAGGGACAGACACAGGAACGAGTGAAACACATGCCGGCCAGTCAAGTGTCCTGAGCAGTAGTGCTGGGCTAGCAGGACTCCGGTGAATCGGGCTGTAGCGGACTACTATGGCTCAAGGAAGCACTAGACTACATTTCCCCATAAGAGAGGCTGCCAAGGATAAACAACTAGATTGTCGGATCCCACACATAGCAATACACGTCACACGTACGCATAACATGCAAGTATGTGCTGTACAACATGGCATCACAACATAACGCAACTCATATAGCTAAAGACCCAAAAGAGCCACATAGCATTAAATACAAACAGGGGTCACATGACCCGTCATTCAGAGCATACAAGCAACAGAAGCATTACATGTTTGAGTACAGACAACTACAAAAGAAAAAGGCTGAGAACCCCGACTAACTACAAGTCCCTCCCAAGGGTACATGATCGTAGCTGAGGTAACAAGCTAGTCGTCGAAGTCCAAGCGGTACTACTAGTGAGACATATGTCTCACTTGCAAAACATAAATAAAGCAAACGTGAGTACAAAGGTACTCAGCAAGACTTACATCAGATCATATCATACATGCATTTGTATCAAGAAGGTAATGCGGGGTTTAGTTGCAGCAAGCCAGCTTTGACTCAGTTGCTATCCTGTTCTACGTCAACGAGAAACTTCTTTGAGGTGAGGCAGCGCACACGAGTCCACTAATCACCACATCAATACACTACTATGGATTCATCCTCGTCTTCTTACGAGAAAGCCATCCATAGCACTCACACTTGTCTTGAGCATTTTAGAGTATCCAATTCAAGTTGTCTATGTACCACGTAAGAATCCAAGAAGTCCATAACCGCGGACACGGCTATTCGAATAGATCATGATAACCCTGTAGGGGTGTACTTCTTCACACACGCTCTGACCACTTATCACCATGTACACGTCATGTACCTCGGCAACCTTCAAGTGGAAGCCTGGCGAGGGTGTCGGCCACGACCTGACTAACCACACAAGTCTCTCATCCAGGTTTATCACCTATTCGGGTTCCATCCGCAAGGAGATCCGGTCGGGGTGTCGCTCACGGCCCCAAACGATGTGAGCAGGGTTCCCAAGCCCACCATCCGGGTGCCACTTGGTACACCGTGCCACTATGCCTAGTCTGTCCCAAGCCCACCTAGCCGGGTGCCACTTGCTAGACTACTAACACTACCTACAAACACCAGAAACTAGTTGCGACTCCTGGACAAAGATCAAGTTGGTTAATAAGTCGAGAGGGGTCGAGTTACCGGAACCCAATGTGTGGTAGTATCGAGTCATTGGACAACATACACAGAACTCAGTTCTTAGGGACGGTTCCAGTGAGATAACCCACCATGTACTCCTACATGGCCTCTCACCGCTGCCTTTACCAAATCGTGTTCACACACTCAACTCTGAACATCAGAACATAGCACTGTACTCCAATTCATTCCCAATGAATCAGACCTGACATACTCTAAGCAATAGCAGGAAATGCATGGTAGGAACACCACATGGCTCAATCAACTCCTACACATGCTAGTGGGTTTTAACTAATTACTGTGGCAATGACAGGTCATGAAGAGGAATGGGTTCAACTACCGCAGCAAAAAGTAGCAGTTGAATCGTTGTTGTCCTAATGCATTAAATGAGAGCAGGAGCGAGAGAGTAGGGTTGTATCGGAATGAACAAAGGGGGTTTGCTTGCCTGGTAGATCAACAGGGGGGCACTGCTCCACTGACAGGTACTCTGGATTGGTCTCCGGAGTAGGACCTATCAAGAAGGAACGGTGTCGAAAATCAAACACAAGCATATGCAACATTATGATGCATGAACATGGCATGAGTATGTGATGTTGTTTGAGTTAATGCATCTAGCATTTATTTGGTTGAAGTCCATTTGAACCAAGGGTTCAAATACAACTCCAAATTATGCTCTTAAATATGCCATAAGTGTGTTTTCATATATACAGCATGTACAGGTTGGTTTTTGATGCATGAAAATGGTACAGATGGATAGATTGAAATTTTCTAAACATTTTTCATATATAAATTATTTCAATCTGAGCTGCGGTTGAATTTCTATGAATTTTTGAAGTTTATAACAATTTCTGGAATTTCCTGATTTAATTTAAAACCAGAAAACCATTACTGCGTCAGCATGACAGCAGCATTGCGTCAGCAAGTCAAAGGCAGCTGACCAAGTCAAACCTGGCGTGTGGGGTCCACACGTCAGTGTCTGTGGCTAATCCTAAATTAAATTAAACCTAAACTGGTTTAGTTAATGGGGTTGGGCCCACGCGTCAGTGACCCAATTAGTTAACAGGGTTTAATTAGTTGTTAAACTAATCCTAAATTAGAAATTAGCAGGCCGGGCCCCACGTGTCAATGACCCATACGAGTTAAAACTGGTCAACTGGGGGGTGAAACACGGTCAACCCGCCGGCGTTTAGCCGCCGGCGAGGCAGAACGCGGAGGAGGGCCTCGGATTTGGTCCTCCGGTGACCATTTGGGCGGCGGAGGCCACGAGCGAGGATCCAGAGCTCGTCCGCGTCTTCTGGGGCAAGAGGGAGAGGCAGGGACGGCCGGAGCTAGCCGGAATCGAGCTCGAGGCGGCGGCCGAAGCACGGCTCCAGGCGGGAATGAGCCACGGGGCACGGTAGGGGCTACGGAGTGCCTCGACGGCCTCCTGGCGTTGCACTGAGCATGGTGGTGTGCTCGGGCGCTAGCTATGGTGGCCCTGGCCACGGCGGCGACATGGCTGGCGGCGAGGCGCTCATGGTTGCGATGGTTAGCAGGGCTACGGCACGGAATCGAGCACGGGGAAGGAGGGGGGATGGAGGAGAGCTCACAGCGGTCTCGATGGCGTCAAGCGCGAGCTCAGGGGAGGCCTGGACGAGGTGAATCGCCGGCGAGGACCTCCGGGTACCGAGGTCGAAGAAAATGTTGGGGACGGCGTTGTGGTTCTTCTCAGGTTGCTTGGCTCGACGTGGAGGAAGAAGACGATGATGCGGAGCTCGAGGACTCATCGGCAGGGAGTGGAGTGGCCGGTGGCCATGGCTACGGCGAGAGGCGGCTCCGGTTGCGTGCGGTGGTCGCGTGGGTGAGAGCTGGGGAGGAGGAGAGTGAGCGAGAGATAGGGGAAAGGATCCAGGGGGCGCGTGGCGTCGGCTTGACGCGTCTGGGATGAAGCAGGCAGGGAGGAGGTGGCTCGCGCGCGGCGACCACGCGCCCTTCGTCCTCCTGGCAAGAGGAGGAAGACGACAGGGGAGGTGGGGATGGGCCGGGCTGGCCAGCTAGCTGGGCCGACTTCTCTCCCGGGCCAGGTAAGCCAGGTGAGGTTTTTCCCTTATGGTTATTCTTTTCTATTTCTGTAATTTGTTTCCTGATTTAGTAAAATACTAAATCAACTTATTTTCTTCTGAAATTTATTGTAGGAGCTAGTTGAAATATTCCAAAGCCCCTCACATAAAAATCAGAATTATTGGACATATATAAATAAATATATCATATATATATCCAATGCAAATAATTATTGCATTAATTCCAAATGGCCAAATAAATATTTATGAGCTCATGAAAATATTGGTTTGATTTTTATCTCTGTCCAATATTTTCAGAGAGCAACATGAACATTTTCCTGGACCTTTTTGGAGCAAATTTTATCTGGGTCATTTCAGAAATGATTTCTGAGGGTTTCGAAAATCCCCATTTCAAGTTTCAATGAAATTTAAACATGATGCAAACATGAAGGCTAGCCTAGGTCATACCAGAACTAGGGATGTGACAACTCGCCCCCACTCGGAAGAATCTCGTCCCGAGATTCAGGAGTTGGCGGAAAGAAAGTGGGGTACTCAAGTCGAAGATGATCTTCTCGCTCCCAAGTAGGTTCTCTCTCGGAATGATGAGACCACTGAACCTTGAGAAACTTGATGTTATGACGTCGAGTGACACGCTCTGCTTGATCCAGAATGCGGACAGGGTACTCTTGATAAGTGAGGTTATCTTGGAGATCAAGCATTTCGTGGTCCACTCTGCGGATGGGATCCGAGAAGCAACGCCTCAGTTGAGAGACGTGGAAGACATCATGTACTCGGGAAAGATGTGGGGGTAGTTCCAACTGGTAGGCAACCTCTCCTCGTTTAGCGAGAATGTGAAAAGGACCAATGTAACGAGGAGCCAACTTGCCCTTGAAACCGAATCGATGGGTACCCTTCAAAGGGGTAACCCGAAGGTAAGCTTTGTTGCCAACTTCATAAGCCACTTCCTTATGACTACGGTCATACTGGCTCTTTTGACAAGATTGGGCTGTTTTCAAATTCTCACGAATGATGCGAACTTGCTCTTCTGCCTCCTGTATCATATCCGGTCCAAAGAATTGTCTTTCACCGGTTTCTGACCAGTTCAAAGGTGTTCGACATCTTCGTCCATACAGAACCTCAAAAGGAGCTTTCTTGAGGTTGGATTGGTAGCTATTGATATAAGCAAACTCGGCGAAGGGAAGACACTTCTCCCAATCCATACCGAATGAGATAACACAAGCTCTAAGCATGTCTTCGAGAATTTGGTTGACCCTTTCCACCTGACCACTTGATTGAGGGTGGAAAGCGGTACTGAAGGAAAGATGGGTGCCCATGGCAGTTTGAAAACTCTCCCAGAATTGAGAAGTGAAAAGACTACCACGGTCTGAATTGATCTCTAGTGGAATACCATGAAGTGACACTATTCGAGAAATATATAAGTCAGCGAGCTGACTAGTAGTGATACTCTCTCGAACAGGTAGGAAGTGAGCCACTTTGGAAAGACGATCAATGACTACGAAGATAGCATCATTCCCTCTCTTGGTCCTGGGAAAACCGGTGATGAAGTCCATACAAACTTTATCCCATTTCCACTCAGGAATAGCTAAAGGTTGAAGGGTGCCAGCAGGTCTTTGATGTTCTGCCTTAACGCGACGACAAACGTCACATTAGCAATGAACTCAGCGATTTCTCTTTTCATCCTAGTCCACCAGAACCTCTAGCATAGGTCCTGATACATTTTAGTACTACCGGGATGAATCGTGAGAGGAGATTCATGCGCCTCCTTAAGGATTAATTGCCGAAGATGTTGCTTCTTGGGAACCACCAGATGATTCCCGAAGAGAACAACACCTCGAACATCTATAGAGAAACTACCAGCAATGCCCTTGGCAATGTTTCTCTTGATCCGGGTAATCCCCGTATCATGATTCTGGGCCTCTTTCATATGATCCACAAGAGTAGGTTTCGCCACCAAGGTAGAAAGGAATTCGTGAGGAGAAATGTGAAGGTTGAGCTTACATAACTCCTCATGGAGAAGTGGTTGGCCCTGTTGCAACATGAGATTGTTGCAATAGGACTTACGACTTAGCGCATCAGCCATGACATTTCCCTTGCCTGAGGTGTAGGTAATCTGTAACGCCCTCGATGCGGCTATAGCTCCCACGTGTTGAGGCACGACTTAGAGACATAACCGCATTGAAAGCAATGTCACAAGTTAGGCAATCATCACAACATCCCATGTAATATAGATAATAAAAGGGGAGATACATACTTGGCTTACACTCACCATGTCAATCAAAGTACATAAATAACATTACAACATTCAAACACTCATGGCCCGACTACGGCGCCAAAATGAAAGATAAACCCAACATGCGACACGGCCCCGATCACCCCAACTGGGCACCACTACTGATCATCAGGGAAAGACACTCAGTATCGTTGAGAGTCCTCGTCGAACTCCCACTTGAGCTCAAGAGCGTCATCTGGAACGAAATCATCAGGCCCTCCATCTGGTTTGGAAGTAATCTGTGAGCCATAGGGACTCAGCAATCTCGCACCCTCGCGATCAAGACTATTTAAGCTATAGGTAAAGGCAAGGTAAAAATATGTGGAGCTGCAGCAAGCGACTGGCATAAATGGTGGCTAACCTGTTCGCAAAAGAGAGCGAGAAGAGGAGGCAAAGTGCAAATGAGTAACTAAAGGATAACCTGCACAAGCATTACTCCAACACCGTGTTCACTTCCCGGACTCCGCCGAGAAGAGACCATCACGGTAACTCACACTGTTGATTCATTTTAATTAAGTTAAGGTTCAAGTTATCTACAACCGGACATTAACAAATTCCCATCTGCCCATAACCGCGGGCACGGCTTTCGAAAGTTCAAATCCCTACAGGGGAGTCCCAACTTAGCCCATGACAAGCTCTCACGGTCAACAAAGGAATAGACCTCCTCCCGAGACATTCCGATCAGACTCGGCATCCCGGTACTACAAGACAACTCCGACAATGGCAAAACAAGTCCAGCAACACCACCCGCTGTGCCGACAAATCCCGATAGGATCTGCACATATCTCGTTCTTAGGGCACACCGGATAAGCTAAGCATACGGGAGCCAACGTAACCCAAGTTGCCAAGGGACGGCCCCGCACGGTGCTCTAGGTTGGACCAACGCTCAGGGGAGCACTGGCCCGGGGGGGTTTAAAATAAGATGACCCTTGAGTCCGCGAAACCCAAGGGAAAAGGCTAGGTGGAAAATGGTAAAACCAAGGTTGGGCATTGTTGGAGGAGTTTTATTCAAGGCGGACTGTCAAGGGGTTCCCATTATAACCCAACTGCGTAAGGAACGCAAAATCCGAGAACATAACACCGATATGATGGAAACTAGGGCGGCAAGAGTGGAACAAAACACTAGGCGAGAGGCCGAGCCTTCCACCCTTTACCAAGTATATAGATGCATTAAGATAACAAGGCAATATAATGATATCCCAACAAGTAAATAATGTTCCAACAAGGAACGGTCTCCAATCTTCACCTGCAACTAGCAACGCTATAAGAGGGGCTGAGCAAAGCGGTAACATAGCCAATCAACGGTTTGCTAGGACATGGTGGGTTAGAGGTTTGACATGGCAATTTGGGAGGCATGATAAGCAAATGGTAGGCATCGTAGCATAGGCATAGCAAAAGAGCGAGCATCTAGCATAGCAAAGATAGTAGTGATTTCGAGGGTATGATCATCTTGCCTGCAAAGTTGTAATAGTTGACTGGATCCTCGAAAGCTAACTCAATGGGCTCCTCGTTAGCGAACTCGTCTCCCGGCTCTACCCAAACAAGACAAACAAGCAACAAGGACACAATCAACCACGTGCAAACTCAAACAACATGATGCAAAGATGATATGCTATGCGGGATGCAATATGTGATGCATATGCGAGATGCCTACCATTTGCTTATCATGCCTCCCAAACTGCCATGTCAAACCTCTAACCCACCATGTCCTAGCAAACCATTGATTGGCTATGTTACCGCTTTGCTCAGCCCCTCTTATAGCGTTGCTAGTTGCAGGTGAAGATTGGACACCGTTCCTTGTTGGAACATTATTTACTTGTTGGGATATCATTATATTGCCTTGTTATCTTAATGCATCTATATACTTGGTAAAGGGTGGAAGGCTCGGCCTCTCTCCTAGTGTTTTGTTCCACTCTTGCCTCCCTAGTTTCCGTCATATCGGTGTTATGTTCCCGGATTTTGCGTTCCTTACGCGATTGGGTTATAATGGGAACCCCTTGACAGTCCGCCTTGAATAAAACTCCTCCAGCAATGCCCAACCTTGGTTTTACCATTTGCCACCTAGCCTTTTCCCTTGGGTTTCGCAGTCTCAAGGGTCATCTTATTTTAAACCCCCCCGGGCCAGTGCTCCCCTAAGCATTGGTCCAACCTAGAGCATCGTGTGGGGCCGTCCCTTGGCAACTTGGGTTACGTTGGCTCCCGTACGCTTAGCTTATCCGGTGTGCCCTGAGAACGAGATATGTGCAGCTCCTATCGGGATTTGTCGGCACAGCGGGTGGTGTTGCTGGACTTGTTTTGCCATTGTCGGAGTTGTCTTGTAGTACCAGGATGCCGAGTTTGATCGGAATGTCTCGGGAGGAGGTTTATTCCTTCGTTGATCGTGAGAGCTTGTCATGGGCTAAGTTGGGACTCCCCTGCAGGGATTTGAACTTTCGAAAGCCGTGCCCGCGGTTATGGGCAGATGGGAATTGGTTAATGTCCGGTTGTAGATAACTTGAACCTTAACTTAATTAAAATGAATCAACAGTGTGAGTTACCATGATAGTCTCTTCTCGGCGGAGTCCGGGAAGTGAACACGGTGTTGGAGTAATGCTTGCGCAGGTTATCCTTTAGTTACTCGTTCGTGCTTTGCCTCCTCTTCTCGCTCTCTTTTGCGAACAGGTTAGCCACCATTTATGCTAGTCGCTTGCTGCAGCTCCACATATTTTTACCTTGCCTTTACCTATAAGCTTAAATAGTCTTGATCGCGAGGGTGCGATATTGCTGAGTCCCTGTGGCTCACAGATTACTTCCAAACCAGATGCAGGGCCTGATGATTCTGTTCCAGATGACGCGCTTGAGCTCAAGTGGGAGTTCGACGAGGACTCTCAATGATACTACATGTCTTTCCCTGATGATCAGTAGTGGTGCCCAGTTGGGGTGATCGGGACCGTGTCGCATGTTGGGTTTATCTTTCATTTTGGCGCCATAGTCGGGCCATGAGTGTTTGAATGTTGTAATGCTATTTATGTACTTTGATTGACGTGGCGAGTGTAAGCCAACTATGTATCTCCCCTTTTATTATCTATATTACATGGGATGTTGTGATGATTGCCTAACTTGCGACATTGCTTTCAATGCGGTTATGTCTCTAAGTCGTGCCTCGACACGTGGGAGCTATAGCCGCATCGAGGGCGTTATATAATCCCTAAGTCGTAATCTGAGATCAACTCCAACCAACGTCTTTGCCTAAGGTTCAAATCTGGTTGGGTGAAGATATACTTGAGACTCTGGTGATCGGTGTAAATCTCGCAACGCTTACCAAGAAGGTAATGTCGCCAGGTCTTAAGTGCATAGACTACGGCTGCAAGCTCTAGATCATGTGTAGGATAATTATCCTCATGTGGATGCAACTGTCGAGATGCATAGGCAATCACATGACGATCTTGCATAAGAATGCAACCTAGTCCCTGTCGTGAGGCATCACAATAGATAACAAAGTCCTTAGTGAAATCCGGTGGCACAAGTATGGGAGCAGAAGTCAGGCATCTTTTCAGTTCCTGAAAACTGTGCTCACACTGTGGGGACCACTCAAACTTTTTATCTTTCTTGAGAAGTTCCGTGAGAGGTTTGGCCACTTTGGAGAAGTTCTCAACAAAGCGGCGACAATAACTAGCTAGACCAAGGAAACTCCTAACTTGCTTAACTGTTTCAGGCGGAGTCCAATCAAGAACAGCCTGAACTCTCTCGGGATTGACAGAAATGCCCTTACCAGAGATTACGTGGCCGAGATAGGTCACTTCTGGTAACCAAAATTCACACTTGGAGAACGTGGCATAAAGGCGGTGCTCTCTGAGTTTTTCTAACACAAGTCTAAGATGTTCGGCATGCTCTTCCTCGTTCTTTGAGTAAATAAGGATATCATCGAGGTAAACCACGACGAACTTATCTAAGTACTCCATGAAGATCGAGTTCATCAAGCGGGAGAATGTAGCTGGAGCATTGGTTAGACCGAAGGACATGACGGTGTACTCATACTGGCCATAACGAGTGACAAAAGCCATCTTAGGAATGTCCCCGTTTCTGATCTTGATTTGGTGATAGCCTAACCTCAAATCCATCTTGGAAAAGACTGGGGATCCAGTGAGATGATCATACAGATCGTTGATCCTGGGGAGCGGATACTTGTTCTTTATCGTGACCAAATTAACGGGACGATAATCTACAACCATTCGGTTCGTACCATCCTTCTTCTTGACGAAGGGGACGGGGCAAGCCCAGGGAGAAGAACTGGGATGGATGAAACCCTTTTGCAAGGATTCATCGAGTTGTTTCTTAAGCTCAGCTAGTTCTAAGGGTGCCATCTTGTAAGGTCTCCTAGAAATTGGGGCGGTTCCTGCGATAAGATCTATGACAAACTCTACATCTCTGTCAGGTGGAATACCTGGCAGTTCCTCTGGAAAGACATCCGGAAAGTCACGGACTACCGTGATATCTTCAAGGTCTGGAAGAGGGCTGGCATTAAGAGAATAGAGTTGGCGCTTTGCAACTCTAGTGGAGATGGTGACTATCTTGCCAGATGGGTGTGTAAGCTGAACAGACCTTGTGTAACAATCAATCTTGGCATAATGAGCTTTCATCCAATCCATACCTAAGATGATGTTGATATCTGTAGACTTGAGGGCTATAAGTGATGCAAGGAATACAAGTTTGTCAACAAGGATTTCATTACCATGGCTTACACTAGAAGTTTGCCATTTGGATCCAGGAGTTTGAATGACTAGTGGAGAGGGCATATCACAAAATGACATGTTGTGCAAGTTAGCATAGCTTTCAGAAATGAAAGAGTGAGATGCTCCAGTGTCGAACAGAACCGATGCTGGATGACAATTGACAAGGAGTGTACCAAGAACGACATCTGGATCATCATGAGCGTCTTTAGCTGAAACGTGATGCACATGTCCACGTTCAGTGGAAGCTGACTTGACACTGACCAGCTTGAGTGATGGCTTACCACGGCCAACAGACTTCTCAGGCTGGGGTGGAGCATAATTGGTTTGAGAGCAGTCACGTGCATAGTGTCCTGGCTCTCCGCATGTGAAGCAAGTCCCTGAGGTAGGACGTGGACCCGCTTTGAAAAGCGGTCTACCAACAGGCTTGGGTGGAGCATGTAACTGAACTAGGTGAGGCGCCACATAAGAGGGCCTTTGTGAATAACCGGGTGGAAGAGCGGAGTTCGGAACCCAAATCCGGCGCTTCTGCGAAGTAGAACCGGAGGAAGAACCCAAATCACGAGTGTGCTTACGAGACTCCTCTTAAGTGAGTTGAGCTGTCTCTGCATTAATGGCCTTGTTCACAAGAGCCTGGAATGTATCACAGTGATGCAGGTGGAGATCACGACGCAACTTGGGGTTGAGACCCTTCCGGAACCTAGCCTGCTTCTTGGCATCTGTGGACACCTCGTTTGTAGCATAGCGGGAAAGGTTCTCAAATTCCCTACTATAAGCATCAACAACCATCTTACCCTGGGTGAAACTACAGAACTCTTCTCTCTTGCGGTCAATGAGAGCCTGAGGAATGTGATGCTCATGAAAAGCCTCAGTGAAATCTCTCCAGGTGGTTATCTGGCCAGCTGGAAGCATAGCCTCATAGTTCTGCCACCAAATACTAGCAGGACCTTCTAGGTGATATGCAGCATAGGTGACCTTGTCACTCTCAGCTACGTTCGCAGAACGCAGCTTGTAAGTGATACTACGAAGCCAGTCATCTGCATCGAGTGGTTCAATGGAATGATGGAAGGTAGGTGGTTTCAGACCAATGAAATCATAGATGGTCACTGACTCTTTGCACTGGGGTGCGGTGTTCTCCTCAATACGTGCTAACAAGCGGTTAGACTCACGCTGATGGAGTCATGTACCTAGGGTAGGGTCACAGACCTGATCTAAGTACCCTGCCTAGGGACATCCTTAGAAGAGATCACCTTCCAGTCGACCTACGAGGGACTCACTCGACTGACTTGAAGGACTCGACCACGAAGACTCACTCGACCACCAGAAGGTCAAGAGGCACTCTGCACTGCAACGGTCTGTAATTAAGTAGACTTTATGATAGTAAAGACACTTTATGTGGGGCGTTACCAGTAACGCCCCGGACTTAATGCACCTTAAACCCTCTCCTACGTGGGCTGGCTGGGGTCCTGGCGCACTC
This sequence comes from Triticum dicoccoides, assembly GCF_002162155.2. Taxonomy (NCBI): domain Eukaryota; kingdom Viridiplantae; phylum Streptophyta; class Magnoliopsida; order Poales; family Poaceae; genus Triticum; species Triticum dicoccoides. The sequence goes on from NC_041384.1 coordinate 266,822,824, forward strand.
TATATAAGCCACCCCCCTCCACAGGTAGAAGGGTTCGGCACCCTGTAACTCATATACACATAATCCACTCGACCGCCTCCGGGCTCCGAGACGTAGGGCTTTTACTTCCTCCGAGAAGGGCCTGAACTCGTACATCTCTTGTGCTTACAACCTCTCCATATCTAGGACCTTGCCTCTCCATACCTACCCCCACTCTACTGTCAGACTTAGAACCACGACAGTTGGTGCCCACCATGGGGCAGGTGTTTTAGCGATTTTGTGGAGAAGTTGCGATTCTTCCGAGTACTTTCATCATGGTGGCTGCTGGAGTTTTGGTCGAGGGCCGAGAGATCCGTCTCGGTGCTCTCACCTTCGTCGCCGACGACTCCGCCTGGCTCTAGGAGGCTCCACTCGACGTCGATGCGCTCCCCGTCCGCGGTGCGACGCATTTTCGCGCATGTGTCCGCGGCGTTCTGCTGCGGCAACCGTCGACCCCGTATCAGTCGACTCCCCCATCGGCCACCCTCCCGGTCTCCCGCCAGTGCAAGCGCTCGGGCCGGTCGAGGCTTCAGCGGTGGGTGAGGCACGCGGTGGCTCGCCAGACGGCCACCACCCAAGTTGCGGTAATCGAGCCCGACGAATCTCTTTACGGCCTGTTCGATCTGTCGACTGGCTCCGTAGAGACTGCATCCGAGTGCGATAGCAGTGATCCAGCGGCGGAAATCCTGATGGTCGACGGGCCCCGCAGTCCCCCTGGCTTCGCCCGTGATGGTGGGGCAGGCGACGGAGGCGACCCCGCACGAGACCACGAAGAGTACCAGCCCGAGCCACTCGACTCTCTGCAAAGAGAGGAACTTCGCCGCAGGAACGTGGATGCCCTGCGTACTCCCATCGCAGGAGAAACCCCCGAGGCTCGTGCCTTGGAGGAGGCACGTTTGGCCAATTTGGCCGAATGCACTCGCCTGGAGAATCTTCAGCGAGCACTCGACGAGCGCGCGCGGCAATGAGTTCCCGACACCAGTCGACGTCAACTCTTCCCGCCGACTCAGGTATATCGAACCCCGATCCAGAATTTAGCAGCTGCGACCCGTATTGCAGAGTCCATCCAGCCCTCTTAGTCGGAAGCTGGCAGAGGCTTGATGCAGATCAGGGATCTGCTCCGGGCAGCAGGTGATCAGAATTCGGCCGTGTCGCAGTCGCGCAACAGAATTCACAGTCGATCCGTCGCTGCGAATACGGTTCAGTCGGCTCACAGCCCCAGATCGCCTCCGCGGCGTGAAGGGCGCGAGAATCGGCAAGACCAATATGGAGACCGATACGACCGAGATGATAGGCGTCGAGTGCCCAATTCCCCTCCGAGGGGTGGGTCTTACGCTCCTCGGCAGCAAGATGACAGACGTCAGCTCAGTGCGGGGCGAAGAGTTCCAGTCGACCCCAGAGAACCAGGCTTCGACGCGCGATCCATTATCGTGCAAGGCTTGGTCGACCGGAACAGAGCCCATCGAGGTGGACTCGACAGAGATGCGCCTACGAGCAGTCGAGTGCATGTTTCTGGTCCGGAATGTTTCAGCAGAGCTATCAGAGCCGCAGTGATCCCTCCCAATTTCAGGTTGGCAACAGGAGTCAGCAAGTTCACTGGTGAGTCTAAGCCTGAAACTTGGCTTGAGGACTACCGAGTGGCGGTTCAGATTGGTGGTGGGAATGATGAGGTGGCCATGAAACATCTGCCCCTCATGTTGGAAGGTTCTGCCAGAGCATGGTTGACTCAGTTACCTCCTAGCAGCATTTACACTTGGGAAGATCTGTCCCGAGTGTTCGTCAGAACGTTTGAAGGAACTTGCAAGCGACCGACTGGATTGACGGAGCTGCAAGTCTATGTGCAGAAGACCAATGAGACTCTCAGGGAGTATATTGAGAGGTGGATCACTTTGCACCATACTGTGGAGAATGTGTTTGATCATCAGGCAGTCTGCGCCTTCAAGGATGGTGTCAAGAACAGAGAATTGAGTTTGAAATTTGGTCGAACCGGTGACATGACCTTTAGTCGGATGATGGAAATTGCTACCAAGTACGCCAACGGCGAAGAAGAAGACCGACTCCGAAGCGGCAAGCAGAAGCCGAGTCAGTCGGAGAAGGGAAACACCAGTCGAAAACAGAAGCGGAAGGCTGAACCGGCAGCTCCTGGAGAGGCTCTGGCCGTGACTCACGGAAAGTTTAAGGGGAAACCAAAAGGATCCTGGAACCCTAAGAAGGTAAAGGATAAAGAAGGGAACGACGTGATGGATATGCCGTGCCACATCCACACGAAGAAAGACGAAGAGGGGAATATCATTTACCCAAAGCATACCACTCGCCAATGTCGACTCCTGATCCAGCAGTTTCAAGGAAAACAGTCTAAGGACAAGGAAAAGGAGTCGAACAAGGCCGAAGGCAAGGAGGACAGTGAGGAAGGATATCCGCATATCAACTCCACTCTGATGATCTTTGCAGATGTGGAAAGCAAGAGTCGATTGAAAGTCATTAACCGTGAGGTGAACATGGTTACCCCAGCAAAAGAAAATTATCTCAGATGGTCCCAAACACCCATCACATTCGACCAATCTGATCACCCGACTCATATTGCCACCCCTGGGAGGCAAGCTTTGGTGGTCGATCCAGTTGTCGAAGGCACTCGACTGACAAAAGTGCTGATGGACGGTGGTAGTGGTCTGAATTTGTTGTATGCAGACACACTGAAAGGAATGGGCATTCCGATGTCCCGACTGAGCACCAGTAACATGAGCTTTCATGGAGTTATACCAGGGAAGAAAGCCGAGTCACTCGGCCAAATAGCTCTGGACGTGGTGTTTGGTGATTCCAAACATTTTCGCAAAGAGAAGTTGACGTTTGAGGTCGTGGATTTTCAGAGTGCATATCATGCCATTTTGGGGAGACCAGCTTATGCACGGTTCATGGCTCGACCATGTTACGTGTACCTCAAATTGAATATGCCCGGCCCCAAAGGAGTGATCACTGTCACCGGTGATCGGAAAAAGGCAGAAGAGTGCTTTTAGAAGGGCTCAAAGATTGCTGATTCCCAGGTGACAGCGGTCGAGTTCGAAGAATACAAGCAAAACGCAGATCCGAGTGACTTGCTGCGATCCAAGAAACCCGCCACAAAATCTGCATTTCAGTCGTTCGGTGAGACGAAGCCTGTTCACATTCACCCGACCGACCCCGATGCAGCTCCGACCCACATCTCCACAACACTCAACCCGAAATAGGAAGAAGCGCTCATCCAGTTCCTCCGTGAGAACTGGGACATTTTTGCATGGAAGCCCGCTAACATGCCAGGTGTTCCCAGGGGACTGGCTGAGCATCGCCTAAGAGTCGACTCATCTGCAAAACCAGTCAAAGAGCATCTTCGGCGGTCCGCCGTCCAGAAGAGAAAAGCCATTGGTGAGGAAGTGGCTCAACTGTTGGCGGCATGATTTATCCGAGAGATATACCACTCCGAGTGGCTCGCTAATGTCGTCATGGTTCCTAAGAAGGACAAATCACTCCGAATGTGCATTGATTTCAAGCACATCAACCGGGCCTGCCCGAAAGATCATTTTCCTCTCCCTCGCATAGATCAAATTGTTGACTCGACCGCGGGATGCGAGAGATTGTCTTTTCTAGACGCCTACTCCGGGTACCACCAGATCCATCTGTACGGACCCGCGAGGTAAAAACAGCTTTCATCACTCCATTCGGGTGCTTCTGCTATATCACCATGCCATTCGGCCTCAAGAATGCCGGAGCCACATTTATGCGAATGATTCAGAAGTGTCTACTCACTCAAATCAGTCGGAATGTGGAAGCGTATATGGATGATATCGTCGTCAAGTCACGAAAAGGTTCCGACCTGCTCGCTGACCTCACCGAAACATTTGCCAACCTCAGAAGGTATGATATCAAGCTCAATCCATCAAAGTGCACATTCGGAGTTCCTGGTGGCAAGTTACTCGGTTTTCTCGTTTCCGAGCGAGGGATCGACGCTAATCCAGAGAAGATCGGCACTATTCTCCGAATGAAATGCCCTGTGCGAGTGCACGATGTCCAGAAGCTTACTGGATGCTTGGCCGCATTAAGTCGATTCATCTCACGACTCAGTGAAAAGGCATTGCCTCTTTACCGACTGATGAAGAAGGCAGACAAGTTCGAGTGGACTCCAGAAGCTGATGCAGCGTTTGCCGAGCTAAAAGCTCTGCTCTCCACCCAGCCGGTGCTTGCTGCTCCAATCAGCAAAGAGCCTCTGTTGCTTTATATCGCAGCCACAGGACAAGTCGTCAGTACTGTGCTTACGGTCGAGCGGGAAGAAGAAGGAAAAGCTTTCAAAGTTCAGCGCCCAGTGTATTATTTGTCTGAAGTCTTGACTCCATCCAAGCAAAGATATCCTCATTATCAGAAGGTTATGTATGGAATATACATGACCACAAAGAAGGTTGCTCATTATTTCTCTGATCATTCCATCACACTCGTCAGCGACGCTCCACTATCAGAGATTTTGCACATCAGAGATGCAACTGGTCGAGTGGCTAAATGGGCGATTGAACTTCTTCCCCTTGATATCAAGTTTGAGGCAAAGAAAGCCATTAAGTCCCAGGCAATAGCAGATTTCCTCGCCGAGTGGATTGAATAGCAGCAGCCGACTGAAGTTCACTCGGAGCATTGGACCATGTTTTTTGATGGCTCTAAGATGTTGAATGGTTCCGGTGCTGGGGTTATCCTGGTTTCCCCCAGAGGAGATAAGCTCAGATATGTGCTCCAGATTCACTTTGATTCCTCCAACAATGAGGCAGAGTATGAGGCCCTCTTATACGGATTGCGCATGGCCATTTCACTCGGCGTCCGTCGCTTGATGGTCTATGGCGACTCAGATTTAGTGGTCAACCAAGTGATGAAGGAGTGAGACGTGAGAAGCCCAGCCATGACTGGATACTGCAGTGCAGTGAGGAAGCTGGAAAAGAAGTTCAAGGGGTTGGAGCTCCATCATATACCCCGACTGAAAAATCAAGCAGCTGATGATCTAGCAAAGATAGGTTCCAAGAGAGGAGCCATTCCGAGTGGTGTGTTTTTGGAGCATATACGCACTCCGTCAGTCAAAGAAGATCCTTTCACCGAAGAAGCTCCACAGCCCAAGAGTGCCACAGATCCGACTGAGGTTGAAGTCCCAGCAGTAGTCGACTTGGTCATGGAGGTCTTGGTGGTCATTCCCAACTGGACAGTTCCGTATATCGCGTATATCCTGAGAAAAGAGCTCCCGGAGGATGAGGAAGAGGCTCGACAGATCGTCCGTCGATCTAAAGCCTTTACCGTAATCAAAGGACAACTATATAGAGAAAGCACGACTGGAGTTGGTCAGAAGTGCATAACACCAGAAGAAGGTCGAATCATCCTTAATGATATCCACTCGGGAACCTGTGGTCATCATGCGTCCTCTCGGACCATCGTGGCCAAAGCATACCGAGCCGGATTTTACTGGCCAAAGGCAAATGAGATGGCAAAGGAAATAGTAGACAAGTGCGAGGGATGTCAGTTCTACTCGAATATGTCGCACAAGCCTGCATCAGCTCTGAAGACCATTCCACTCGTCTGGCCTTTCGCAGTATGGGGGTTGGACATGGTCGGTCCTTTGAGAACAGGGCGAAGTGGCTTCACGCATGTGCTGGTGGCAGTCGACAAGTTCACCAAGTGGATTGAGGCTAAACCAATCAAGAACCTTGACGTCGGTGCTGCTGTTAGCTTCATCAGGGAACTGATATTCAGATATGGAGTCCCGCACAGCATCATTACGGATAATGGGTCGAACTTTGACTCGGAAGAATTCAGGGATTTCTGCAACTCTCAAGGCACACGAGTCGACTACGCTTCAGTCGCCCATCCGCAGTCGAATGGACAAGCAGAGCGAGCCAATGGTCTGATTCTCAAGGGATTGAAACCCCGACTGATGCATGATCTCAAGCATGCAGCTGGAGCTTGGGTCGACGAACTTCCCTTGGTGCTTTGGGGACTGCGGACCACACCTAATCGGTCGACCGGAAGAACTCCATTCTTCTTGGTCTACGGAGCTGAAGCAGTCTTGCCGAGTGATCTTCTCCACAATGCTCCTCGAGTTGAGATCTACAACGAAGCAGAAGCTGAACAAGTGCGGCAGGACGCAGTCGACCTTTTAAAGGAAGAAAGGGAGATGGCTCTGATCCAATCGACCATCTACCAACAAGATTTGTGTCGTTTCCACGCCAGAAATGTGAGGGGTCGAGCCTTCCAGGAAGGAGATTTAGTTCTCCGAGTGGATCAGAAGAAACCACACAAGCTTGCTCCTTCTTGGGAAGGACCCTTCATCGTCACCAAAGTTCTCCACAACAGGGCGTACCGTCTTTACAACGTCGAACATAATATCGACGAGCCCCGAGCTTGGAACGCGGAACTACTCCGCCCATTTTACACTTAAGTTTATCACTCGGATGAGTTGCAATAAAGTACTCCTGTAGTTCATGGATTTCAAAATAATAGTGTCATAGTTCCTCCATAGTTTTTGTCACTTTTTATTTTTGTCCAATAAAATTTTCCCCTCAGTGGGTGACTTAGCCACGAATCCGTTTCGCCTAAGTTTGTAAAAATCCTTACCGAGTGGTGAACCAGACTCCCACTCGGAGGCTTAGCTGCAAATCCGTTTCGCCTAAGATTAAATAAAATCCTACCGAGTGGTAAGCCAGACTTCCACTCGGGGGCTTAGCTGCAGTCCAAGTACTCGCCTAAGATTAAATAAAATCCTACCGAGTGAAGAGCAAACCTCTCACTCGGAGGCTTAGCTGCAGTCCAAGTACTCGCCTAAGATTAAATAAAATCCTACCGAGTGGTAAGCAAGACTTCCACTCGGAGGCTTAGCTGCAGTCCAAGGACTCGCCTAAGTTACCAAAATCCTACCGAGTGGTAAGCCAGACTTCCACTCGGAGGCTTAGCTGCAGTCCAAGGACTCGCCTAAGTTACCAAAATCTTACCGAATGGTAAGCTAGACTTCCACTCAGAGGCTTAGCTGCAGTCCAAGTACTCGCCTAAGATTAAATAAAATCCTACCGAGTGGTAAGCCAGACTTCCACTCGGAGGCTTAGCTGCAGTCCAAGGACTCGCCTAAGTTACCAAAATCCTACCGAGTGGTAAGCCAGACTTCCACTCGGAGGCTTGGCTACAGTCCAAGGACTCGCCTAAGTTACCAAAATCTTACCGAGTGGTAAGCTAGACTTCCACTCGGAGGCTTAGCTGCAGTCCAAGTACTCGCCTAAGATTAAATAAAATCCTACCGAGTGAAGAGCAAACCTCTTGCTCGGGGGCTTAGCTGCAGCCCAGTGCTCGCCTAAGATATAAAAATCCTACCGAGTGAAGAGCAAACCTCTCACTCGGAGGCTTAGCTGCAGCCCAGTGCTCGCCTAAGATATAGAAATCCTACCGAGTGAAGAGCAAACCTCTCACTCGAGGGCTTAGCTGCAGCCCAGTGCTCGCCTAAGTTATCAAAATCCTACCGAGTGAAGAGCAAACCTCTCACTCGGGGGCTTAGCTGCAGCCCAGCGCTCGCCTAAGTTATCAAAATCCTACCGAGTGAAGAGCAAACCTCTCACTCGGGAGGTTTAGCTGCAGCCCAGCGCTCGCCTAAGTGGATTAAGGAATAAGTCGACTGCAGTGAGCGTCTTGCTTTGAACCTGCAAAAGACATTTCGAGCCGAAAGCAATCATATTCAAACACCAAATTCGAGTTCAGATCGATACCTAAAGGAACCGAAAGTGCTCAGGCACTAAGCCTGTTAAGGTTTATCGGTTACAACTCCACTCGGCATACCGAGGCAAATTTAAAGCGTCGAGCTTAGAAGAAGTTTTTTACCCCTCCTGTGGAGGGTTGGAAGGTGCAACAAACTCATCGAGATCAATTCCATCTGCGATCCGAGTAGCAGCAGCAAGGAAAGTTTCCATAAAGGACCTGAAGTCGTGTTTCTTAGTGTTGGCCACTCGGAGGGCAGCCAGCTTGTCTTCTCGCGCATCTTTGCAGTGGACTCGGGCCAGACACAGAGCAACATCTGCACCGCACCGAGCCGAGGACTTTTTCCACTCATGCCCTCGACCAGGGACAACGTTCAAATGAGCCATCAGCGACTCGAGGTCGTTCTGGAGTGTCTCCCCGGGCCAGAGCGTTGAGTCGATGCGAGATGTGGCGACCTTCAACCTTGCAAGATAGTCCACGGCAGCTGCAACACGGGACTCCAGTCGGAAAACATTCATGGCAACTTCGTCGTTCACCGGAGAATTGACGGGGTCAAGGTTTGGTTCCAGTCGGCTAGTCTCTTCTTCAAAGTTTTGACAAAATTCTGCAAGGACGATCACGGAGTCAAGGCAATGGTCGAATGAAAAAAACCACCGTTGAAAATGATTGTTGAGCGTAAAGGTTTACCTTCAAGCATAAGAAACAGCTTCTTGGCAAGGCCACTCAGGAAGACCTCCAGGTCATTTTTCTTCCCAAGAACAGCTTTCAGAGTAGCATTTTCTTGCTCAAGCTTTGTGACTGAAGCTAACTTCTCGTCAACAAGCTTGATCTTCTCAGCCAGTTCAAGGTCTTTTTCCTTTGGGCCTCCCTCACCTTACCTGCAAGTTACAGCAAGATCAGATTTTGAAACAAATGAAGGGAAAAAGCCGTCGTCGAAGTCTCACCAAACATACCTTCGGTCTCCTCCTTCGCCTTCGTCAGATTCTCCTGAACCAGCTTCAAATTCAGCTCGAGCTAAATGTGCCTGTTTTCCAGTTCAGTGTAGCAAGCCACAAGGTCACAGGAGTTCTACGAAGAACCAATCGACTAAATGTCAAAAATAATTCACTTCCAAGTGAAAAAGGAAAAATCACGTGTTTCTAAGACTACAGCCGAATTCAAGCATTCGACCGTAGTCTCGGGGACTACACCCAGTGGGTGCACTCAGCGTGCCCCCACTAATCCTATTGAAGACAGAGTCGACCAGTCGACCTCAAAAAAAAAGAACAAGATGTATTCTTTAAGACTGTAACCGACTGCCTGCAGTCGACCACAGTCTCGGGGACTACACCCAGTGGGTGCACTCAGCGTGCCCCCACCGGTTTGCGAAATCCATTCGCCGTAGTCGAATGACGGAGAGACTGCCCTTATAAAGCCTAAGGCCGACTGCCAGCAGTCGACCTTAGCCTTGGGGACTACACCCAGTGGGTGCACTCAGCGTGCCCCCACCGGTTTGCGAAATCCATTCGCCGTAGTCGAATGACGGAGAGACTGAACTTATAAAGCCTAAGGCCGACTGCCAGCAGTCGACCTTAGCCTTGGGGACTACACCCAGCGGGTGCACTCAGCGTGCCCCCGCTAACACGGAGTTTAAATCGGCACACCCAGTGGGTGACTACTATAAATTTTGGAAAGAAAAGTTTTTGATAGCATATCCTAACAGAACAAACGGTGGTCGACTGACCTGAACATTGCTTTGGAGGGCGGAACTGGCGTCGTAAGCTGCCTGGCTCGCATCCCGGATGGTCCTCAACTGCTCCATCATGATCCCTGCCTGGCGTATCGCCTCCTTCGCTGCGCCAGCTTGGTCCTCTGGGACGTGGTGTGTCGTGAAGAGGGAGGGCTGCGGAGCACTCGTCAGCGGATCTGCGAAGGACACAGTGTGTCGAGTGGCGTTTTCCTCCTCCGCGACCAGAGTCTCAGGCACCGTCACATCCTGGGGCACCCTGCTGGCAGACGCTTTCCTTCTCATTCTGTGCTTCAGCGGTTCCTCATCTTCATCATCATCAGGGAGAGTGATAACAACATTGGATGGATCTACAGAAAAGAATCAGAATTAGAGATCATGAGTCAGTCGACTAGAAACGGTGTTAAGGGTATAATACCAGGTTTTGAGGTTGCTGCGTCCTCCATCTCATGGTCGTCAGCCCGGGCCGAGGTCTCAGAAGTAGCAGCACTGCAACTCCAAAGAGTCAGTCGACTAACTCCAGCGCCAACCAGAGATAAAGTTCACGCAAAACAAGAAGACTTAAGCAACATGATTACCCTGATATGGTGGGGATGGACACCTTCATCTTCGGCAGGTGCTTGGTCGGCTTTGACGGGGCCGCCCTGGGCTGCTTCGACGCCTTTTCAGTCGGCGCCGGAGAGGTGGTCCGAGGGCGCTTGGTCGACTGAGTGATAGTCACAACCCCCTTGCCACGTTCAGTCGCAGGGTCATGGACAAGCTTCGACCGCCTTTCCGAGCGCGGTGGTGCAACCTCCTCCTCCTCCTCTTCCTCGTCCTCATCAACATCATCATTATCGTCATCAGTGTCATCATCATCATCATCATCCTCAGCGGCGTCCGAGTCCCACTCCTCCTCCTGGCTCTCGCTCCCGCTCGCTTCTCCCTCCTCAGTCGGAGCTTGTGCTCCGTTGGGCATCGAGTACAACTCAGTGAGGGCCTGATAGACATCCAGACAAAGATCAGTCGACCGATCGGCAGGGAAAACAGAAATAAATATGATGAGAATACAATGGGAAGTGGAGCAGACATACCTTGTTTGGATCACTGTGGCAGTCGAGTGGAGGAATCCTTCTGGCTCCGCGAGGGTTATCCTTGTTCCCAGTAATAGCGGCCATCCACCTTTCCAGAGTGGCATCGTCGACTATTTCTGGATTGACCCGAGTCACATCCTCAGTCCTGCAGTACAACCACATGCAATGGCTCCGGAACTGAAGAGGCTGGATACGACGCCTAAGGAAAACCTCCAGGAGATCCATACCCGTCACTCCATCCCGAACCAACTGAACTACACGCTCCATCAGCATCTTCACGTCAGCTTTCTCCTCCGGAATCACCTTCAGAGAGGAGGGCTTGTTCACTCGGTCCATGGTGAACTAAGGGAGTCCACTCGACTGCCCCGGCGTCGACTGATCCTGGCAGTAGAACCAGGTCGACTGCCAGCCTCTGACTGACTCGGGAAATGTCATGGCTGGGAAGGTGCTCTTGCTCCTCACCTGGATCCCCAGACCCCCACACATTTGGACAACTCGGGTTTTTTCGTCGCCTGGGCTCGCCTTCTTCACGGTCTGAGAGCGACACGTGAATATGTGCTTGAACAAGCCCCAATGCGGTCGACAACCCAGAAAACTCTCACACATGGACACAAACGCGGCAAGATAGGCGATAGAATTCGGGGTGAAGTGGTGGAGTTGCGCTCCAAAGAAGTTCAAGAAACCACGAAAGAAAATGCTCGGCGGCAAAGAGAATCCGCGGTCGACATGGGTAGCCAGAAGCACGCACTCACCCTCTTCTGGCTGGGGCTGCCACTCTTTCCCCGGAAGCCTCGCAGCTCCATGAGGGATCAGGCCCTCGTTGGCCATGTCGAGGAGATCCTTCTCCGTGATGGTCGACTGGATCCAATCTCCCTGGACCCAGCCTTTCGGCAGGCGAGATCTAGATGAAGACCCGCCGCGGCTAGTGGATCTCCCCTTCGCCTTCTCCGTCGCCGACGCCTTCTTCGCGCGTTCCAGTGCCGCCGTCTTCTCCTTGACCATGGCTACCGGCGAGGCGCGCGAGGAGAGGTTGTGCGGAGGCGAGAGCGAGCACGTTGGGCGGAGACAAAGGGAGCAGAGGGAGAATGCTGAGGCACTGTTCAAAAAACCCTCGCCGGGCGCATTTATAAGATCCCTTCCGAGTGGATGACAGGTGGGCCCGGTCGATCTAATCATATCCGGAAACAGTTGCGCGAGCGTGACACGTGGCGAAAAAAGCGGCGCAGGGATCAAGGCGTCTATGCCCCGTCCCATCCGAGCGCCGCGGACCGCTCCGCTTCACGCGCTCCCCCAAATTCCGTATCCCGCGGAATCCGCGAACGGTAGATCAGTCTGCCAGACGCGGGATTCCCTGCGATCCGTCGCTCGGAAATCAGCGAAGTCCAAAAGATCACTCGACGAAGAAAAAGAATGGATCGAGTCAACTGAAGAAAAGTTGCTCACTATCAACAAAGAGATTTTTTGGTTCAAAGCAACGCACGACTAGCATGCGAAGGCTAATCGGAAACAACATCAACTCCTTCATCACTCAAGCCTCAATCCATTCGGGGGCTAATGATGGAGTCATGTACCTAGGGTAGGGTCACAGACCTGATCTAAGTACCCTGCCCAGGGACATCCTTAGAAGAGATCACCTTCCAGTCGACCTACGAGGGACTCACTCGACTGACTTGAAGGACTCGACCACGAAGACTCACTCGACCACCAGAAGGTCAAGAGGCACTCTGCACTACAACGGTCTGTAATTAAGTAGACTTTATGATAGTAAAGACACTTTATGTGGGGCGTTACCAGTAACGCCCCGGACTTAACGCACCTTAAATCCTCTCCTACGTGGGCTGGCTGGGGTCCTGGCGCACTCTATATAAGCCACCCCCCTCCACAGGTAGAAGGGTTCGGCACCCTGTAACTCATATACACATAATCCACTCGACCGCCTCCGGGCTCCGAGACGTAGGGCTTTTACTTCCTCCGAGAAGGGCCTGAACTCGTACATCTATTGTGCTTACAACCTCTCCATAGCTAGGACCTTGCCTCTCTATACCTACCCCCCACTCTACTGTCAGACTTAGAACCACGACACACGCTTGTTCCTCTCCATCTCTAACATGAACTCTGCCAACGAAGACTGATCGGGAGGATCCTCATCCCTACCATCTCCGTGGTTCCGACTACGAGCAACAGAACTTTGGTTAACTGATGACATCCTGAAGAACCAACCAAGGAAACAAGGATGGATTCAGCATCATCATAAGGATGTAGAATATCAAACAAGGAGAATACTATCTCTTGAACTCCTAAGGCAATTCCGGCAGCATAAGGGCAGTAAAATGCTCAAAATGAGACATCCTGCAAACGATGGGGTAGTACCAAACTCAACACCATCACTCAAGGTTCTGAGATATTACTAAACAGACTACACCGAAGGTACTCGAACTGGGATATGACTCAGATCAACCAATCTTAAGAGACTACGAAGTAGTAACACGTGATCCTGATAGACAGAAGAGGAGGACTAGTTCCTTAACCCCGTAGGAAAGATAGGATGACAACAGATCAGAAGGCATGAGGTATAAGGAGTAAAAAGAGCCTTACGTTCCCTTCCACAATCAATTCCCCTATATAGATAAAGAATTTCTAGACTCAACTTCCACCACGTTGGCTTGGAAATCCTACAGGCAGTCAGGCTCTGATACCAAAGCTGTCAGGACCCTGATTCCAAGTCACATCGATCTAGCTGGTAACACCTCATATCACTTTGCGGCCTCACGCACGGTATTCCCATGGGTGTCGCCTTACCCTGGCACGAGACCGTTTGCGCCTTTTGGCTCACGTATATGATTGTGTCGCTAGCATCCATATGACAGAGAACCCGGGCTGACATGGCTAGTCGTGAACACAAAGCGGCACTAACCTATGGGGACAGGCATACATGATTCACATCGAGCATGTCGGTCAGCAGCATGTGAATCCGGGCTGTAGCACTGGGCTAACAGGACTCCGGGGAACCCAGGCTGTAGCAGGATAGGTAGGACTCCGGATGTCACCGCGTGACATTTCCCCGAAGGGACAGACACAGGAATGAAGTGAAACACATGCCGGCCAGTCAAGTGTCCTGAGCAGTAGTGCTGGGCTAGCAGGACTCCGGTGAACCGGGCTGTAGCAGACTACTATGGCTCAAGGAAGCACTAGACTACATTTCCCCATAAGAGAGGCTGCCAAGGATAAACAACTAGATTGTCGGATCCCACACATAGCAATACACGTCACATGTACGCATAACATGCAAGTATGTGTTGTACAACATGGCATCACAACATAACGCAACTCATATAGCTAAAGGCCCAGAAGAGCCACATAGCATTAAATACAAACAGGGGTCACATGACCCGTCATTCAGAGCATACAAGCAACGGAAGCATTACATGTCTGAGTACAGACAACTACAAAAGGAAAAAGGCTGAGAATCCTGACTAACTACAAGTCCCTCCCAAGGGTACAGGATCGTAGCTGAGGTAACAAGCTACTCGTCGAAGTCCAAGCGGTACTACTAGTGAGATAGATGTCTCACCTGCAAAACATAAATAAAGCAAACGTGAGTACATAGGTACTCAGCAAGACTTACATCAGATCCTATCATACATGCATTTGTATCAAGAAGGTAATGTGGGGTTTAGTTGCAGCAAGCCAGCTTTGACTCAGTGGCTATCCTGTTCTACGTGAACGAGAAACTTCTTTGAGGTGAGGCAGCGCACACGAGTCCACTAATCACCACATCAATACACTACTATGGATTCATCCTCGTCTTCTTACGAGAAAGCCATCCATAGCACTCACACTTGTCTTGAGCATTTTAGAGTATCCAATTCAAGTTGTCTATGTACCACGTAAGCATCCAAGAAGTCCATCACCGCAGACACGGCTATTCGAATAGATCATGATAACCCTGTAGGGGTGTACTTCTTCACACACGCTCTCACCACTTATCACCATGTACACGTCATGTACCTCGGCAACCTTCAAGCGGAAGCCTGGAGAGGGTGTCGGCCACGACCTGACTAACCACACAAGTCTTTCATCCAGGTTTATCGCCTATTTCGGTTCCATCCGCAAGGAGATCCGGCCGGGGTGTCGCTCACGGCCCCAAACAGTGTGAGCAGGGTTCCCAAGCCCACCATCCGGGTGCCACTTGGTACACCGTGCCACTGTGCCTAGTCTGTCCCAAACCCACCTGGCCGGGTGCCACTTGCTAGACTACTAACACTACCTACAAACACCAAAACTAGTTGCTACTCCTGGACAGAGATCAAGTTGGTTAATAAGTCGAGAGGGGTCGAGTTACCGGAACCCAATGTGTGGTAGTATCGAGTCATTGGACAACATACACAGAACTCAGTTCTTAGGGACGGTTCCAGTGAGACAACCCACCATGTACTCCTACATGGCCTCTCACCACTGCCTTTACCAAATCGTGTTCACACACTCAACTCTCAACATCAGAACATAGCACTGTACTCCAATTCATTCCCAATGAATCAGACCTGACATACTCTAAGAAATAGCAGGCAATGCATGGTAGGAACACCACATGGCTCAATCAACTCCTACACATGCTAGTGGGTTTTAACTATTTACTGTGGCAATGACAGGTCATGCAGAGGAATGGGTTCAACTACCGCATTAAAAAGTAGCAGTTGAATCGTTGTTGTCCTAATGCATTAAATGAGAGCAGGAGTGAAAGAGTAGGGTTGTATCGGAATGAACAAAGGGGGTTTGCTTGCCTGGTAGATCAACAGGGGGCACTGCTCCACTGACAGGTACTCTGGATCGGTCTCCGGAGCAGGACCAATCGAGAAGGAACGGTGTCGAAAATCAAACACAAGCATATGCAACATTATGATGCATGAACATGGCATGAGTATTTGATGTTGTTTGAGTTAATGCATCTAGCATTTATTTGGTTGAAGTCCATTTGAACCAAGGGTTCAAATACAACTCCAAATTAAGCTCTTAAATATGCCATAAGTGTGTTTTCATATATACAGCATGTATAGGTTGGTTTGTCATGCATGAAAATGGTACAGATGGATAGATTGAATTTCTCTAAACATTTTTCGTATATAAATTATTTCAATCTGAGCTATGGTTGAATTTCTATGAATTTTTGAAGTTTATAACAATTTCTGGAATTTGCTGATTTATTTTAAAACCAGAAAACCATTACTGCATCAGCATGACAGCAGCATTGCGTCAGCAAGTCAAAGGCGGCTGACCAGGTCAAACCTGACATGTGGGGTCCACACGTCAGTGTCTGTGGCTAATCATAAATTAAATTAAACCTAAACTGGTTTAGTTAATAGGGTTGGGCCCACGCGTCAGTGACCCAATTAGTTAATAGGGTTTAATTAGTTGTTAAACTAATCCTAAATTAGAAATTAGCAGGCCGGGCCCCACATGTCAATGACCCATACGAGTTAAAACTGGTCAACTGGGGGGTCAAACACGGTCAACCCGCCGGCATTTAGCCGCCAGCGAGGTAGAACGCGGAGAAGGGCCTCGGATTTGGTCCTCCGGTGACCATTTGGGCGGCGGAGGCCACGGGCGAGGAGCCAGAGCTCGTCCGCGTCTTATGGGGCAAGAGGGAGAGGCAGGGACGGCTGGAGCTCACCGGAATCGAGCACGAGGCGGCGGCCGAAGCACGGCTCCGGGCGAGAATGAGCCACGGGGCACGGCAGGGGCTACGGAGTGCCTCGACGGTCTCCTGGCGTTGCACTGAGCATGGTGGTGTGCTCGGGCGCTAGCTACGGTGGCCCTGGCCACGGCGGCGACATGGCCGGCGGTGAGGCACTCGCGGTTGCCACGGTTAGCAGGGCTTTGGCACGGAATCGAGCACGGGGAAGGAGGGGAGATGGAGGAGAGCTCACAGCGGTCTTGATGGCGTCAAGTGCGAGCTCGGGGGAGGCCTGGACGAGGTGAATCGCCGGCGAGGACCTCCGGGTACCGAGGTCAAAGAAAACGTTGGGGACAGTGTTGTGGTTCTTCTCAGGTTGCTTGGCTCGACGTGGAGGAAGAAGATGATGATGCGGAGCTCGGGGACTCATCAACAGGGAGTGGAGTGGCCGGTGGCCATGGCTACGGCGAGCGGCGACTCCGGTAGCGTGCGGTGGTCGCGTGGGTGAGAGCTGGGGAGGAGGAGAGTGAGCGAGAGGGAGGGGAGAGGATCCAGGGGGGTGCGTGGCGTCGCCTCAACGCGTCTGGGATGAAGCAGGCAGGGAGGAGGTGGCTCGCGCGCGGCGACCACGCGCCCTTCGTCCTCCTGGCAAGAGGAGGAAGACGACAAGGGAGGAGGGGATGGGCCGGGCTGGCCAGCCAGCTGGGCCGGCATCTCTCCTGGGCCAGGTAAGCCAGGTGAGGTTTTTCCCTTTTTGTTATTCTTTTCTATTTCTGTAATTTGTTTCCTGATTTAGTTAAATACTAAATCAACTTATTTTCTTCTGAAATTTATTGTAGGAGCTAGTTGAAATATTCCAGAGCCCCTCACATAAAAATCAGAATTATTGGACATATATAAATAAATATATCATATATATATCCAATGCAAATAATTATTGCATTAATTCCAAATGGCCAAATAAATATTTATGAGCTCATGAAAATATTGGTTTGATTTTTATCTCTGTCCAATATTTTCAGAGAGCAACATGAACATTTTCTTGGACCTTTTTGGAGCAAATTTTATCTGGGTCATTTCTAGAAATGATTTCTGAGGGTTTCACAAATCCACATTTCAAGTTTCAATGAAATTTAAACATGATGCAAACATGAAGGCTAGCCTAGGTCATACCAGAACTAGGGATGTGACAGGTCCTCCCGTTAGGGGTCTTGAATCCAAGTTGGATCTTCTCCATAGAGGCCGCGGTCTCTCTTGGTGGGGTAAATTATGATGGATGAGCAAAGCTCTATCTCTCAAATGAGCTATCACCTTGCTAACCCTAGAAAAAGGGAGGAGGAGAAGTATATATAGTCAAAGGGGGTGAGAGGATACAAGGGCCTCGGCTCAACACGCTGTGCACAGACAAGCGTCGATCATCCGGACACTGTCAGACGTCCGGTGGCTCGCGAGGGTCCAGACGTCCGAAAACGGTCGGATGTCTGACATTTTGGCTCGGGTCAGGTGGCGTCAGATTTCTGGAGCCGGTCGGTTGTCCGGTCGTCGGTCGTCCGGAGGCTTCGGACTTCCGATAATTTACCTTCTATTGGGTAACACCGGATGTCTAGAGGGGCTCGGTCGTCTGGTCGCTAGGGGTTGTCGGACGTCCGGTCTGTGTCGGTCGTTCGACCACTGTAGCGAGCGCAGGATGGAACTTGGCTGGCGAGCCGGCGCTTCAGGCATCGGACATCTGGTGAGGTCCGGTCGTCCGGTGGCTGTAGAACTCCTGGTAGCACGTTTTCTTGGACCCTGTACTTGGTGTCCTCACCGTTATGGCCGTTGTGTGTAGTTGCTCCATGGCTATCCTCTAGGTACTGGATCACACATAGTATTTCTTCTTGAGGTAGTAGCCATGTCTCACATGTAGAAAGTGGTAGTTCAGAGAGGAGCGAGTTCACCTTATCTTCGATAGCCTTTGCTCGAGCTCTTCTCATTGGTCCAAGTGGTGTCGTGGGAGATGTAGATATGTCCATGGGGATGACCGAAGGACACTCTGCATCATCTCCCCCCTGGGAAAGATTCGACCTCGGATCAAAAACATCATCACCATGATAGGGAGAGAGAGATCTCTGACAGTGAAGACATCACTCACATTGTACTTGTCGCGCGGAAGATAGATCTTGTAAGCATTGTTGTTGTAGCATGCTAGCACCTTGAAGGGTCTGTCGGCTCGAGGTAGAAGCTTGGATTTGCATTCGTTGGGGAAATAGTCCTTGTGAAGTTGTAGCCACACGAGATCTCCGATATTGAATAGCATGGGTTGCTTGTTGAGGTTGAGCTTGGTCACGAGTCATTGTACTGTGCGCTTGATGGTGTGCCTTGAATCTTCATGCATCTTCTTGACGCAGCTCACTCGTGCACTCATGTCCATGTTGATGCGCTCTTGTACAGGTAGAGGAAAAATGTCCTATGCGGATGATGGGTTGAAGCCATAGAAGACCTCGAAGGGGGACTTGCCGGTAGTCGGATGTCTTGCACGGTTGTAGGCGTACTCGGCGATTGGTAGACATTCCTCCAACTCCTTGATGTTCTTCTTGTTCAACGCGCGTAGTAGAGTGGAGAGCATCCAGTTTGTGACCTCTGTTTGGACGTCGCTTTGTGGATGGTATGCCAAAGAGAACAAGAGCTTTATTCCGAGCTTGGCGCATAAGGTCTTCCAAAAGTATCTCAAGAACTTGACGTCGCGGTCCAAGAGAATAGTCTTTGGCACTCCATGTAAGTGCAAGATTTCTCTACAAAAAAAGATTTGCAACATGTGAAGCATCCTCTATCTTGTTGCATGGGATGAAATGTGCCATTTTAGAGAAATGGTCCACAATAACAAACACAGAATCTTTGCCATTTCTAGTTTGACGCAAACCAAGCACAAAGTCCATACTAATTTCTTCACATAGGTGATATGGAATAGGAAGTGGCATATAGAGACCATGGGATTGAGCTTTTCACTTAACTTTGCAACATGTAGAGCATCAGTTTGTAAAGCGTAGGACATCATGGAACATCTTGGGCCAAAAGTAGTTCTTGGAGAGCGTTGCGAATGTCTTGTCACGTCCAAAGTGTCCCATAAGTCCTCCTCCATGAGATTCTTGCAAAAGTAACAAACAAAGAGAATACTCAGGGATACATAGTTTGTTAGCTCTCATAAGATAGTAATCTTTGATGAAATAGCGTTCCCAAGATGTATGCGTCATACATTTAGCATAAGGAATAGCAAAAGTAGGATCATGCAAATAAAAGTCGTTTATGTGCTCAAAGCAAATGACATTCAATTCCAAACATGCATCAATGGGAAAGTGCATCCACCACAACATTTTCCTCACCTTTTATGTACTTGATGGCATAAGGAAATGACTCAATGAATTCACTCCACTTAGCATGATGCTTGTTCAACTTAGTTCGACCCTTAAGATACTTGAGTGTTTGATGATCCGTGTGAAGAATGAGCTCATGAGGGCGGAGATAATGTTCACAAACATGCAAGACTCTAACTAAAGCATATAACTCTTTATCATAGATGGGGTAATTGATTTGTGCTCCAGAAAGTTCTTCACTAAAGTAAGCTATGGGGTGCTTCTCTTGGATTAACACACCGCCTATGCCATAACACCGCTAGCATCGCACAAATGGTTTATCAAAGTTGGGTAATGCAGGCAAAGGAGCATGTGTAAGAAAATTCTTCAGCTCATTAAATGCGGTATCTTGGGATGGTCCCCAAAGAAAAGGTGCATTTTTCTTACTCAAAGCATGCAAAGGGGATGCAATAGTGCTAAAGTCCTTAACGAATCTATGGTAGAAACCGGCTAAACCAAGAAAACTACGTGCTTGTTGCAAGTTGGTTGGATGGGGCCAAGTTTTAATAGCATTGATTTTAGATTCATCAACATGAACACCCTTAGAAGACACAACGAAACCCAAGAAAACGAGCTTATCAACACCAAAAAGGCATTTGTCCATATTAGCATAAAGGCGCTCTTTTCTAAGAGTTTGCAACATGGTTCTAAGATGAGTGACACGATCTTTAAGAGATTTGCTAAATACAAGCATATCGTCAAAGTAGAACAACAAATACGCCAATGTACGGGTGAAGGACAAAATGCATCACACGCATAAAGGTGTCGGGTGCTTCGGAAAACCCATTGGCATGACCAACCATTCATACAAGCCAAACTTGGTTTTGAATGTGGTTTTTCATTCATCACCTTCTTGTATGCATATTTGATAGTATCCACTTTGAAGATAAATTTTAGAGAAGATGGTGGCTCCGCTAAGCTCATCTAGCATGTCGTCTAAGCGTGGAATAGGATAGTGATACCTAACCGTGATAGCATTGATAGGACGACAATCGGAACACACATGATATGTAACATCTTTCTTGGGAACAAGGATTATCGGGACGGCACAAGGGCTCAAGCTTTCTCGTACATGGCCGTTGTCTATGAGATGTTGTACTTGCTGTTGGATCTCCTTGGTTTCCTCGAGGTTGACGCGGTAGGGGGCCTTGTTAGGAAGAGGTTCTCCGGGGATGATGTCGGTGCGGTGTTCGATGCCTCGTAGTGGAGGTAGACCCAAAGGTAGCTCGTCGGGGAATACATCTTGGAATTCCTGCAATAGAGAAGATAAGACTAAAGGTAGATTGTGAGTGGTGTTAGTTTTTGGTGTCTCGTCCTTGCACAAAAGGACATAGTGCATAACACTTGATGGGTTCTCACACAATTTTCTCACCTCACTTTTGGTGGCAAATAGTACTAAGTTTTTCTTGTCACTCATCGTGGAGGCACTCAATTTGGGCTTGTGGCGCTCACTCTCTTTTTGGTGGTTCACTCTCTCACTATTCTCTCCACGATGGGTGGCTTTCTTGTTGGCGATCACTTGGATTGGAGACATTGGTCATAGCACATACTCCTTGCCCTTCATCTTGAAGCTATAGTGATTGGTACACCCGTTGTGGATGACGCGTCGGTCAAATTGCCATGGTCGTCCAAGAATGAGACGGAAAACGGACATCAGAACGACATCACATTCCAACGTGTCTTCATATGCTCCTATCTTGAAGGAAACTTGCACCACGTGCTCCACTTGAATAGTGCTAGAGTCGCTTAACCATTGGACCTTGTAGGGATGAGGTTGCTTCATCTTGACCAGTTGGAGGTTGGAGCATAGTTCTTCAATTGCCAAATTAAGGCAACTTCCTCCGTTGATGATGACCTTCACGGACCTTCCATGTATGCGGGCCTTAGTGTGGAAGATATGGCATCTTTGGTGTTCGTCTTGTTGATGTTGAAGTGTCAAGACCTTGGAGACAACAAGAGCGAGGCTCAAATCTTCGTCACAAAAGACTTGATCATCGTCATCCATATTCACTTGTCGGTGCATAGCCAGATTCTCAAGGGCTTCCATTTCTCCTTCACTCATGGAGTCGTATGTACCGTCATCGCTGAAAATCATGGTGCGCTTGTTGGTACATTTAAAGGACTTGTGGCCTCGGCCACCGCATGTGAAGCATTTGGTGGAACTTGTCTTATGGTCTCATCCGGTGGAGTTTTATATGATGAAGCTCTCGGCTTGAAGTTGCTTGAAGTAGGAGGACGACTTGAGGTTTTCGAAGTTTTCTTGTAACTTGACTTGTCGCCGTTGCTTGTAGAAGGCTTGCTTGAGGTAGACGGTGTTGGAGTCATTGAATCTTGGGTGTTGGAGAAGCCATAGAACTTGGAAGAGAAATTGGCATACTTGAAGTCATGTTGTACTTGTGGCTCCGCCTTGGTGGCTTGGTGTACTAGCTCGATGAGGTTTGAGTACGGTTGGATGTCGACGATCTTCTTGATATGATGATTGAGTCCATTGAAGAAACGTGTCGTAGCACTACTAGGAAAAAGCCTAGTAGTAGCGTGGATTAAACAACTAGTAGTAGCGCGGGTGCCCGCGCTACTACTATGACGCTACAGCTAACTGGTAGTAGTAGTGCGATGCATCCCGCGCTACTAGTATGTGTGTTAGTAGTAGCGCGTGTCTGTGACCTGCGCTACTACTATTAATTTCAAAAACCAAAAAATATCTCGACCCCGTGCATGTTGTCAATGGTTCGATCCAGTGACGACAGGGGTCGCCGGAGGTGCGGACAGGTAGCGGCAGACCAGATCCGGTGACGGCTGTTGGAGAGGGACCAGATCCAGTGTAGAGAAAGACAACGGTGTGAGGATCCTCATTGGAGGCCAAGGTGGAGAGCTCCTGGTTGGCCATTTTGACGACCTGCACAGGCATGGGCATGGGAGGTGAGTAAAATGGAAGGGAGAGGGGGAGGGAAAAAGAGAAACCAGGGAGAAAGGAAGGAGACGGAGGGCACATCAGGGCAGCTCACCGGTGGTGAGGTGCTCCCTTGTGGTGGCGTGGAGGCGAGGGGGAAGACGGGAGAGGTCCTGGATGCCAGCGACGCGAGGAGGCAGACTTGTTGGGTGCCATGGAGGAGTAGATGTCCTTGGGCAGGAGCACCTAACCACCGGAGAGCCTATGGAGAGAGGGGAGAGTGAGGGAGAGAGGATGGACTCGGCCGAGGATATGGGGGACTTCATGATGTAGGGTGGAAACCCTCAGGCCGATCTTTCACGATTGGAGCGGATCCTACGAATGACCACAAGAGGGGAACAAGGGGATACACAAGAGAAAACTCTCAAACCAACAAAATTCGGTCACACATATGCTAGATTCTCGAAACACAATGAGATACATGATTCGAATCCAACAAAGTACGATACATAGGTAACGAGTTCTTCTCCGTGAAGAGGTCTTGAGGTCTTCCCATTAGAGGTCTTGAATCCAAGTGGATCTTCTCCGAGGAGGTGACGGTCTTTCTCGGTGGAGTAGATCCGGATGGATGAGCGAGGCTCTATCTCACATATGAGCTATCACAACGCTAAGCCTAGAAAGAGGGAGCAGGAGGTCTATTCATAGTCTAGAGCCACGAAAGGGTAAGTGGGCTTCAGCCCAACACGCGGGCGACATATAGGAGTCGGACGTCCGACCACCATCGGTCGTCCGGTGGCTCGCATGGGACCGGACGTCCGTCCAGGGTCGACCGTCCGATGTTTTGGCTCTGTTGGCGCTTGGTCGGTCGTCTGGTCAGGGTCGAATGTCCGGTGCGTCGGTCGTCTGGTCGGGGTCGGATGCCCGGTGCGTCGGTCGTCCGGAGGTCTCAATTCTTCTGATGTTTTGGCTCGGACCCAGAGGTGTCCGATTTCCGTAGGGCGTTGGTCGTCTGGTGGCTGGTGGCTGGAGGGTATCGGCCATCCGATAGCTGTCGGACGTCCGGGCGCTGGAGCCTCTTCTGGCTGGGACTTGGTCGGTGGGCTGATGCTCCAAGCGTCGGTCGTCCGATCGGGGTCGGTCGTTCGACGGATGAGGACTTTCAGGCTGCTTTTCTTCTCACTCCTTGTACCTGGTGCCCTCGCCGTCTTCTCCCTTGGGTGTAGCTGATCCGTGGCTGTCCTCTAGGTACCTGATCACACATAGTGTTTCCACTTGAGGTAGTAGCCATGTGTCACATTTAGTAAGTGGTAGTTCAGAGATGAGCGAGTTCACCTTATCTTCGATAGCCTTTGCTCCAGCTCTTGTCATTGGTCCAAGTGGTGTCGTGGGAGACGTAGGTAGGTCCATGGTGATGACCTTGGGGTGCTACGCATCATCTCCCCCTCTTGGGAAAGATCTGACCTAGGATTGAAATCTTCATCACCATGGTAGGGAGCTAGATATTTGACATTGAAGATGTCGCTCATGTTGTACTTTTCACGCGGGAGATCGATCTCGTAAGCATTGTTGTTGTAGCACTCGAGCACCTTGAATGGTCCATCGGCTTGTGGTACAAGTTTGGACTTGCATTCAATGGGGAAGCGGTCCTTGCGTAGGTGTAGCCATACGAGATCTCCAATGTTGAATATCATGTGTTGCTTGTTGAAGTTGAGCTTGGTCGCAAGTCGGTGTACTTGTCGCTCGATGGTGTGCCTTGTATCTTCATGCATCTTCTTGATATAGTTCACTCATGCACTCGCGTCCATGTTGATGTGCTCTTGTAATGGTAGAGGAAGAATGTCCAATGGGGACAACGGGTTGAAACCGTAGACGACCTCGAAGGGGGACTTGCCGGTAGTCGAGTATCTTGCGCGGTTGTAGGCGTACTCGGCAATGGGTAGGTACTCTTCCCACTCCTTGATGTTCTTCTGATAAACACATCTAAGAGAGTGGAGATCATTCGATTCGTCACCTCCATTTGGCCGTCGGTTTGAGGGTGGTATGCCCAAGAGAACAAAAGCTTTATTTCAAGCTTGGTGTATAAGGTCTTCCAAAAGTAACTCAAGAACTTAACGTCGCGGTCCGAGACAATCGTCTTAGGCACTCCATGTAGGCGCAAGATTTCCCTACAAAAAAGATTTGCAACATGTGAAGCATCGTCTATCTTGTTGCATGGTATGAAATGTGCCATTTTAGAGAATCGATCCACAACAACAAACACGGAGTCCTTTCCATTTCTAGTTCTAGGCAAACCAAGCACAAAGTCCATACTAATATCTTCCCTTGGGTGATATGGAATTGGAAGTGGCATATAAAGGCCATGAGATTGAGATTTAGACTTAGCTTTGCGGCATTTAGAGCATCGGTTGGTGAAACGTGAGACGTCACGGAACATCTTTGGCTAAAAATAGTTCTTGGAGAGTGTAGCAAATGTCTTGTCGCATCCAAAGTGTCCCATTAGTCCTCCTCCATGAGATTCTTTCAAAAGTAATAAATAAAGAGAAGACTCGGGGATGCATAGTTTGTTAGCTCTCATAAGATAATCATTTCTGATGTAATAGCGTTCCCAAGATGTATGTGTCAAACATTTGGCATATGGAATAGAAAAAGTAGGATCATGCGCATACAAGTCTTTTATGTGCTCAAAGCCAATGACTTTCATTTCAAGTTTGGTGACAAGCATGCATATGTGGGAAAGAGTGTTTGCCACAACATTTTCCTTATCTTTAATATACTTGATGACATAAGGAAATGACTCAGTGAACTCACTCCATTTAGCATGATGCTTGTTCAACTTAGTTTGACGCTTAAGGTATTTAAGCATTTCATGGTCGTATGGATGACAAATTCATGAGGGCTAAGATTATGTTCCCATTCATGCAAAACTCGCACTAAAGCATATAGCTCTTTGTCATAGATGGGGTAATTGTGTTGCTCTCCGGAAAGTTTCTCACTAAAGTAAGCTATGGGGCACTTCTCTTGCGTCAACAAACCTCCTGTGCCATTACCACTAGCATCACAATGAATTTCAAAGGGTTTGTCAAAGTTGGGTAATGCAAGCACGGGAGCATGAGTAAGCAAACTCTTAAGCTCATTAAATGTTCTATCTTGAGATGGTCCCGAAACAAAGGGTGCATACTTCTTACTCAAAGCATGTAAAGGAGATGCAATGGTGCTAACATCCTTAACAAATCTATGGTAGAAACCGGCTAAACCAAGGAAGCTACGCACTTGTTGCAAGTTAGTTGGTTGGGGCAAAGTTTTAATAGCGTTCATCTTAGATTCATCAACATGAACACCCTTAGGAGACACAATAAAACCCAAGAAAACAAGCTTATCAACACCGAAAAGGCATTTTTCCATATTAGCGTAAAGGCACTCTTTCCTAAGAGTTTGCAACACGATTAGATGGGTGACATGGTCTTCGAGGGATTTGTTAAACACAAGAATATCGTCAAAATAGACCACAACAAATACACCAATGTAGGGCCTAAGAACAAAGTACATGACTCGCATGAAAGTACCAGGTGCTTCGGATAAACCCATTGGCATAACAAGCCATTCATATAAGCCAAATTTGATCTTAAATGCGGTTTTCCATTGATCACCTTCTTGGATACGTATTTGATAGTAGCCACTTTTAAGCTCAGTTTTAGAAAAAATGGTGGCTCCGCTAAGTTCATCTTTCTTGAATGGGATAACGATAACCCACGGTAATAGCATTAATAGGACGACAATCGGAACACATGTTATATGTACCATCTTGATAACCCACAATTTTAGGGTATCATTTGTATCCTTCTTCGATAAATAAGAGTGTCGAACCCAACGAGGATCTAAAGGCAAAACAAATATTCCCTCAAGTTCTATCGACCACCGATACAACTCTATGCACACTTGACATTTGCTTTATCGGAAACAGGTATGAAACTATTTTGTAGGTGTGATGCTATAACTACTTTGCAACAACAGAACTAGAAGTACTTTGCAAGATCAGAAAAGTTAAGTGTTTAGAAAAAGGCTTTGTGTCAACAAGAAAGTTATTTGTCCCTAGGCAATCGATAACAAGTACCGGTAATCATTCTTGCAACTTTATATGAGGGAGAGGCATGAGCTAACATACTTTATCTACTTGAATCATATGCACTTATGATTGGAACTCTAGCAAGCATCCGCAACTACTAAAGATCATTAAGGTCGTGAAACCCAACCATAGCATTAAGTAGCAAGTCCTCTTTATTCCCATATGTCACGTGAATGACACAAAACTAAAAACATACTGATACTTGTTGAAGAAAGATGGGATGCCTTCCGGGGCATCCCCAAGCTTAGACACTTGAGTATCCTTGAATATTTACTTGGGGTGTGATGAGGACATGACTACCTTGGATACGACCAAAAATATTGCATACATGCATATTTGTCAGGTGATTTTTAGTGCAAACTATTCAATAATCTATTTATGTTATTTAGAATAAAAATACTTCACACTTTTGTGTTTTGTCTAATTGTAGGTGTATGAGACATTTGTACAATCCACATATGAAGATAAGGGAAAATGAGAAGTTTAGGTTCTGCTCAAAAAGTCCTCTCACGTCACTTTTGGGCCAAAAGAAGATAGAGTCCAAGTCTCTCACGTTTTGGATTCAGATTCAGACTGCACAGATATACCTGAATCAAAACGTCAACAACTTTTTCATACGGACTCCAAATTGGGTGATTCTTTTTTTTGGAAAGTAGATTTAGTGCTCTTTCCAACTCAATTGAAATCACCTTCAAATTCGTCCGAAGCATTGAGATATCGACGAAACAATCTGACGCTGCAGCAGAATCTTCTATTATATACTTAAAACAGAAGTAAAACAAACCATTACGTGCGTCCACATAGATTAAATTATTTTGATCATTTATTTTATCTTTTAATGGCTGAGATTAAAATATGGAAACGTTACATAAAAATATGTGTACATGTACAAGTAGTAAAACATGCCACGTACAAACAACGCACATAGGTTCCATCCGAACGTCAACTAGCCCGCAGAAACAGAAAAAATATATTTCAATCAATGGGTCAAGGAATCAAAAATAATAGGAAACCTAAACAAATAAGGACAACGATTGGACCTAACCAGACCTCACATGAGAAACTTCCAAAACAGGAACCATGACACGAAAAAAGACCGATCTGCTTTCTCCACGGTCACAACCACCTGAACCCACACACCTCCACCCATATATAAATGAGTACAGCCGGCCGCAGAAGCACACACCCAAAGAATTAGAAGTCAGCAAAGACGTCACACGCGACTAGGCAACTCGACGTCGACATGAAAAGCCACCTCAGCCACCTCCAGCCGCTTCACTTGACGTCCGATGAAGTCACGCCAAAGCACGCTCAACGCATGACGAAGCCACGCCCAGCTACTCCAATCGACATCGGACGAAGGGACGCCAAAGCACTTTTGGCCTGAATCATCAGATAATTTAGTAATTGTTATTAACAGTCTTATTTTCTCTAGATATAATCTTTATAAATATTGTATCAATTGAAAAATTGTTCCCTATTAATATTCAAGGCAAAACACTATGGCATGTAACAAGTTGAGCGACTTAAATACAAGGGGACATCACTGGAACATTCAAGTAAAACAAATGTGAATATGGGATTCATTCAATCCTACCACCGATGAGCTTATTAGCCTAGATATGATACACGTGCAAAGTAACATTACAAATCGACCAAATAATCGGTGCGGAGATCCCAGACAAAGATGACGATCCGGATGGATATGAAACTGTGGAAAATTTCATGATGCACGGGCCTTGCAGAGTGTCAAATACAAAATCATCATGCATGATTGACAACAGATGCACTAAGCACTTCCCAAAAGGATACAATGTCGATACCACAAACGATGAGGATGGCTTTCCAGTATATAGAAGGCGAGACAATGGAAGGAAAATCAAAAAGGGAGGAGCAATGCTCAACGATAGATTTGTCGTACCCTACAACCGAAACCTTTTGGCCAATTCCAAGCTCACATAAATGTCAAGTGGTGCCACAGGCCAAGGTCAATCAAGTACCTACCTATTTAAGAACATCCATAAAGATGACGACCAGGTAACAACCTTGCTAAAGGGAAGAGATGCAGCAAATGACTATGATGACATCAAGAAATACCTAGAGATGAGATACATATCAACAACTGAAGCATGCTGGCAAACATTCCTGTTTGATATACACCATCATGATCCACCAGTCGAGAGACTACCATTCCACATTAAAAATGAGCAAGAACTTATTTTTCTGGACTCCACTGACATAGAGAAGATAGTAAGAAGGCCAGGATCCACGAGTACTAAGTTCACTGAGTGGATGGAGGCAAACAAAATACATGAGGCGGGAAAAGAATTAACCTATGCAGAATTACCATCAAAATTTGTATGGAAAAGCGAAACCAAAACCTGAGGAGCGGAAAAGGGGCTTCGCTATTGGGAGAATCTACTATGGACACCCTGCAAGTGGAGATAGAGAAACTAATGAGGCAAGCAAGAAAAACACTAAAGGACTATCCATACATAGAACTACGAAATGCTATAGAACTTGAACAACTTGGGAACAGAATGATAAACGAAGAACTTATCTACGACATGGAGGCACTAAAGAATGAGCACGAAACCATAATAAGCAATGTCAACCACAGCTAGATAATGACCTTTGATGCAATAATAGAATCAGCTAAGAAAGGACTTGGAAAACATATATTTGTAGAAGGCTATGGTGGCACAGGCAAAACTTACCTATGGAAAGCAATTACAACGAAGCTACGATCAGAAGGAAAGAAAGTGATTTCGGTAGTATCATCTGGCATTGCAGCTTTGCTCCTATAAGGTGGAAGAACAGCGCACTCAAGATTCCACATTCCAATAAATACGACGGAAGAATCAACATGTAAAATAAAACAAGGATCACATTTGGCTGAACTGGTAAAGAAAACCTCGGTGATATTATGGGACGAGGCTCCTATGACAAACACTGCTTCGATGCACTAGAAAAAAGCCTTAGGGATATTCTAAGGTTCACAAACGAAAATAGTGACGAAAGGCCATTTAGTGACATGACAGTTGTGCTAGAAGGCGACTTCAGAAAAATACTTCAAGTGATAACAAAGAGCAGATAGTAAATGCCTCGGTCAAAGGTCATACCTATGGAAGTACTTTTAAATATTTTTCTAACTGAAAACATGCGGCTAAAGTTTGTCAGAAGATCCAATACAAAAGCAAAATGTGGCCGAATTTGCAGAATGGATCAAATTGCGATAAAAAAATGATGAAGCAGATGATTGGGTAAGAATACCTAAAGACCTACTTCTACTTAAAGGAGAAGACCCCAAAGAAGAGATAGTAAAAATCACGTACCCAAACTTGCAGCAAAACTATCGTAACAGTGAATTTGTCGAAGAAAGAGCAATACTGTGTCCAAGGAATGAAATAGTTGAGAGAAGATAAATTACTACATAATGAGCCAAATACAAGGTGAAGAGATGACATACCTATACTTGGACACTGTATGCAAGGCAACAATGAATTACAACACAATGGAGAATATGTGTCTAGCAGAGTTCCTCAACAACATGACCTTCCCAGGAATTCCAATCCACGAGCTAAAACTGAAGGTAGGCTTGCAGGTGATGCTCCTACGGAACATCAATCAAGCGGCAAGTTTATGCAATGGCACAAGAATGACTATCACACAGCTGGGCAAAAGGTACATTGAGGCACAAATAATCACAGGAACACACGTCAGTGACAAGGTATACATACCTGAAATCATTATGTCACCAAGCGACTTGAAGTGGCCCTTCGTGCTGAAAAGAAGGCAATATCCTCTATCAGTTTATTTTGCAATGACCATAAATAAAAGCCAATGTCAATCCCTAAAGAAGGTGGGCCTATATTTGCCTAAGCAAGTCATCTGCCATGGGCAACTATATGTGGCATTATCAAGAGTCACATACACAGAAGGATTAAAGGTGTTGATTGACGACATAGAGTGCCCAAGCGAAGATAGCGCAAAGAATATATATAGTATACAAAGAGATCTTCTAATTTTAGAAGATCTCTTTGTAAATCATGACCTTAGTAAGAACATGACAATGCATATTATTATTGCCATACACTGCTTTCATGCATACAAATGTTAACAAGTATGTACATGTAGCTTCCTTTCTGTATGACGACAATCAATCGGTACATATTAATTTAAAAATATAAACTCCATTGATTCTTATTATAGCGGATGAGCTTTAAAGATGAAAAGGTTACGTAAGACATAGAGCGCGTACACAGTAGATCATTGACACATCTACAAGGAGTTCTCTTTTTTTCCCCTAGAGAGGATGTACAGGGAAGTCCAACATGCATACGTACACATTTTAGTTAGAAAAAGCACACCAACTTCAACTCAAAAAGAAAAGGCACACCAACTTCCGTGAGATAACACACGTATAGGGGAGTCCAACACGCATACAAAGACATTAGTTAGAAAAGGAAACCAACTAGAAAGAGCAAACTACAAGAGGTCTGTTATCGGGAATAAAAAGCACATACATGGCAGAAAAAACACAAGAAGGTCTATACCAAATTAAAAACGCCTTATCGGATAATAATGAAAATATATATGAGTCTTCCCCGAACATGTATGCCGTACATGGAAGAGATGTGTCCCTGTCTATCTAGGATTCTAATTGAATGCAAATCTTATTTTTGCAAAAAAAATCAACACTAATTTGCAACTCCCACATGCACGCATGCAAACAGGAAAGCTAGCATACATGTATGCATGCTTATCTCCATACTTGCATGAGAAATAAGAAAATAGACACCTATAATACTATAGCTAACACATCAAAATATCCCATACACTTATCAACCTACCGCGCATTGAATATAGAAGCGATGAGCGTCCAACTAATTGAAATATCAAATCCATAGATTCGTACAGGATCTGCATTAGATGAGTTAAGAAAACATTGTATCTGGTGAACACCCAAAAATTGGTTTTAAAATTAATTTTGTAATAAAAATGTTTGGAAAAGAATCAAAGATATTCTATATGAAGTCCATAAAAAAGAATCCAGTAAATTAAAATAAGAGGATAATTTAGCAATTTTCAATGAGTAGTTACATTTTCTTAGATGAGCAAGTTACATACTAATTAATAACCAAAAGATAAGCATGATTGCAACTGTATTGTCGTAATCAAGGAATGCAATTAAAACATGTTTAGGCGAAGGAACCGAGATGATAAGGCGAGACTGAACAATGTTTAGACTTGATCTCATGGCGGCAATTTTTCAAAACAATATAAAAACATAGCCAGACACTAAGAGATGAGATGTGGAAGAGGTAAATCATGACCTTAGTAAGAACATGGCAATGCATATTATTTTTTACATACACTGCTTTCATGCATACAGATGTTAACAAGTGTGTACATGCAGCTTCCTTTCTGCATGGGCAGAAGTTTTTTTGAATAATAACCACTCTAATAAACATGATTCTCAGAAACCATATTAGCCGACAAGATTCCATAATCAAGATAAGAAACTATATGTGTAGCTAATTCAGACGCCTTACATTTGTGTGTGCACCATATAACATTGTGTATGTTCACCATATAGCAGTGCCTCTACATGGTAATTAAGACGCAAGAAGCCAACAACAAAACTAGCCGCACCTAAATCGCTGAACTTGAAAACTTAACCTGCAGCTAGACGCATGCATGTCTCACATTAAGTTGATGCTTCTGTTATCTAGATCGGTAAAAGTGCATCTAAAATTCCTTTGTTTTACTGTCAATCAATAATTAAATGCAAGGGTCTGTTGCTAGGTTCAGTTAGACTTAATTCCAGCAGATCCATATGTTTGCTTTACTGTGTTCTCTACTACAGAATTCAGAGAACAAGTATAAGTGCACTGCTCCACACAGAAATTTTTGGTATAATTTTTGATTTCACACGAAAAGTTGTTTAGTAACGGGAAGATAAAATCTTATTCTGATTTCTATATCATTCAACTTAAAAAAACTTATATGGTTCAAATAACACTTACATTTGGTAGAAGTCTGGACAGCAGGAGGGCAACAACTAACATCGACTCGCAGAAGATACTCACGTCTTGCATATATTTCTTCATCCACGAACTCCATCAATGCCTTCGCAGCTCCAACAT
This sequence comes from Triticum dicoccoides, assembly GCF_002162155.2. Taxonomy (NCBI): domain Eukaryota; kingdom Viridiplantae; phylum Streptophyta; class Magnoliopsida; order Poales; family Poaceae; genus Triticum; species Triticum dicoccoides. The sequence continues at coordinate 266,855,600 of NC_041384.1, forward strand.
CCAGAAACTCTGGCTACGACAACTTTGAGTAGCACAACCCGCGTTCTCACTGGACATCTCCGTGACCGCGTTGCCAGGGTCGACGAGTTCGCCGAGATCCACACGCTCACCCAGCCACATGTGCCACCACCAAGGAAGAAAAATCAGAAGAAAAGAAGCGACATGCGGATCTGGGATAGCATGAGGATTAGTTTCCTAATGGGGCACATCGACATCGTCCTTCGCCGGCGGCAAATTGGAAGAAATGGCGGATGTGTATGAGGTGCCTGGTGGGGATCGTATGGGAGGAGAGTTCTTTTTTTTACTGAGAGGGAAAGGAGAGAGAGTTCTATGTAGGTATCTTTTTAGGGCTGAGAGTTCTGTGTAAATGACTGGGACTGGGACTACCGGCTGTTTTACTTAGAAATTTTTTTATACGGAGTGGTAATCATCTTCACTCTAATGGGCTTGCAGAAAAGTATGTTAGGCATGACACATAATACATCTTTTCTTTTTGCCGGAACACATCATACATTGGCTATGCAAGATTGGGTACAAATATATATATATATATATATATATATATATATATATATATATATATATATATATATATATATATATATAGGGTCGCGCTATTCGTCACCCTGGGTGAGGAATAGTTATTCTTCACCCCCTCTCTATTTTGACGTCAATGCATCGTATTTTTAGTTTCTTAAATTTTATCTTATTTCATACGTAAAAAGAGAACGTAAGAAAATATATACTCGCCGTAAAAAATATTTTATGTTATGTAAAGTTACGAACGTAAAAACATACATAAAAATGCGATATTTATGGTCTTATAACCTATTTTTTTGTTTTCTTATACCAAATTTTATGTAGTGAATCAATATGAATGTAACTATTTGTAATTCAAACGTAATTTTTTTATGAAGCGACCGTAAGATTACCTTGGGTGAAGAATAACTTATTCTGCACCCTAGGTGATGAATAGCAACACTATATATATATATATATATATATATATATATATATATATATATATATATACTTCTCGGTATACACAGATGCAAACATTAAAAACCATGAATGTGCTGGTGAAAAATGCTCTTAAAAAGATGGAACTTATACTTCCCCCAGAAAATAGATGAAACTTATCCATTGTTATTCAAAGGATCAGATATGATATAAATCTTTATATTTTTCACCATTAGATAATCAGCAAGATTAGTATGAATCAACAAACATTTTTGAATGATAGGAATATATATAAATTACATGCCAAAATTCATGTTGGAAAATAAACAACTTTTAGCATTTCTCGATGTACTATAAACAATTCAAAATGAATGTCATTTGATGCGATAAAAAATAAGAACAATATGTCAGGCCAAACTAAAATAGGAGTAGATAGAGAAATTGGAAACTACATATGAATAGTGAGGCTCTAAAAAATATTATAAAATTATGTACACTACATGTTCAAATTCATAAATTCAAACAGAAGACATCAACTGCCCCAAATATAAAACATAACAAAAACTACTCTAGCCGCGCAAATGCGCGGGTGCACCCGCTAGTTCGAGTCAAACAACAAGTCCAAAGGTGTTGCACCACCTCCACTTGGGCCCATGAGCCTTGTACGACCTAGGTTAGTTTTAGGTTGCCTTGGGACATCCTTCCACCTCCTTGGCTGCCACCCCTTGCTCCTATATAAGTATATCCATCTACTAGCTTTTTCCTTCGGATTTGTTTAGTTAAAAGTTAGCCATTGCAACTTCATGTACTTCGTTTGTGTCCAACGACCAGACCAAGACTGCTTTCGGATCCCACCTTTATCAATACTTCATCTATATTCGCAATATTCAGATTGCATTATCATATTCTTGCTTGTTCTTTGATTGCGTGCAGGAATAGACCTTCGTGGTCAGGCTGATCGTGCTTCTGAAGGAAATAGGCCCTAGAGGCAAAATAAAGTTATTATTTATTTCCTTATATCATGATAAATGTTTATTATTCATACTAGAATTGTATTAACCGGAAACATGATACATGTGCGAATACATAGACAAACAGAGTGTCAGTAGTATGCCTCTACTTGACTAGCTCGTTGATCAAAGATGATTATGTTTTCTATCCATAGACAAAGAGTTGTCATTTGATTAACGGGATCACATCATTAGGAGAATGATGTGATTGACTTGACCCATTCCGTTAGCTTAGCACTTAATCGTTTAGTTTGTTGCTATTGCTTTCTTCATGACTTATACATGTTCCCATGACTATGAGATTATGCAACTCCCGTTTACCGGAGGAACACTTTTTGTGCTACGAAACATCACAACGTAACTGGGTGATTATAAAGGTGCTCTACAGGTGTCTCCGAAGGTATTTGTTGGGTTGGCTTATTTCGAGATTAGGATTTGTCACTCCGATTGTCGGAGAGGTATCTCTGGGCCCTCTCGGTAATGCACATCACTTAAGCCTTTCATGTTGGAAATATGCCCTAGAGGCAATAATAAAAGTATTATTATTATATTTCCTTGTTCATGATAATTGTCTTTTATTCATGCTATAACTGTATTATCCGGAAATCGTAATACACGTGTGAATACATAGACCACAATATGTCCCTAGTGAGCCTCTAGTTGACTAGCTCGTTGTGATCAACAGATAGTCATGGTTTCCTGGCTATGGACATTGGATATCGTTGATAACGGGATCACATCATTAGGAGAATGATGTGATGGACAAGACCCAATCCTAAGACTAGCACAAAAGATCGTGTAGTTCATTTGCTAGAGCTTTGCCAATGTCAAGTATCTCTTCCTTTGACCATGAGATCGTGTAACTCCTGGATACCGTAGGAGTGCCTTGGGTGTATCAAACGTCACAACGTAACTGGGTGACTATAAAGGTACACTACAGGTATCTCCGAAAGTATCTATTGTTTTATGCGGATCGAGACTGGGATTTGTCACTCCGTGTAAACGGAGAGGTATCTCTGGGCCCACTCGGTAGGACATCATCATATGCGCAATGTGACCAAGGAGTTGATCACGGGATGATGTGTTACGGAACGAGTAAAGTGACTTGCCGGTAACGAGATTGAACAAGGTATTGGATACCGACGATCGAATCTCGGGCAAGTAAAATACCGATAGACAAAGGGAATTGAATACGGGATTGATTAAGTCCTTGACATCGTGGTTCATCCGATGAGATCATCGTGGAACATGTGGGAGCCATCATGGGTATCCAGATCCCGCTGTTGGTTATTGACCGGAGAACGTCTCGGTCATGTCTACATGTCTCCCGAACCCGTAGGGTCTACACACTTAAGGTTCGATGACGCTAGGGTTATAAAGGAAGTTTGTATGTGGTTACCGAATGTTGTTCGGAGTCCCGGATGAGATCCCGGACATCACGAGGAGTTCCGGAATGGTCCGGAGGTAAAGATTTATATATGGGAAGTCCTATTTTGGCCACCGGAAAATGTTCGGGATTTTTCGGTATTGTACCGGGAAGGTTCTAGAAGGTTCCGGAGTGGGGCCCACCTGCATGGGGGGACCCACATGAACGTGGGTAGTGGGGGCAAGGCCCCACACCCCTTGTCAAGGCGCACCAAGATCCCCCCTTAGAAGGAATAAGATCATATCCCGAAGGGATAAGATCAAGATCCCTAAAAAGGGGGGATAACAATCGGTGGGGAAGGAAATGATGGGATTTCTTTCCTCCCACCTTGGCCAACGCCCCAATGGACTTGGAGGGCAAGAAACTAGCCCCTCCACCCCTATATATAGTGGGGAGGCGCATGGGAGCTGCACACGAAGTTCTGGCGCAGCCCTACCTCTCTCCCTACTCCTCCTCTCCCATGGTGCTTGGCGAAGCCCTGCTGGATTGCCACGCTCCTCCACCACCACCACGCCGTTGTGCTGCTGTTGGATGGAGTCTTCCTCAACCTCTCCCTCTCTCCTTGCTGGATCAAGGCGTGGGAGACGTCACTGGGCTGTACGTGTGTTGAACGCGGAGGTGCCGTCCGTTCGGCACTAGGATCATCGGTGATTTGAATCACGACGAGTACGACTCCATCAACCCCGTTCACTTGAACGCTTCCGCTTAGCGATCTACAAGGGTATGTAGATGCACTCTCTTTCTACTCGTTGCTGGTCTCTCCATAGATAGATCTTGGTGACACGTAGGAAAATTTTGAATTTCTGCTACGTTCCCCAACAGTGGCATCATGAGCTAGGTCTATTGCGTAGATTCTTTGCACGAGTAGAACACAAAGTAGTTGTGGGCGTTGATGTTGTTCAATATTCTTACCGTTACTAGTCCAATCTTGTTTCGACGGTATTGTGGGATGAAGCAGCCCGGACCGACCTTACACGTACTCTTACGTGAGACAGGTTCCACCGATTGACATGCACTTGGTGCATAAGGTGGCTAGCGGGTGCCAGTCTCTCCCACTTTAGTCGGAACGGATTCGATGAAAAGGGTCCTTATGAAGGGTAAATAGCAATTGGCATATCACGTTGTGGTCTTGCGTAGGTAAGAAACGTTCTTACTAGAAACCCATAGCAGCCACGTAAAACATGCAACAACAATTAGAGGACGTCTAACTTGTTTTTGCAGGGTATGCTTTGTGATGTGATATGGCCAACAAGAATGTGGTGAATAATATGTGATGTATGAGATTGATCATGTTCTTGTAATAGGATTCACGACTTGCATGTCGATGAGTATGACAACCGGCAGGAGCCATAGGAGTTGTCTTTATTTATTGTATGACCTGCGTGTCATTGAAGAATGCCATGTAAACTACTTTACTTTATTGCTAAACGCGTTAGTCATAGAAGTAGAAGTAGTTGTTGGCGTGACAACTTCATGAAGACACGATGATGGAGATCATGATGATGGAGATCATGGTGTCATGCCGGTGACAAGATGATCATGGAGCCCCGAAGATGAAGATCAAAGGAGCTATATGATATTGGCCATATCATGTCACTACACTATTTGATTGCATGTGATGTTTATCATGTTTATGCATCTTGTTTACTTAGGACGACGGTAGTAAATAAGATGATCCCTTACAAAATTTCAAGAAGTGTTCTCCCCTAACTGTGCACCGTTGCTACAGTTCGTCGCTTCTAAGCACCACGTGATGATCGGGTGTGATGGATTCTTACGTTCACATACAACGGGTGTAAGACAGTTTTACACAGCAAAAACACTTAGGGTTAACTTGACGAGCCTAGCATGTGCAGACATGGCCTCGGAACACGGAGACCGAAAGGTCGAGCATGAGTCGTATAGCAGATACGATCAACATGAAGATGTTCACCGACGTTGGCTAGTCCGTCTCACGTGATGATCGGACACGGCCTAGTTGACTCGGATCATGTGATCACTTAGATGACCAGAGGGATGTCTATCTGAGTGGGAGTTCATAAGATGAACTTAATTATCCTGAACATAGTCAAAAGACCTTTTGCAAATTATGTCGTAGCTCACGCTATAGTTCTACTGTTTTAGATATGTTCCTAGAGAAAATATAGTTGAAAGTTGAAAGTAGCAATTATGCAGACAGTAGATAGCTTATGTCCTTAATGCACCGCTTAGTGTGCTGAACCCCAAACGTCGTTTGTGGATGTTGCGAACATCGGACATACACGTCTTGATAACTACGTGATAGTTCAGTTAAACGGTTTAGAGTTGAGGCACTAAAGACGTTTTCGAAACGTCACGAAACATATGAGATGCTTCGAGGGCTGAAATTGGGATTTCAGGCTCGTGCCCACGTCAAGAGGTATGAGACCTCCGACAATTTTCTTAGCCTACAAACTAAGGGAGAAAAGCTCAATCGTTGAGCTTGTGCTCAGATTGTCTGAGTACAACAATCACTTGAATCAAGTGGGAGTTGATCTTCCAGATGAAATAGTGATAGTTTCTCCGAAGTCATTACCACCAAGCTGCTAGAGCTTCGTGATGAACTATAACATATCAGGGATAGATATGATGATCCTTGAGGTATTCGCGTTGTTTGACATCGTGAAAGTAGAAATCAAGAAGGAGCATCAATTGTTGATGGTTGATGAAACCACTAGTTTCAAGAAGGGCAAGGGAAAGAAGGGATACTTCATGAAACGGCAAATCAGCTGCTGCACCAATGAAGAAACCCGAGGTTGAACCCAAACCCGAGACTGAGTGCTTCTGTAATAAGGGGAACAACCACTGGAGCAAGATTACCCTAGATACTTGGTAGATGAGAAGGCTGGCAAGGTCGATATACATTATGTTAATGTGTACTTTACTAGTACTCCTAGTAGCACCAGGGTATTAGATACTGGTTCGGTTGCTAAGTGTTAGTAACTCGAAATAAAAGCTACGGCATAAATGGAGACTAGCTAAAGGTGAGCTGACGATATGTGTTGGAAGTGTTTCCAAGTTTGATGTGATCAAACATCGCACGCTCCCTCTACCATCAAGATTAGTATTAAACCTGAATGGTTTATTGAATCTCGATCGTAGTGATACACATTTTCATGCCAAAAGATATAAGATAGTAATGATAGTACCACTTACTTGTGGCACTGCTATGTAAGTCATAATGGTATAAAATGCATGAAGAAGCTCCATGTTGATGGATCTTTGGACTCACTCGTTTTGAAAAGTTTGAGACATGCGAACCATGTCTATTGGTGTATATGCATGAAGAAACTCCATGCAAATGGACCGTTTAGACTCACTTGATTATGAATCACTTGAGATATGCAAATCATACCACATGGGCAAGATGACTGAAAAGCCTCGTTTTCAGTAAGATGGAACAAGACAGCAACTTGTTGGAAGTAACACATTTTAATGTGTGCAGTCCAATAAGTGCTGAGGCATGCAGTGAATATCGTTGTGTTCTTACTTCACAGATGATTCGAGTAGATGTTGAGAATATTTACTTGATGAAACACAAGTCTGAATTATTGAATGGTTCAAGTAATTTCAGAGTGAAGTAGAAGATCATTATGACAAGAGGATAAAATGTCTATGATACGATCATAGAGATGAATATCTGAGTTACGAGTTTTGGCACACAATTAAGACATTGTGGAAATTGTTTCATAATTAATACCGCCTGGAACACCATAGTGTGATGGTGTGTCCGAACATCATAGTTGCACCCTATTGGATATGGTGCGTACCATGATGTCTCTTATCGAATTACCACTATCGTTCATGGTTTAGGCATTAGAGACAACCACATTCACTTTAAATAGGGCACCACGTAATTCCGATGAGATGACACCGTATGAATTATGGTTTAGAGAAACCTAAGTTGTCGTTTCTTAAAGGTTTGGGGCTGCGACGCTTATGTGAAAAAGTTTCAGGATTAAGCTCGAACCCAAAGCGGATAAAATGCATCTTCATAGGAAACCCAAAACAGTTGGGTATACCTCCTAATTCAGATCCGAAAGCAATAAGGGATTGTTTCTAGAATCGGGTCCTTTCTCGAGGAAAGGTTTCTCTCGAAAGAGTTGAGTGGGAGGATGGTGGAGACTTGATGAGGTTATTGAACCATCACTTCAACCAGTGTGTAGCAGGGCACAGGAAGTTGTTCCCGTGGCACCTACACCAATTGAAGTGGAAGCTTATGATATTGATCATGAAGTTTCGGATCAAATCACTGCCGTACCTCGTAGGGTGACAAGGATACGTACTACTTCAGAGTGGTATGGTAATCCTGTCTTGAAAGTCATGTTGCTAGACAACAATGAACCTATGAGCTATGGAGAAACGATGGTGGGCCCGGATTCCGATAAATGGCTTGAGGCCATAAAATCCGAGAACGGATCCATGGACTTTGGTGGACTTGCCCGATGATCGGCAAGCCATTAAGATAAATGGATCTTTAAGAAGAAGACGGACGTGGATGGTAATGTCACCGTCTATGAAGCTCGACTTGTGGCGAAGAGTTTTTCACAAGTTCAAGGAGTTGACTACGATGAGATTTTCTCATCCGTAGCGATGCTTAAGTCCGTCAGAATCATGTTAGCATTAGCTGCATTTATGAAATCTGGCAGATGGATGTCAAAACGAGTTTCCTTACCAACTTTCGTAAGGAAAGGTTGTATGTGATACAATCAGAAAGGTTTTGTCGATCCTAAGGATGCTAAAAGGTATGCTAGCTCCAGCAATCCTTCTAAGGACTGGAGTAAGCATCTCGGAGTTGGAATATACGCTTTGATAAGATGATCAAAGATTTTGGGTTTATACAAAGTTCATGAGAAACTTGTATTTCCAAAGAAGTGAGTGGGAGCACTATAGAATTTCTGATAAGAATATGTTGTTGACATACTGTTGATCAGAAATGACGTAGAATTTCTGGAAAGCATATAAGGTTATTTTGAAAGTGTTTTTCAATGGAAAGCCTGGATTAAGCTACTTGAACATTGAGCATCAAGATCTATAAGGATAGATCAAAATGCTTAATCATACTTTCAAATGAGCACATACCTTGACATGATCTTGAAGGTGTTCAAGATGGACCAGTCAAAGAAGGAGTTCTTGCCTGAGTTGTAAGGTACGAAGTTAAGACTTAAAGCTCGACCACAGCAGAATAGAGAGAAAGGACGAAGGTCGTCTCCTATGCTTAAGACATAGGCTCTACAGTATGCTATGCTGTGTACCGCACCTGAAGTGTGCCTTGCCATGAGTTAGTCAAGGGGTACAAGAGTGATCCAAGAATGGCTCACAGGACAGCGGTCAAAGTTATCCTTAGTAACTAGTGGACTAAGGAATTTTCTCGATTATGGAGGTGGTAAAAGAGTTCCTCGTAAAGGTTACGACGATGCAAGCTTGACACCTATCCGGATAGCTCTGAATAGAGAGACCGGATACATATAATGGAGCAATAATTTAGAATAGCTCCAAGTAGAACAGTTGTTTGGAATAGCTCCAAATAGAGCGTGGTAGCTGCATCTAGGAGATGACATAGAGATTTGTAAAGCACACACGGATCTGAAAGGTTCAGACCCGTTGACTAAAACCTCTCTCACAAGTAACATGATCAAACCTAAAACTCATTGAGTATTAATCACATAGTGATGTGAACTAGACTACTGATTCTAGTAAACTCTTGGGTATTAGTCACATGGCGATGTGACCTGTGAGTGTTAATCACATGGCGATGTGAACTAGATTATTGACTCTAGTGCAAGTGGGAGACTGTTGGTAATACGCCCTAGAGGCAATAATAAAAGTATTATTATTATATTTCCTTGTTCATGATAATTGTCTTTTATTCATGCTATAACTGTATTATCCGGAAATCGTAATACACGTGTGAATACATAGACCACAATATGTCCCTAGTGAGCCTCTAGTTGACTAGCTCGTTGTGATCAACAGATAGTCATGGTTTCCTGGCTATGGACATTGGATGTCGTTGATAACGGGATCACATCATTAGGAGAATGATGTGATGGACAAGACCCAATCCTAAGACTAGCACAAAAGATCGTGTAGTTCATTTGCTAGAGCTTTGTCAATGTCAAGTATCTCTTCCTTTGACCATGAGATCGTGTAACTCCTGGATACCGTAGGAGTGCCTTGGGTGTATCAAACGTCACAACGTAACTGGGTGACTATAAAGGTACACTACAGGTATCTCCGAAAGTATCTATTGTTTTATGCGGATCGAGACTGGGATTTGTCACTCCGTGTAAACGGAGAGGTATCTCTGGGCCCACTCGGTAGGACATCATCATATGCGCAATGTGACCAAGGAGTTGATCACGGGATGATGTGTTACGGAACGAGTAAAGTGACTTGCCGGTAACGAGATTGAACAAGGTATTGGATACCGACGATCGAATCTCGGGCAAGTAAAATACCGCTAGACAAAGGGAATTGAATACGGGATTGATTAAGTCCTTGACATCGTGTTTCATCCGATGAGATCATCGTGGAACATGTGGGAGCCAACATGGGTATCTAGATCCCGCTGTTGGTTATTGACCGGAGAACGTCTCGGTCATGTCTGCATGTCTCCCGAACCCGTAGGGTCTACACACTTAAGGTTCGATGACGCTAGGGTTATAAAGGAAGCTTGTCTGTGGTTACCGAATGTTGTTCGGAGTCCCGGATGAGATCCCGGACGTCACGAGGAGTTCCGGAATGGTCCGGAGGTAAAGATTTATATATAGGAAGTCCTGTTTCGGCCATCGGGACAAGTTTCGGGGTCATCGGTATTGTACCGGGACCACCGGAAGGGTCCCGGGGGCCCACCGGGTGGGGCCACCTGCCCCGGGGGGCCACATGGGCTGTAGGGGGTGCGCCTTGGCCTACATGGGCCAAGGGCACCAGCCCCTAGAGGCCCATGCGCCAAGATAAAGGAAAAAGGGGAGAGTCCTAAAGGGGGAAGGCACATCCGAGGTGCCTTGGGGAGGATGGACTCCTCCCCATCCTTAGCCGCACCCCTTCCTTGGAGGAGGGGGCAAGGCTGCGCCTCCCCCCTCTCCCTTGGCCCTATATATAGTGGGGAAAAGGAGGAGCAATCATACCTAAGGCCTTTGGTTGCCTCCCTCTCCCTCCCGTGACACATCTCCTCTCCCGTAGGTGCTCGGCGAAGCCCTGCAGGATTGCCACGCTCCTCCACCACCACCACGCCGTTGTGCTGCTGTTGGATGGAGTCTTCCTCAACCTCTCCCTCTCTCCTTGCTGGATCAAGGCGTGGGAGACATCGTCGAGCTGTACGTGTGTTGAACGCGGAGGTGCCGTCCGTTCGGCACTTGATCATCGGTGATCTGAATCACGACGAGTACGACTCCATCAACCCCGTTCACTTGAACGCTTCCGCTTAGCGATCTACAAGGGTATGTAGATGCAAACACTCCCCTTTCTACTCGTTTCTGGTCTCTCCATAGATAGATCTTGGTGTTACGTAGGAAATTTTTGAATTTCTGCTACGTTCCCCAACATTTCAAGCATTGCAACTAATGAGTTAGTTGCGGGAAGATGTATTACAGAACCAGTAAAAGACTTTCCCATAATGAGATTGAACTAGGTATTGAGATACCGACAATGGAATCTTGGGAAAGTAACATACCGATGACAAAGGGAACAACGTATGTTGTTATGCGGTCTGACCGATAAAGATCTTCGTAGAATATGTGGGAGCCAATATGAGCATCCAGGTTCCGCTATTGGTTATTGACCAGAGATGTGTCTCGGTCATGTCTACATAGTTCTCGAACCCGTAGGGTCCGCACACTTAAAGTTCGATGACGGTTATATTATCAGTTTATGAGTTTTGATGTACCGAAGATAGTTCAGAGTCTCGGATGAGATTGGGGACATGACGAGGAGTCTAGAAATGGTCGAGACGTAAAGATCGATATATTGGACGACTATATTCGGTAATTGGAAAGGTTCTGAGTGATTCGGGTATTTTTCGAAGTACCGGGGAGTTACGGGAATACGGGGGAAGAATTATATGGGCCTTACTGGGCTTTAGGGGAGAGAGATAGAGGCAGGCTGCGCGCCCGCCCAATGACTAGTCCGAATTAGACTAGGGGGAGGGGCGGCGCCCCCTCCTTCCTTCTCTTCCCTCTTCCCCTTCCTTGTCCCCTACTCCTACTACTTGGAAAGGGGGGAATCCTACTCCCGGTAGGAGTAGGACTCCTCCAGGGCGCGCCATAGGGGCTGGCCCTCTCCTCCTCCTACACTCCTTTATATACGGGGAGGGAGGCACGCCTTGGAGATACAACAATTGATCGTTTGATCTTTTAGCCATGTGCGGTGCCCCCTTCCACCATAGTCCACCTCGATAATACTGTAGTGGTGCTTAGGCGAAGCCCTGCGTCGGTAGAACATCATCATTGTCACCATGCCGTCGTGCTGATGAAACTCTCCCTCAACACTCGGCTGGATCGGAGTTCGAGGGACGTCATTGGGCTGAACGTGTGCTGAACTCGGAGGTGTCGTACGTTCGGTACTTGATCGGTCGGATCGTGAAGACATATGACTACATCAACCGCGTTGTGCTAACGCTTCGGTCTACGAGGGTATGTGGACACACTCTCCCCTCTCGTTGCTATGCATCACCATGATCTTGCGTGTGCATACGAATTTTTTTGAAATAACTACGTTCCCCAACAGTGGCATCCGAGCCAGGTTTTATGTGTAGATGTCATATGCACGAGTAGAACACAAGTGAGTTGTGGGCGATATAAGTCATAGTGCTTACCAGCATGTCATACTTTGGTTCGGTGGTATAGTTGGATGAAGTGGCCCAGACTTCCATTACGCGTACGCTTACGCGAGACTGGTTCTACCGACGTGGTTTGCACACAGGTCGCTGGTGGGTGTCAGTTTATCCAACTTTAGTTGAACCAGTGTGGCTACGCCCGGTCCTTGCGAAGGTTAAAACAACACTAGCTTGACAAATTATCACTGTGGTTTTGATGCGTAGGTAAGAACGGTTCTTGCTCAGCCCGTAGCAGCCACGTAAAAATTGCAACAATAAAGTAGAGGACGTCTAACTTGTTTTTGCAGGGCATGTTGTGATGTGATATGGTCAAGACGTGATGAGATATAAGTTGTTGTATGAGATGATCATGTTTTGTTGAAGTTATCGGCAATTGGCAGAAGCCTTATGGTTGTCTCTTTATTGCATAAGATGCAAGTGCCAAATAATTGCTTAACTTTATCGCTATGCGATAGCAATAGTTGCAAGAGCAATAGTTGGCGAGATGACCATGTGACGACACATTGATATAGATCAAGATGATGGAGATCATGGTGTCATGCCGATGGTGATGGAGATCATGGAGATAGAGATCAAAGGCACAAGATGATGATGGCCATATCATGTCACATATTTCATTGCATGTGATGTTTATCTTTTATACATCTTACTTTCCTTAGTTATGACGGTAGCATTATAAGATGATCTCTCACTCAATTTCAAGAGAAAAGTGTTCTCCCTGAGTATGCACCGTTGCCAAAGTTCGTCGTGCCCAGACACCACGTGATGATCGAGTGTGATAAGCTCTACGTCCATCTACAACGGGTGCAAGCCAGTTTTGCACATGCAAAAATACTCGGGTTAAACTTGACGAGCCTAGCATATGCAGATATGGCCTTGGAACACTGGAGACCGAAAGGTCGAGTGTGAATCATATAGTAGATATGATCGACATAATGATGTTCACCATTGAAAACTACTCCATTTCACGTGATGATCGGTTATGGTTTAGTTGATATGTATCACGTGATCACTTAGATGATTAGAGGGATGTCTATCTAAGTGGGAGTTCTTAAGTAATATGATTAATTGAATTTTAATTTATCATGAACTTAGTCCTGATAGTATTTGCATATCTATGTTGTAGATCAATAGCTCACGTTATTGCTTCCCTATGTTTTATTTTTGATATGTTCCTAGAGAAAACTAAGTTGAAAGATGTTAGTAGCAATGATGCGGATTGGATCCGTGATCTAAGGTTTATCCTCATTGCTGCATAGAAGAATTATGTCCTTGATGCACCGCTAGGTGACAAACCTATTGCAGGAGAAGATGTAGATGCTATGAACGTTTGGCTAGATCAATATGATAACTACTTGATAGTTTGGTGCACCATGCTTAAACGTCTTAGAATCAGGACTTCAAAGACGGTTTGAATGTCATTGACCATCTAAGATGTTCCAGGAGTTGAAGTTAATATTTGAAGCAAATACCCGAGTTGAGATATATGAAGTCTCCAACAAGTTCTATAGCTAAAAGATGGTGGAGAATAGCTCAAGCAGTGAGCATGTGCTTAGATTGTCTAGGTAATGTAGAAAAAGGGTCTTCTGTCCCGGTTGGTAAGGGCCTTTTGTCCACGTGGCCGTTGCGCCGAGCCCAGGCACCAACCGGGACCAATAGGCATCCACACGTCAGCATT
>NC_041384.1:266869706-266874355 GCF_002162155.2 Triticum dicoccoides
GGGGGTTTTGGGAGGTTAACTTAGGTGCTTCATATATTGTGTTAGCTAGCTAATTAATAGAGAGAAGTGTCCTCTCTTATGTCCGTTCTTGGTCGACGCTACGTACTATATACGTATAGAGAGGACTAGACACGCTAGCTATCTAGTAAGCAAATAAAGGAAATAGAAGATCGTCATGAACATATATGCATATAGAGAGAAGTGATATCGACCACCTCTCCTTCTCCGAGAGATTGGTCGAACAACAAGTTCTCGTATATCTATCCGACACTACCGGCTACATATATACAATAATTATCTCTTACAATATAATCTCCTAATTATATACGAACACAGGATCCACATAGTATTCTCCGTCTTCAGCGATCACGTGGTCAAGGAAGAATGCCGCCAATTCCTTTTGAATTGCTCGCATACGATCTGGTGCTAGGAGTTCATCCCGCATCCGAAAGATCTAATTTGAAGAAGGGGGTCAATACATATATATATATATATATATATATATATATATATATATATATATATATATATATGAATAAATGAAACTCAACACAAATGATGGTAATAAAATAAAATTGTTAATATTATTGCTTACGCACTTCATATTGTTCGTCAGAGTACCCCCGTTCACAGGCCGTGTGGTGGATGGACTCACAAACGTAGTATCCACAGAAATCATTCCCTTGTTCCTACCACAACCACTTTACAAGAAATAGAGGTCAATCAAACTGATAAGCAAGCATGCCAAATGGTATTGATGAAACTAGCGCTTGAATCACTAGGAGATGCGCGGAACATGTTACTATAGTACTTACTTTCGGGTGTCTAAATTGCAGATTCTTCGGCAGTCCCGGAGCTTTTTTGGTGAATTTTCTCCAAACCCTGCCAGACAAAGAAAACAATTACTTGATATCAGGAACTGAACAAAGTTGCTGATATGGTGGATAATGATCGATTTAACTTACTTCTCGAGCATTTGAGTCATGTCCGCATAGTCCTGGGGATCTTTTCGTCTTGAGTCTAAGACGGTTACTAGTCCCAGGTCAAGCTTAATCTCTAGGAGAATATAGTGGAACCTGTGCATGCATGCATAACTCATCAATTACATTACTATAACCTGGACTAATAAGGCAAACCGAATATGCACAAGACAGTAACACTCACTTGAAGTTGTAAAGGAAAGAGTATTATTTCTTTGTTTTCATTTATTACCAACGATCGTAGCAAGTTGGCTTGGTATCTCCGGCACGATATTTAACCTCAGTTGCGACTATGAGATTTGTGTTAATGAACCCAATATCACCGATTTGTCTTCTCTTCAATTCAGTGATCTTCAATATGCATAATACAGTGAGGATAATTATAAATAAATGCAATGAAAGAGCTGACCTATATAGAGACTTAATGACAGAAGTAGTACTACTTACAAACAGTAGCAAGTGACCGTTGCTTTATCGAGGGCCTTTTGATTGAAAAACTGGAAGAACTCCTCAAATGGAACATTCAACAGTTCAATTCCAACGAGGTCATGCTCCTCTCTAAGTCTCAGTGTCAAAGTATTCCTCCCCCTAGACTCTTTGCAGGTTTTCATGTACCAATCATGGAATCTTTGCATCATTGTTGTTAGAGATCTTTCATCTTTGACGAGAGGCTTCCCGTACTCGTATTTGTGTTCCTCCACCTCCAAGAACTCATAATGTACATCGTCGGGCAGGTAATCTCCAAGATTGCTATAATCGGGCACCATCCTCGGATCATTAGTAGGCACCTTGAGCGGGGGGCACGATTGGTTCGCTTGTTCACCGAGCTGGGCAATTTTTTTCCCAGCTCGTCGTTCTTTTAACCTTTGATCACTAACAGTACTTCCCGACCGCTCCGCTTTGACAAATAACTTTTCAATAATGCGCTCATAGTTGCCTTTCGGCGGAGACTTTGCTGGTTTTTTTTTGGGAAGCCAGAGTGCGCTTCGCTTTCACTGGATCTACCTTCTCCTCTGGAGGTGGATGTTTCTTTGCTTTCACCCCTTCAAAGAAGTTCCTCACTTCAGCTCGCGCGATCTCGGTGTTCTCCTGCGGGGTCCTCTCGTATGGTAACTTTTCTGGAGTCTTTAGAGAAGGACCGAATCTGTATTGCCTCCCGCCTCTGGCTGTACTGCTAGACGTCGGTAGAGCAGATGGAACGGCTACGACTGTCTTCTTTCCTTGCTTACGATGTGGAGGAGAAGGACTATGACGCGCCGGAGCAGCCGGAGCAGCGGCAGGTCTCTTCCGCCCTTGCTGACGAGGCGGAGAAGGAGGAGGCTGGCTGCTCGGGCGCGCCGATGCAGGCGGAGAAGGAGGCGGAGTGCCGCCACGCGCCGGAGTAGGAGGCCGAGTGCCCTGATCGTCACTCGCCGGAGGAGGAGGCGGTGGAGGAGGCGGAGTGCCCTGACTCGCCGGAGGAGGAGGAGGCGGAGGCGTCTAGTTCGGAAGGTTCATGAGCTCCTTCCGCCATAGGCATGGAGTCTTCAGAGCAGAACCCAGCCGAGTCTCCCCTTCACCGGTAGGGTGGTCAAGCTGGAGGTCCTCAAATCCCTCCGTTATTTCATCCACCATCACCCTAGCATATCCTTCTGGAATCGGCCAGCTGTGAAAAGTTGCACCGGGTTCAGTAGGAAAAACAGAGCCAACAGCCGCCTTGACCTTCAAATTCATCCATTGCGTCATAAGGTGGCAATTTTGAGACTCCGTGATAGCATCCACGGGATAGCTGGCACGAGCCGTCAAGACATGCTCCGGCTGAAGCAGCTCGGTGGAAGCCACGCTGCTTCTCCGCTAAGATGGCGGGGTAGCTTCGGGGGAAGCTTCGGCAGTTTGTTTGCTGCGATTTGCTTCTCGTTCCTCTATCGCTTGTACCCTTGCGTGCAGCGCCTGCATTTGGGTCTGCTGCACTTTTTTCCTCCTCTCCTGGCATTTGTAACCGCCTGCGTCCGGAAAACCATCCTTCCACGGAACGGAGCCTAGCATGCCTCGTGTCCGTCCAGGGTGCTCAGGATTCCCGAGGGCCATTGTGAGCTCGTCGATCTCTTTGTCTGGAACGAACGTCCCTTGCTGCGCTGCATCGATATAGTGCTTTAGCTTCTCGATTGGTATGTTCATTTGCTCGTCCGTCCAAACGCATTTCCCTAATACAGGGTCCACGGTTCCGCTAGCCCCGAAGAACCAAGTCCAGCAACGGTCTGGCCAGTTCATTGTCTCTGGTTCGATCCCTTTATCAAGCAGATCATTCTCAGCCTTGGCCCACTTAGGCTGGGCTTTGAGGTAGCCACCTGACCCCGTGCGATGGTGAAGCTTCTTCTTTGCAGCATTTTTCTTGTTTGTCGCCGACATCTTCTTACTCTTTTCCGATGTCTTGTAGGCCACAAATGCGGGCCAGTGATCTCTGATCTTCTCATATCTGTCGATGAATTCTGGTGTCTCTTCATTGCCGACAAACGTTTTCAGCTCTTTCTTCCATCTCCTGAATAGCTCTGCCATCTTCTTAAGAGCATGAGACTTGATTAATTGCTCTTTAACCAGCTTCTCCGGATCCTCCTCTGGCGGTAGGGTGAAATTTGCCTTCAGCTCAGTCCAAAGATCATCTTTCTACATATCATTGACATAAGACACCTCAGGGTCTTCGTTCTTAGGCTTACACCATTGCTGGATGCTGATCGGGATCTTGTCCCTAACAAGAACCCCGCACTAAGCAGCAAATGCTTCCTTTGTCCGGATGGGTTCAATCGGCATGCCATCGCGCGCGATTACTGTCATCTCAAACCTTCCATCCGAGCGCAACTTTTTCTTCGGGCCTCATCTCTTTACCGAAGTTGTGCTCGATCTGGAGGGCTAGAAAAAAGAAGAATTAGACAAGACTTAATTAATATGTGTACATACCAAAACAATGAATGCATCAATTAGCTAGTCCTCATAGGCTTAACTAATATATTTACCCGGCCGGACTCTGTTCGGTCACCGGAGCTATCACCACGGGCTCCTTCTTGTACCAGCATTGGGTCACCGGAGCCATCATAATCATGTGTTTCCTCCTCCATTCTTCGATCACCGTAGCCTGCTTCTTCTTCACCTTGTACTGCTTCCACACCATCATTGTCGTTAAGATACGACATGACATCACCTCCGGCTAAGATTATGTCCCCCAACACCTATTCTCGTTCCTCGTCTCGTCCGAACTCCATTGTTTCTGCAAATATTACAACATGGCAATTATTACACAAACATGACAGCATGCGGCGGGAGGGGGTAGGAGACCGACATCGTTTTTTTCTAGGGTATAAGTTATCATGGTCGAAGTTATCCGGAAGGGGGTTATATCGACAACGACGACATACATACAAGGGAAAATAATGTTATCGGGGAGGGGGTAGGTCGAACCCCCCC
This sequence comes from Triticum dicoccoides, assembly GCF_002162155.2. Classification (NCBI taxonomy): domain Eukaryota; kingdom Viridiplantae; phylum Streptophyta; class Magnoliopsida; order Poales; family Poaceae; genus Triticum; species Triticum dicoccoides. The sequence continues at coordinate 266,874,125 of NC_041384.1, forward strand.
TCGTGTTGAAGTTATCGAGACACGGGGTATATCGACCCCCCTCGTGTTGAAGTTATCGGGAGGGGATATATCGCCCCCCCCCATGTGTTGAAGTTATCGGGAGTTTATATCGACACGACATACGTACATGGGAAAATAATATTACCGGGGAGGGGGTATATCGACCCCCCCCTCGTGTTGAAGTTATCGGGAGGGGTTTATATCGACAACGACGACATACGTACATGGGAA
>NC_041384.1:266874753-266876097 GCF_002162155.2 Triticum dicoccoides
GAGGGGGCATATCGACCCACCCACGGGTTGAAGTTATCAGGAGTTTATATCGACACGACATACGTACATGAAAAAAATATTATCTGGGAGGGGGTATATCGACCCCCCCCCACGTGTTGAAGTTATCGGGAGGGGTATATCGACGATGACAGACCCGATAAAACATAAGAAAACGAAGAAGAAATAAAGAGAGGAGAAGAAGAAAGGAATAGAGGAGAAGATCAAAGAAAAAAAAGAGGAGAAGAAGAAAGGAATAGAGGAGAAGAAGAAAAAATAGAAAAATTTTCCATTTCTTCTTCTTCTCCTCTATTCCTTTCTTCTTCTCCTCTATTTTCTCTTCTTTTTTCCTCTTCTTATTTATTTCTCCTCTTCTTCCTCTCCTCTTCTTCTTTCTTCCTCTTCTTGTTTTCTTTTTTCCTATCCTTCTTTTTCTTCTAAATTTTAGCATATTCTAAATTTTCTTTTAACTTTCAATATATGAACAAAAAACTTTCTATGAACAAAAAACTTTCTATATATATGAACAAAATTTCTATGAACAAAATTTTCTTCTTTCTTCCTCTTCTTATTTATTTTCTTCTAACTTTCTATATATGAACAAAAAACTTTCTATGAACAAAAAAACATTTTTGACAAATATATTTAGCATATTCTAAATTTTACAACCAGAAAAATTACATATGTGGAAAAAACATTAATACACATATGAACAAAAAAATACATATATGAACAAAAACATGATCTGAACAATTTTTTATACATTTTGAACATATACATACACATAGCCACATACATACACATATACATTATATATATATGAACAAAAAAATTGTTCAGAGAAGGGGCGGCGCACGGCGGGGCGGCGTGCGGCGGCAGCGAAGGGAAGGGGTGGCGCGCGGTGGCCGTGCAGGGCAGGGGCGGCGGCGCGGTGGCAGCGCGCGACGGTGACGGCGGCCAGTACAGGGGGAGGAGCAGGGGAACGGGGCGGCGCTCACAACGAGGTGGCGTCAGCAACGAAGAAGGCTCGGGGACGGCGACGGTCGCGCTCGGGGGCGAGGGCAGGGGCGCGCGGGTTCAGGGACGACGTCGGTGACGTCGACGGAGACGGCAACGGCGAGGCATGGGCGACGGCGACAGCGCGGTTGGGGGCGACGACATGGGCGGCAGACGATGTCGGGGCAGCCTGGCAGTGTCGATGAGCTCGGCGTCGTCGGGGGAAAATGGTCGATGAGAAAATGAAATTTTCACAAGTCCTGGTTATATACCAAGAGCATTGGTCCCGGTTCGTGGCACCAACCGGGACCAATGCCTCCTTTAGTCCCGGTTGATGCCACCAACCGGGAC